>NC_080465.1:33211372-33546372 GCF_028018845.1 Melospiza georgiana | reverse complement strand
CTTGTTAAGAGGGCCACCATTGTGTGTGCACTGAAACGATTGTCTCATAAGAATTTTAGTTTTAGACATAGGATTCAGAATAGACTTAGGAAGTAAACTACACGGACTTCTCTGTTGAGTTACTCTGTGAGTTACTATTTCAGTTTGTAATATGAAAAATGATAATTTTAAGGCAGAAGCTGTTGAAGAACCTAGCGCTGCCTCTCAGATTGCAATTTTCTGGATTGCAGATTTCTGGTCTTTATTGGACTCCATCCTTCATACAGATCTTGGATGTTGACTAATTTTTGTAGCCTTGAAACTCACTATTCTGCTTTTATTTCTGACAGTGTTAGGATTTTAAAGTCATTCCATTATAGCCCAAATGATTTGCCTTTTTGGACTTAGTATTTGTAATACTTCCCTTTGATCTTAGATTACCAATTAGAGTTTAGATGTAAAAAGTGAAAATCCAAGAAAAGTTCATATCTCTCTTTGAGAATCTGATGGAATTGCATTTCATAGAATCATAGAATGGCCTGTCTTGGAAGGAACCTAAGATCAGTTAGTTTCACCCCACTGTGACCAGGGGCAGGGACACCTCCCACTAGAGCAGGTTCCTCCAAGCCCCATCCAACCTGGCCTTGAACACTGCTGGGGTGAGGCATCCACAGGTTCTCTGGGCAACCTGTTCCAGTGCATTAGCACCCTCACATTAAAGAATTTCATCATAATGTCTGATTTAAGCCTCCTCTCTTTCAGTTTGAAGTCGTTGCCCTGTCACTACATGCCTTTGTAAAAATGCCACTCTCTCTGCCTGCGTTGATCTTCAAATTCTAGGTTGCTGATAGAGTCATGTGTTTATACAGAAGAAGTTGGTTGTTCTCATAGTAACCAAATCTTTTCACTAAACAATTTGTGTTTAATAATTTTTAAGAATTTTTTTTGCTCTTATCCAAAGATACTTGGACCACAGAATTCTGGAAGTATTAAATTAAATTGACATGAATCTAAAACAAAACACCAGCGAGAGAAGTTTCACCCAGTTTTCTGTCTTGGGAAGGTCTTCTTTATTATATAAAAAATAATTGTTCAACCTTCTCTTATATTTGAATAAACAAAGTCTTTAGGCTAGGATAATTCCAAGAATATTTCTCAGTTTTTCAAAGATATGTTAAGTTTAACATAAAATAATACCAAACTCCTTTTGAGTTGGAGTCCACTGATAAGCAAAACTTTTGTTTTTAAATTTATTTAATCAATTACATCTGGGTTCTTAGAATTTTTGAAACTGAAAAAATTCCACAAGTATACTTAAAAATGAGGAGGTTTTGAGGATATCATAGACCCAAATGCTATAGGCAAGTGTGTTTTGGTAACAGCAATCTACTGAATATTTTAAGGTAAAAGCATAGGCATTTTGGAGGTGTTAGTTAAGATCTAAGACTTGATTTGTTGGATTTAGTTTTTCAAGAAATCTGTCTGTATAGCCATGTGGACAGAGACAGTAAGGGTTTTATTAGAAAATAAGATAAATTTACCGTAAAAATACTTTACGGTATTTTATTTAAAATAAGTATCACAGCATGGCAATTTCTAGGGATCTCTTTTGGAAGAAGAAAAGAGTAGAAAAACAACCTCAAAGCGAATAAAGAATAATAATTTTCATATATTGATCATGCTAAAGTCAACAGCAGAAACTGCATGACGTAGCGGAGCGGGTTTTGATGTAATCTGTGATCGAGTCAGCTTAAATGGAGTTATGTTTTAAAGTACTCAGTATTTCATTTTTTTACAGAAGAAAATAAAAAGTAGTGATACAATAAGAAGTCAATAATTAGTGACATTTCTCTAATTCTTACAGGTCAGCAGCAGGAGCTGGACTCAAGGATATAAAAGTCCTTTTAAAGTTAAATAATTCTATGAGCACTTAACAGGTGTAGACTTTTTAAAGTAACAGGAATGTGAATTGAAATTGTTGTAACAGATTGAAGTTGTCAACTCTTTTTTGAGTTACTAATATAGTTCTAAAACTTGTGTTTCACGTGGAGCTCTTTTATTACATACATCTGAGAAATCAGTAAGATGTGTGTGTCAAGTTCATAGGTGTATTTCTGTTTTGTAAAAAGAGTAAAATTCAAATAATAAAATAAATTCCAGAACCTGAGTGCAACTACATTTCCCTTATCTACTGACACTATTTCTGTCTTCTTGGTTTTGGTGGATTTCTTTCATTTTTATATAATGCTCAGGTTTTGTTCAAACAAACATGAAGTCTAGTTTTCTTTAAAGCATTCTTTTGATTGCATGGCTTGTCACTTCTCATTTTCTTCTTTTTCTTTTTGTTTTTTCTCTGTGTGTTCATGAGCTAATGGTTATAAACAGGCATTTTACTGATCATAGGTGGTAATGATATCTGTTTGCAACTACATATGGCCTAAACTATGCAAAATGAGGAACAGAATATATTTAAGGAACAGTCAGCAAAAGCACAGGCAAATTTTACTGTCTGACAAATGTCTTATACTTACTGTATGAAGAGTTGAGGTTTTTCTAAAGAAAGTGGTCAACATCTTTAATTTTTAATTTATTTGTTGAAATAATAAGTTTATCTTTGGCTTTATGAAAAGCATATTTTGCATAAATAAAATGTCTGTGCCCATTTGTCTGTTTCTGAGAAATACGAAATACTAAGCTTACTAAGCTTACTAAGATGCTTGATTGATTTTAATCAACTTTGGACGACTTCAGTTCTTGATTGGCATGAATTTGGAGATTTATTTACTTAACCTTTTTTTTACACTGCTTTTTGTAATTTTTGTCAGTATTCCTGACTTTTTTTATGTAGGGAACACCAGTATTTGAGAACACAGTGTCACATGATGATTGTACCAAATTTTATGTTCTCTATTGAAATGCGTATTTTGTCTTAAGAATATGTGCAAACAGTTGCAAGCAAGTGATGTTGTCAGGATCTTGTTAATAAGGGATAAAATAAAACTTCTAGTTAGTCTTAAGAGCATGTCTTCTGGATCAGGTTTGTTGATTGAAGAGCTTACTGCTTGCCAGCTGCTCGTCATTGCTGTCAGAACACCACTGGCAATAGAGTTTCATGAGTTTCCCCTCATCAGTGCAGTCCAAGGTAAGCTCAAGCCACTTCCATTGACTTTTAAACTACCCACCATTAGTTATGCAATCAGTTAGGGAGGCTGTTTACATCATTACTTCTCCAGCAATGGCACTGAGGTGTTAACCTCCAGCTACCTGGATGCATTGGCCATGTGGGAATTCTATCATCTTTCTCTGGCACAGCTGTTAAAAGATGAATATCTGTCCGCAGCCTTATGGCACTGAGGAGGAGGCGTGAGCTAAAGCATTTCACTTTGTGATTGCCGTAAGGTGACCCAACAAGCATATTGCTGCTGCTTACACTAAGAAAGAAAGTTTTGCCCAGTGGTTGTTACAGGGTGGGGTGTGATCACACCTGGTAATGAAAGCTCAACTGACCAGGAGTCAGTTGTCAAGCCATGCTAACTTGACCACTCTTGGTCATGCATGCATGAGTCTGCTACTGAATATCAGGGTTATAACCTACTGCTAGCTGCTAGCTGTGAAATGTGTCCTCTCTGAAAAGGTTTGGTAGATAGGTAAGTTGATCACTGTGCGGCAGCCTTATATTGTGTCAAGGAATTGCTGCACGTGGGTTGATAGCTAGGAAAGGTCCTGGAATTCAACAGTTTAATAAAATAAAGTACCAGCCTTGAGCAACACTGTGAGCTAGAGTCTATTTTTTCCTTTAAGTTTTCAGTTTGATGCCAACACTTGTGCTCTTTAAGGATGTTATGGATACAAGTTTTAGATTTACAGTAAAAAAGTACTTTTCTGAGGCAGTTCTTAAATAACAATATGTTTAGTTCCAGAATATGCAGTTAAGGTTTTTGTTCAGCCAGTGATACTTAAAACTTGAAGTTTCACTAGAAACAAGTCTAGAAGGTGCAATATTTTGTCAAGAAATTTAATAGCATGTGACATACAAAATACTGTCTAATAAGTAGAATAAGTTACTGCAGAAGAAATGTCCGTATAAAACAGCCATTCTTAAGAACATAAATTTAGATTTACAAAATAGGGTGGTGGTCTAAAAATGTTTCCTTAATATTTTGAGACCCGGTTTTGATTATGCATTCATGGGTAATTTAGGAGAGCAGAAATATTTGCAGCTTTTACATGTTTCTGTAAAATTGTTAATATGTTTCTCTAGGCAGTTTTAAGTAAATGGTGTGTTACGCATCTGATTTTTTTGTTAACACTGTAGTATATCTCTACTGTCATTTTCTAGATAATTCAACAGCCTTCTTTAAGTGAGCTAGAGGACTGTATTACAGTGCAAGAATCTGAAATGGAGCTTTTACAGAAAAAATTGAAGGAAGGGGATCCTAACCTAGCAGAGCATAATTTGTACACTGCAGATACTCTGGAAAGCAACAATATAAGGACTGGAAAAAAGCACGAGGTAGGGTAGTTTTATTGTCTGGTGTATTTGTGTGTAAGTCAGGCTGGTGAAGCCAAACGTTTTTGCTCAAGGGCCCAGATAATAATTTTAATATCTGTTGACGCTGCTTATAATTCTGGAAGCTTGTTTGAATCGTTCCTGTGTTATCTGCCAAAGACTTGTTAAAATAGCTGTTGGGAGTAGAAGGTTTTACCTTATTAAATACTGAATAAGGGATTCTTAATTAAATGAACTATTTGCAGGATAAATTCTTTGTAGGTTTGCTAAAATGAATATTTATCAGATATTTTGTGGTGTTTATTAGAATGACCATCTTTCACTGTAAGGAAAGTGAGACAAATATAAATGGTTATTATTATGAATTTTTAAATGAAAAATATTTTTTCCCAAAGTCTTGATTTCTGGAGTGGAATATAGTATTTTTTCTACTATGAATGACAACAATATCCTTTGAAGTTTATACTTTCAGCTTTGTATGGTGCTGAACTGCCTCTTTTGTGGAGTCTCATTGTTTGATTTAGGCATTAAATAACAATAACAGCACCTATGAGCTATAGTAAATGAGTGACACTTGTAAATAATTCCAGTATTTAAATGGATTTATTAAATTAGCTGAAATCATGATGTTTTTCATTGTGTTCAGACTCTTCCTCATCTATTTTTTATTGTGATTGTATAGAGTATTAGAAACTGTTAACAAGGTTGCAAAGGTGAATGTGATTCTGAATGGTATAAATAATGCACTAGTGTGGACCATCTTGTCCACTTCCTCTGAAATCTTCTAGTTTATCCGAATATGGTATCTGATCACATTTTCTTTTAAAAATCTATAGCTTGCTCTTTCTTAATGATCTGTACTGTATGTTAGTTTTGGGAAAAGACATGCTTTAGAACATTTCTTCAGGAGCATGTGGTGGGCATTTCTGTGAAAATGTGCTTAAGAAAAAACTAAATGCTACACAGGCAGTATAGACTGAAGAACAGAGGGTAAGAAACAGCCTGACAAGCGTGAAGGTCAGGAAGGAGGAGAGGGAGGGGTTGCTTCATGTGCTGGAAACAGGTATTTCTCTACAGCCCAGGGAGAGGATCACTGTGGAGCAGATGTAAATAAAATAGCTTGTGGAGGAGCCCAGAGCAAGTGGATATTTGCTCATAGAAGCTACAGCTTGTGGAGGGGAGTAGATACTGGAGTAGGTTCCTCTCTTAAATGAGCTGTGGTCCATGGAAGATCCGCTCTGGAATAAGTTTATCCTGGAGGACTCCAGCCTGTGAGGCCCTGTGCCAGAGTGGGAGGAAAGTGTGAGGAGGAAAGAATAGCCCAATGGGAGCTGTTAAGCATTTATTGTAAACCTTCTGCCTGCATGGCTCAGCAGGTGGTAAAAGAGTCAGGAGCTATGGAATGAAGTTATGCCTGGGAAGCTGGGAGCTTCTTTTGGGTAGGGAAGACAGTGTTAATTAATTTTTTTTTCTTTATTTCTTACAACCTAAATATATTCTAAGTGGCAATAGCTTAAATAAATTTTCTTCAGGTTGAGTCAGCCCATGATGCTGAGCGGTAAACCCACCAGCTTTATCATCCTATTTTCTCCTGTCCTAGTTGGGAAGGAAACTGGGAGAGCAGTTAAGTGGGTGTTTGACCCTTTGCCAAGGTTAGCACCCCACAATGTCTTTTTCTGTTTCCTCAGGGGAAAGTAAATGAGACTGCTGTGTTTGTCATGAACTGTGTCAAAATAAAGCAATTATACTGCCTTCCTTTAGTAAAACTAAATTCAAATTTTAAAGCGTATTGTACAAAATCTCTTCCTGTTTTGATATGTAGGTCTGAGTTATGCTCTTTAAATAGTCAAGGCTGTTTGATATGTCCACTTTTTCACAAGAGCACACAAGTCTCTAAAACTTTTGGGAGTTCAGTTGTTTAACTCCTTTGTATGTAAGGCGACACAGTATGTGAAATTGTGGAAATACTGTGGATTTTCTAAATGGAGAAGCTAGTATTGCTGTGCTAGTACTTTACCCTTTTTCCTTGCAGTATCTTCTCATTCCCTTGTTTTTCAGCCTTTTATGACAAAATCAGAAGTCATTAGCGCATGATTTCACAGAAAGAGTAGGTGGGATATTCAATGTTTGTTTTATAAAAATGATCCTTTTGACTTTACAAAGACTATTGTGCTGCCCTTCATTCCCCCATATATACATTCCCAGGATACAAAGAACAAATAAGCATGGAATCACTTCTGATCAGAATGACACTGCATTGATGACCTACTGCTCTAAAAATGTTTAAAAGGCTTTGAAAGAAGGAACAGTTGAAAAGGTGTTGAAAAGAAGAGCCTGGTACAAACAGAAACTTGGCACTACTGCAGTAAATTGAGATGTATGGCCACCCGACTGCATGCTTCTGGCTGTGTTTACACATGCAACAGCATAGATACATCTATAGCCTTGTGTTGGTTTCTTTGTGAATTACAGAAATCCACATCTCTTGCCTACAGCTGTACTGAGGAATAGAAACAACTTATTCTTTGAGAGACATTTCAAAGCTTCGTTAAACTTGGTTGTGGTGTCCTGTTTCATGATATTGTTAAGTGTGTATTTAGAGGCAGTTGTAACAATCATGGTCCTGTCTATGTGAAAAGTGGTGTAGCTGTGTGCTGTTGGGTTTGAAGACTTAGGAGTCATTGGCTTGACCTTCCTAGAGCTCTTCTTGGAGCTTAAACTTTGTGAGCAATATATGATTTCTGTTAGCTGTTTAAACTGACATTCATATGTAGGCTGGCTAATTCAGTAGGGTTTTGTGGTTTTCTTGTAGCTAAACTTTCCCATGATATGGTGCATGGGAGTTAGAATTGCCTTTTGTTCATGTACATTCTATACCATTCTTCTAGGTCTATAGTGTCAAGACACTGAAAGACATGTGTTAACTTGCAGTGCTAGTAAAGTTCCTGTCGAAACATAGCGAATCAAGATTTTAGCATTTTTCTTTCTAAAAACCCCCACATCTATCTGGTCAGTCTTGGTTTCAGCCTCAACAATGTTTCTGTTTCTTCAATTGATAAAATCATTACGATTTCTGCCCGCTATCCTCTGAGCTGTATCTTGGCAGTCATTGATATCAAGCCTGTAAAGAAAAAGTGCTCCTAAGACTTTTCAGGAGGAGTTCTGACTTCCCTACTTTGGTTTGGGTTTTGGGGCTTTTTTGTTGGTGGGGTTATTTTTGTTTGGTTGGGTTTTTTTTTGTTGGTTATTTTATGGTTTTCATTGTTTGTTTGTTTTATTTGACCTGTTTTGGCACTTTATTCAACATGAAACCTTGAATTATTGAATTCAAGAACATGGCTATTTGCAGTTTTGTCCCATGATGTCTTTCATTGTGCAGACAGGTAATAGAAGGTTGTCTAGAAATAGACATATTTTCTTTTCCTGCTTGTGTGCCTCCATTAATGTGTGTCCCATCCACTTACCTGCTCTTTCTTTTTGCTAAATCTTCTATCACAAAATTTCATATCTATTATATAATAGAAACTCTGTTCATTTCTGGGTTTCTGCTATTTGGTTTAGTCTTCAGTAAAAGTGTTTAAGGAACATTCAATGAAAAATATTCTGGTCTGGATTCCTTTCCTGACTTCGATTAACAATCTTCACTGATAAAATTGGAGGGGTTTTTTTACTCCTAAACATGTAGAAAATTTTTGAAACATTACATTTTGAAACATTATATACATTTCTGTATATATTTTATAGAGGTATGACAAAATTTTTCCGTAGAATATGAGGACTGAATAAAAAATTTAATGTTTATATTTGACGGGAGCAACAGCAGTAAAGTTTGCACTTGTGAGAAGATTTTTACAGATGCCATCTTTCAAACTGAGTTTTGCAGCAGCCCCAGGCAATCCAATTACAGTGTATTTTACTACACAGTCTCCTTTGTCTTGATAGAACTCTTTACCTCCTTAGCAAAGATTGAGTTCAAACTACCTATGTGCAAATGTAAAGCCCAGATCCAGTGTCCTTTCTCCACAGACCTTTAGTCTGATCACTAAAAAGGTGAAAGTTATGGAATACATATCACCAATCCCATCCATTGTCAGAGGTAATCATTCCCATATCCATAAGTAGTTAAAAGTTTTCTCATTTTTTTTCACATAGCTTGGCTCTAGCACATTCCGAGGTAGCTATATATAAACTCTGAGTGTGTGTATAATATATCTATCTATCTATATATATGTATAAAAAATTCTTATGTACTTGTATCTGATCAGCTGTGACTAGACTAGCAAGACAGTGAATTTTATCTTTTTTGGTATTTTTTTTCCTCTTTTCTCTGTTCCTTCTCAGGTTTTCTCTACCTATTAATTCTTAAGAGCCTCGTGTTGGTTGATCTCCTCCTTTTCCTTTGTTGTCCTTCACTTTGGCAGCAAGCAGAGTGCTTTGACCTTCTATATCTGATTTCAGAGAAACTGTGTATATTCCAGATTTTCTCTATACCAGCATAAAGTTTACCTAGAAGCAATTATTGAAAAATAATGAAAAGTACAGTCATAAATAATATGACTGTATAGAATGATTAAGGAATGTAGAGGATAGGAGGGTTGGGTTTTGGTTGCTTTTTTTTTTAAAGCTCTTCATTTTATTTACAAAATTGGGGACTTTGAAGATGATTATATCTTTTAGTATTTGGATTTTAAATGTACTAAAATCTTTTCCAGATGTTAGCTCTGGTTTGGTTTGTTTTTGTTTTTGTTTTTTTTTTTTTGAGGGGAGGGGTTGTTTTGATTTGGTTTATTCTTGGGATTTTTTTTTTGGTTTTGGGTTGTTTTGTTTTTTGGGTTGTTGGGTTTTTTTGTTTGTTTGGATTGGTTTTGGTTTTTGTTGGGGTTTTTTTGTGAGAGTGTAACACTTTTTCTAATAAATTTTGCCTGGTTGTTTGTTGGACTTTTTTATGTCTGTTTCAGGTATGTGTCATAAGCAAAAGAATAATTAAATCAAATGACAAAACCACATTGGAAATATTTACATTCATAAATATAAATATAAATATAAATATAAATATAAATATAAATATAAATATAAATATAAATATAAGTATAAATATAAATATGAGATGCTACTGTTCTCTGATATTTGGTGACAGATTTTTTTTTCTTCTTTTTGGAAACCCATACTATTTAAAATGAAAATGTGGTATATGATGTCTTATAAATATTTCATGCTGGAAGGTAGTAGTCAAAGAAAAAAATGTCAGTTGCTAATTAAGATACTCTTCAAAATTAAGTTAATTTAATGGACTAGTGAAAATATTGATACCTACAGTATTGAAGAAGAATTTATCCCTGATTTATTTTATTGTGGATCAGTGTTTTTGCAGAGAAAGTGGCATAATGCAGCAAGAATAATCACAATTTACCTAAGTTTCTATTTGACTTTATGTGTTGGCACAACAGTATTTTGCCTGATTGGCATTAAGTGTGTGTTGGTATTTCACTGTTCTTAACCCAAGTTATTCCAAAAATCTGAAAGTCTAATTTTATGAGGCCTTTCTTTCTCTGCCATAAGGAGATATGACATAGAGTGAACAAGAAAGCTGCCCAGTTTAAGTGTTACTTTCACATGCTCTTTCTCCAGATTGCTGTATGAAGCTGTACATAATATAAACACATATTCTTGTCTCTAGTTAGTCACATTATAGTTAATGACCATATGGTCATTATGGTATAAGATCTACTGTCTGTTGTATTTATATTCCTCAAGCATATTGTTCCTTCAACTTCACAGTGTGTTAAACTATTTCAAAGGGAAAAAAATCCTTTCCCTCTTGTTTCTGGTTGTCCTATCAAGTGTAACCTTGGACCCTTATAGAGCAATTAGACCAGCCTCTATCCCCTCCTTTGTAATGAGGTTTCTTGCATTTCTGAGTCTATAACCCTTTAGTCTTCCCTAATGGGACATCATTATTCTGAAAGAAACAATGTAAATGTAAATGAATATTCTCATTAACGAGTCACAGAGAAACCTTTAGTGGTAGCGCTGTGGTAATTCTGCTTGTTATTTCTCTGGTATTCCATGCAGATTTTTTTTTTTTTATAATTCATTATTAGTATTCAAAATTACTTCTTCTTTAATTCTGCATGTCTTTCATAATCCGGTGTTCCAACTAGTTCAACCATGTCCTTGTTTTATTCTCCAGAAACCACCTGTGAAACGTTCAAGGTCTCTGTCCCCAAAGAGCTCTTTTAGAGAGTCAGAGGAACTAAAGAAGCTTAAAATAGCTGAAAGGAAGATTGAAAACTTAGAGAAGACACTACAGCTAAAGGTGAAAATTAAATAAAAATAAAGAAAAAGCCTGCTAGCTATAAGCTTGCATAGATAAAGATATACCAAAACAAACAGACATTTAAAAAATTAAAAATACACATATTTTTATGCACTGTAAGTCTCTTCGGATCAGAGAGCACTCTCCATTAGTTTACCTTTTTACTTTACAGTGTGAGTAATCTTGCAGTCCTGTGGAAGCTTAATTGAGCTGTCATCAATAGCACATACTTGTTAAATACATTTTCAAAGTTTGTGTTTGGGTATATATATTCTGAGAAATTTATGTGTTCATATGAAGTAAATCAGAAAGTAGAAGCACTGAAAGTACAAAGACTTTTATGTACAATAAAGCCACACTTTAAAATGCTGAAGTCAGTAACTTAAAAAAGACCCCTGGAAATTATATAAGTTGTGGGTCCGTTAGTTGCTGGTCTAAAAGATGCTGTTTAAAAAAAACAATAACAATCCCCCTCGCTCCACCCCTTCATAGAAAATCTTAATTGAGCTTGTTTTGCAATTGCTCATTTTGTCCCAGTTTCACAGATTTTTGTAGCCGTGTTTTTGTTGGTTTGGTATTTTGCTACAGAGATACAGTAACTTTTGAACAAACTATTGGTTTAAAATTGCACCTCTGAATGCAAAATGCAAACCCTGAGTCATATTTTCTTAAACACTTAAAATTCATCTTCTTCTTTATTCTCCTCACTTTCCTCCCTCTCCTCCTTCTCTTTTTTGTGCTGCTTATCATTGTTCAGTTATGTAATTTGAAAGATATTTTCAAGTATGTGTAGCCTAAAGGAGAATTCGTTGTATTAAACATCCTATAATAAAAGTTATGTAAGTGAAAAAATTGGAAGCTCTACCAACCACAGTGATAAGTTAATTTTAGAAAAACTGTAAATGGGAAGTATATTTCAGCAAAATGTCACAATTCATCCATCTATGTACATGGGAGAATTTAAAGCATTATCTTAACACATGTAGAGTATATGAACAGGAGAGGTTATTTAGACTTCAAATTCAGTCTTCCAGGTTGTCTTGTTCCTGGGAGACAGAAAATTAATTTTGTTTTGTTTTTTCCCTCTGTTGAGAATTCTAAGGCATGTCCCACCAGCTAAACCTGAGAATTGGTCTTTGGGAGGCTTTCTGTTCATTACTCTTATTTGGTCTGCCTGACACTGATGCTACAGATTATTCTGGAACTGTAGGCTACAGCTGTTTTGCTCTTGGAAACAAAATGCTCTTGTGTGGAAACAAAATGCACAAAATGTCTATGGCTATTGCCTTCAATGATAGAGAGCTACACATTTCTTCTGGAAGGAGGAGTGAAGGAAAGCAGATGCAGAAGAGAAACAACTGTCTGTGCATAACCTCATATATAATTTGTACCATTCACCATACTGCCTTTACGTATCTTCTATTTAATCTTAAAGTATAATTTAAAAGTGCAGGTTTAAGATGTTACAGGTGTGGGATCTCTATCACAGACATCCATGATGTCTTTAAGGGGTAAATCTCCCCTTGAAAGTAAGCACATTAACTTCTTGCATTTTCTCTTGACAATCTATTTGGCTTCTTTTGCAGAATGTTTTAATGGTTTGAAAAGAAGCTGTAGAGGCCCAGGTCATTATAATAAACACTGTTGTGGCGCTACATTCATATTTCAATGAGGCTACTGCCAGCATGACAGTGAGCTAAGCTTCATAAAGTTAATGTCAGAACATTTATGTTGCTATTCTGTGATTTCTTAATGCTAGCCTTCTCTCAGGCTTTGTTTCTAGCAACAAAAAATGGATTTGACCCACATTTTCAAAACTGGTCCTTGCATTATTGCCTCTTCAAATGAAGTGTTTTCTATATGATTACTTGAAATTTTCTTGCTCAGAGAAATGGTTGCTCTGTCAATACACACACTAGTGATGCATGTCTGGAACATGAAATGGTGACTTTATACATTAGTACTGTCAAAAAATTGGTAACAATACAAAAAAAAAAAAAAAAAGAACAGCTCTATTTTTAGGGTTTTCAGGAATGCCTCAGTCAGTATTTCAAAGGAGCAAAAGAGGTCAAGGTCCCATTCACAGGTTTTTCCCATTCTCTCAGCTGACTCATTTCTCAACAAGAAAAGATGGCTCTTAGTATCTTTGTTGCTAGTATAAATGGGGTGATCATTTAGATTCAGAATTTTACACAGAATTGGCTTTGTTTCTGGGATACTAAAAAGTAACAGAGCATGCCTGATTGCACCCTTGTTTACAGAAGAGAACGTCAAAATGAATAAGAGTGTTTTGTTTTTTTTTTGCTTTTAAATAACAAATTATCAATCTGCTACTTAGATTGGTAAAAAACTTCGGTCTACTGTGGGTCTTTAAGAAGTGGGTAAGAGTTTGGTTGTTGAGAAGTAGATATTTGATACAAACTAAGAATACGTTGATCTTCTCCTGTATTGCTTCTAGAGCTCTGGTCACTGGTGTAGCCTAGAAGAGATAATCCTGGCTTTAACTGGAAAAGTCTCAAAACCAATAGGAGCTCTTCTCTTTGAGTTTTCTCATCCTTTTTAGGTTCTAAAGTTTTTGGAGGTAAATAAAATTAGAATATGCACACCAGTCTTCAGGGCCATCTTAAATACTTGTTTGTATTGTACACTCACATTTACCTCATATTTCATATGTAGTCCTATTCCATGTATAGTGTTCAGATGCTGAAAATAGATGAATATTGCATCTTATCCACGTAACTGTTTGTGGAAAAAACTGATATTGTAACTATTAGGGACCTCAGTTCTTGAAAGCCTAAGCATAGTCAAATAATTGAATCAGTGTAGTTTTTTAAATTTCCTTTTTACAGTAATAGAAGGTCAATTTCAATAAAAACTTGCATTTCTTGCATTAATGATTAGAATATTTTGACTTGTCTGAGCAGCCTACCAAAAGAAAAAAAGGCATAGGCAGTGGGGATTTTCCTACTGCAGATTGAACTTTGTGTTACTGTTATTCATTATTGCATGGGTGGTACTATGGATGACAGGGTACAGCTGGAGAGTAATCTGGAGGTCCAGCACTGTGAGAGATGGGTTGTTCTGTCCCACGTCCATGAATGTATACAAAACGGTGTACAAGACAGTTTAGTTATGAAATATAACATAATTCAGACAGAGATTAATCTAACAGATTATGGAAATTTCAGTGAATATTTTAAATCCTGAAGTGCTTTATTCAATAGAGAGAGTGATTAGGGCAGTTAATTGTCTAATTTCTATTTCTGCAAGAGCAGAGCAAGTGATAAGGGAAGGCAATAACTGTAACAGAATGGATAATAGAACAGGTAAGCAATAATGAAAAATGCAGATTCATTAATAGGAAAGGCCAAATTCTACAGTTGGTTGCATCTCTGAAAGGGCATTGACACTAATAAGCTTCTCAGGATTTATACTGAAGACATTATTTTCTAGTGCCCTGCCAGACTTGACCAGTTTTTGCTAACAATATCAAACAATCTCAAAACAGTTGTTTCATGAACTTTTCTTGAAAACACAACATCTGTAATTGTATTCTTGTGAAAATTTCTTTGTGCAAAACTTGGTAATGGTCTCTATGTTCTTAGTCTAAGATTTATGTGCTTTATGTGGTTGTTTTTAATATCATTGTGGTATTTATATGAGTTCACTTAAGCCCAGTCAAAAGTACTTTTTTAACAATTCAGAATTTAAAAATGTATTTGGCTTAGAGGTTGTTTCAGGAAAGAAAACCTATCACCACCACTTTGGGAAAGTATTTAGTGGTAGGGTCACTTTGGACTTGATTGTGTTCCTAAATCTTCTCTTTTTGTTTCTGAAGTCACTTCCAGAAAACTTCTGGAATTACGTATATAGTACCATTTAAAACTTTAGCTGGTGTCTTTCAACTTTGTGCATCATGAAAGGTGGGCTACATTTGATTGCCCAGCTTAGTATAGGTGCTTTGTAGTTATGAATACTCTGGAAACCCTTGCCATGTTTTTATAATGGGACTCAATTTTTATTGTTTGCAACTCTGACTATTGGTTTGTCTAATTTATTGACTAATGCTGAAAAGTCCTCCTTGCATATAAGCGGTGTAAATGCTTGCAAATAAGGTATTCTGATTTATTTAGTTCTGTAGTTGCTCTACAAGCAGAGCTCCCATTGAACTGAAAATGAAGCTCTGATTGCAAATTTTGCTACAGCATAATGAATTCTTTGCTGGTGAATTCTTTATTAGTGTTGAGTAGTTTGACTTGCTTTATAGCGTTAAATGCTTCTTCTTAGTGTTATTTTTTTTCCAGAGGACTGTATTGTCATTTAGAAAAGTCTGGGTTTAAGCTTACATGATGTTATCCTGCAATAATAATCAAGGTGTATTTTAATTTTTGTTCTGTACTTTTTTTGTATGGTTTTGATTATATAAAAGATATTGTAAACAATGTTTTTATTTCTTGTTTGCTGCATTACTAGAGGACAAAGTCTGGGTGTTGCAGGTGTATATATATTTACAGAAACAGCTTACTATGTGTGGAAATCCTGAAGCCATTTAAATGTAATTTTTTTTTCATGTGGCCAGTATTTCCCTTGAAAATACATAGAACAGTTTTCCATTGGGAAAAAAAGGAAAGAAAGTAGTTTTGAATGAAAAAAAGTGCCAACAGTCCTTTTTCAGTCTATGTGTTTTAAAATGTATTAGGCTTATGGATTCACCAGATAAAAGCTGGCATTTTGGTAGTAAATTTTTAAAACTTTCAGCAGCATGAAAATAGTATTTAAGTGAATTGCCAAATCAGCAGAATTTTCCAAAGTAGTAATAAGAAAACTTTGACCTCCAGGACTGTGAGTCCTGATCTTTCTATCTCGATTTCTGAGTCTCACAGTAATTGATAAAAGAGAACTTTCCTTTCATTTGATCTGCGTAATACTCTCTTACATTTTGTCCAACTCTGATTTTGTTTTTCTGGTTTCATACAGTCTCAAGAATCTTATGAGCTAAGAGCAGCCTATGGAAAACACGAAGAAAGGCTGCAGATGTTACAGACCAACTACAGAGCGCTAAAAGAGCAATTAAAGCAGTGGGAAGAGGGCAATAGCAGGTAAGTTACACAGCTCATTAAAAACATTTTCCTTACCCAAGAAATCTGAACAGAAGTATTATAAAGGTATTCAAAAGAGAATGTGATTTGAAGAAAGGAGCTACTGGGTGGTGATCAAGACTGTTCTTTGTTACAGCAGAATACATAGCTTACACCTATGTGAGAAAAATTGTAGTTGAAACCAAGAGGAAATATATTGAGCTGACACCTTGACTTACTTCATTTGGGCTCTCCTTGAGAGCCTGAGTACTGGACAAAGGTCAGCTAGGACTGCTTATGTTTCTCTAATTCCTCACTCATTTATTTTGTTGACTGTATGTTTTTAATTTTCTGTAACACAGCAGTTGCTCATTATGTTTCAAATAGTTTTTAAAAATAGTTTTATTCATTAAAATATAGAAATAATACCCTCTCTAACATTTAGTGATTCGTATATTAACTGAGGCTAAAATCTCCTTCCTTATAGGGGAAAAGTAAAATAATATGTGCATGAAAGCAAGGTGTTTTTATCTGTTAAATTATTTAAAAATAAATGATTTCTGATAATTTTACAAAAAATGCAGTAATATATCTTTCTTAATGGAAAGAGGGAAGACTTTACCATATAAAATTTGCATAATGAACATTCTGTATATCATTCTCCCTTAGGCTCTATACAGAACAGTGAAAATTTTTTGCAGAAATTCTTTTTTTAAGTCCTTAGCTTACAGATACTTTGGTAAATAGATGCAATTGGAGGAATTAAAGCATTTCTTATCAGTTCGGTTATCAAGCACTGCTGCTTTTCAGGACCTATTTCAAAGAAGTAGTTTCCTTGCAGCTTTAACAGGGCTTTAGCATGCACCTAACAGCTCAGTAAACACTTGTGTTTTCTACTAAAAATAATTATTTTTGCAGTTACAACAATACTGACTGATCTTGACACTAACTATCTCTCTCTGAAGAAAATGAGAGTCACAGAAAATGCTGCAAAACTGGTAGCTGTTCAGAGTCTGGGGTGATATAAAGCATCCTACTGTGAATGATAAACTGTTCCTTATATATAAGTAAAGATATTGCCTATCTTAGTAGATTTGCATTGCTTTGAAATATTAGCATTTATGTAGGAGCGATTTGTCTTTAAAAAAGGAAAAGAAAAGGTGTGGATGGAAACAATGGTGAGGTACAAAATTGCTACAGGCATCGGAGGAAGCACAGGAGCATTTTTTTAAATACCTAAGTATAATGGCAAATATATTTAGGCAAATTATAATGTAATGGTTTTGTTTTTTAAGGAAAAATATGGGGTTTTTTTCTTTTATTTCACTGCTTTAAATGTAGTGCTATCTGGAAGTGACTTAAGGATGATAGTTACTAAATTCAATGAAATTATTTAATTCTGTGTCTATACCTAGACAGGCTTCCAGATCCATTGAGAGTCCAAGGCTAAAAAGATAAAAAAAATTGAACTAGATAAAGACCTTAAAATCTTAGACTTGATATACAGTGAAGCACTGGATGTTCTGGTTCTGATAGTTTAAAAAAATTAAAAAGAAAAGGGAAAGAGAGACAAAGGTGACTTCTATTTAAAGTAAATGAGACGAGCTTGTGTTATAATGAATGTGTTTGGGAAAAGTAGGTATTGGGGAGAATATAATGCTCAGTCTTCACTTAGTCATCTAATTTTTTCATCTCTATTTAAGTTGAGCTGAAAATAACAGGGTTTCAATAATCTTTGTTACCAGGCTAGATTTGTATAAGTCACACTAAAGGAGGTTTGGTTTTCATTTTTAATACAGTTAAACAAAAGAAAGTAGACAAGACACAAATAAAAGCAGTCTGTAACAATAACATCTGTTATTTTGGTACCACAAAAAGCTGTATAGTGCTGCTGTAATGTAAATTGTGCATTAAGAAGTCAGTAACAGGTGCTTATGTGGCATTTCTGATCCTTTGTAAGTGATGGAGAACCCCATTCTCCATATTCTTCATAGATTAGTATCTGTTATTGAGATGGCAGCTGATGGGACCTAATCCACCTGTCAGTGTACATACAACTAGCACTGATGTACGTGACTGCAAAGATGATGGGGGCCTTAGGAGGCTACCACATTGTCTGAGAGTTTATTTCTCTGCCCAGTAGGAATTTGGATTGCAGAGTTTTAAATTGATTCCATAAAGCATTTTTTAATACAATTTTTATCTTTGGCATTATTAAAATATCTAAAAATACTTTAATGACTGAAAAACTCTTAAATAATTTTACTTTTCTGTGCTTCAAAAGTCAATATGCTTTTTCTTAATACATAATCTTGTCCATAGAGAGTTAATTCCTTCAATAAACAGTAGAACAACAGTGTGATTTAGAGTGGGCATTAGTTGCAACTTCCACATTGGCTTGCTGGGGTGTTTGGGGAGCTGATGACTTTCCCTTAATTTGCAAGAGATTACATGATGATTTTAACTTCTTCTTTCCCATACCAGTATTTAAAGTAATGTTATCAGAATGTGGGTGACACTATTCTGCCACATCACCTGGGAGGCATGGTGTGATACTTGCTCAATGTATATCTGAAATTATGTAACTGAACTTCTCTTTATTACCACAGTTAAGGTTTCATGCCTCAGAATGTATACTTCATACAAAATTCAGATTCAATGGATGCTGTACTTGAAAAATCTGTATTTTCTGAAAGCAGGGGTGCTTTTATTCTGGTTCTCCCAAATCATTTAGATATTTGAAAACAAACAACCTTTTTTAACTCATAAACAGCTTTGAAAATACTAAAAGCAGATACCAACGCACAAGCTCCTGTCAGCTTTGTCAAGAGGATTGTGATGTGATGTGGAATGAACTGGCTTTTTTTCAAAAGGGAGAACAAGAAGCTGCTGATTGAGAAGTGAGTTTCTTTCTTAAATGGTGTTTAAATAAAGAAACATACTGGGGGGTTTTTTTGTGAAGTGCTTTACAGGCCATACAAGAGGAATTCCTTGCAAAATTCCATTATGAAAGCATCTACCAAAAGCAGAAAAGGAAAACATCAGCTCTTTTTTTTTTTCTTCCTTCTCTCTCCCCCTTAAATCAGTGACAAGTTACAAGTTTGCTAGCACTAACAGAAACTGTATTCCATGATCTAGGGATTGTGTTAATTAATGTGGCTCTCATCTGTTGGAGGTGTCGCTCTTCATTAGCCTGTATTTTACACACTGCCGTGCTTCATTTTTGGAATGAGGTGGTGAGGGGATAACCTAGCCAGCCATCCTTGTTTGATCTCTGTGATACATACGCAATGCAGAATGCCTCAGCTCTCTTGGTTCCCTGCCCTGTCCTGCTAATCCCAGCTGAGCTCATTATGGTGTAGCCTTGCTGCTACTCCTGGAGCCAGAGCTGTCCAAGCTAATTACTGGTAGCAGCAGAGCTGCCTGTTAAGGGTCTGGTGTGGATCTGCTAACATGGTCCTTGGTAGTGACCTGCGAAAAGCACGAGGGAGTTGCTCTCTTTCTTGCTGTGCACAGCCTGTCCTTTGGGTTTAGTGCTGATCCCTTCACACAGCTCTTTCAGCTGTAGTAAGTGTAAAACTTGGTGAAGGAAACTCTTACTTTAGAAAACATACAGTTTGCTGCTTTGATCTCATAATTCATAGGCTATTACACTCAGCCAGGCAAAGTAAAAAAATGTCCTTTTATACTAGACAAAAGGAAGTTAGTATGGTATAATTAGCCCTTTGCTGTGATTTAACACTTTCTGTAAGTGACTATGATTTTTTGTTTTAATTTAAGAATCAAGACATCATAGAAAGTTTTATTCAGACTTTGTTTTTTGTCTGTGTTTAAAAAAAAAGTGTTTTCCCAATAGATCACAATATAAGCCCATTTTGTGGCAGTACCATGAAGGCTGCTATCCCAGAATTTCAACAGCAGCAAATTGTTTTGTTCTGTGTAAGTCCTTGTGTTGACCAGAATCTCCATTGGTGTATTATAGACAGTGTTACCAGTAGCTGTGTTGCATGGCATATTCTTATATCTGCCAGTTAAAATTGTGTGCCTGTTCTTGTCACTTCATTGTCACTTTTTTTCTTTTGCTGTTTTGAAGCTATAACAACAAATTATCACATGCAATTATTATATTCATTATTATTTAATTTTTTATTTTTATGTAGGAAAGAACACTTTCTTTCCATGTACGTAATTGCATACCTGGCAAGATGTATATGTAATTCCTTTTCCCTCACTAGTAAATGCATTCACCACAGGCAATAGTAGCTGAAGAGCAATTACATCAGCCTATTTTTTCACACAAAGCCATGTTCATATATTGTGTGCACCCTGAAGGTTGGTACAGCTGGACTGCTTTCCTAGAGCTCCTGTGCAGTCACATTTATGGGAGCACCCTTATTTCTTGTATGTTGCAGATCATTGACCTTGACTAGACTGTGGTGAGGTGTCATGAGCAGACAGTTGAGCTCTTCAGGATACAGGATTTATAAGGCAAAATGGATTCATAAAAGTCTGCATAGTAAGGATTTAGTAAGAAGCCAGTACAGCGTTGTGTTCATTAAGGTGAACTCTTTGTGTGGATTTAGGTGCTGTTTGTTCCTTATGGGCAATGTCACTTACTGTTGCAGTAAGGAAGAAATGAATGCATAATTGTGGGGTTTATATCTGTCTTTCTGTAATAATGGCAGTCTTTAATTTATTGAAGGATGTCATCATTTCAGAATTTCAGCTCATTTTCTTAAGAAAGTCAATACTAAATTTATTGTAATTTTAGATAAGTGGATAGAGCTTCTTTATATTGCTTCTATTGTTTTTTAAATTCTGTGGATAAAGGACATGATCTATGGAGTTGTATCAGTTACTTATATGTGTAATGTTACAGACAGTATAAGTAAATCAGATTAGCCCATAGGTTTTGCACTTAGTTGATAGAGTCTACAGATTGTTTTCTTAAGTTGATGTTGAACATACATATACCAATGCACTATTGCTTAAAGAAGAGTGTCGTTGTAGGGATTTTATTTTGGTTTAAGTAGTTCTAACTAGACTAGTTTTATTTTACCTATTAATTTTAATATTAATTTTACCTCAATAGGTAAAATTTCTCTCTCTGACTAAACCAAAGAGTGAGTGTTAGAAAATCAGATTTTTTTGTTGTTGCTTGTTTATGCATTTAATCTGTAAGAATTACTTTCTCTCTCATCTTCTGAGGGATAGAGCAATGATGTAAAATGTCTTTAATATGCACATACATTAATCATGGTTTTAGCCCTTCACTGGACCCACTCCAGGGGCTCCATGACTCCCTTCTAGTGAAGAACCCAGGAATGGACACAGCAATCCAGATGTGCTTCACCAAGGCTGAGTAGAGAGGCACGATCACCCTCCTCAGCCTGCTGGCACTGCTCTTCCTAATGCGCCACCACCAGGATGCCCTGCTGGCTCAGGGACAGCTTGCTGACCTGAAGGACTCACAGGTCACACTCCACAGAACTGCTTCACTGCACATCCAATTGTTCTGCTGCCTGATTGCAAGCTGGCTAATTTAAGTCATTTCAGCATTTCTGTATCAAAAGTTAGTTAGCTGGAGCATGGGGATACCCTGTCCCTTTGGCCTTAATGTACAAACTTTGGAAACTTATAGATGACTGGATATGAACTGTTGTGAAATCTTTACAATTTTACATCTTTCATTCTGTATTATTTTTAGGCAACCTTGTAATAGATATCAGCAACACTCAATTTTTGACAACAAACATTCTTCAGCATTAGACATGATGACATAAATTATCATTTTCATACCTAGCTGGCAATTTGTTGTCTGTATAAGTGTTTTGTACTTCTGCATGTCATCCATTATAGGAGGTGTGCTCTGGGTCTTCAAAACATATGGAATCACTACAAGCTCAGTCATATCCTTCCTCTGCTGTAGCAGCTGTTTAATAAATGTTTCTAATAAACTTTCCTTTTTTTAGGAAAACAAGACCTCATGGTTTCTGCTTTCCTTATTCCTGTGGAGTGAAAGCAACTGTTGTGTACCTAGTGTAGTGATATGTGACCAACTAGTTGACAGGAGCCTGTCGTAGTACCAGCAGCAGCATGTGATGCCTCTTGCCTTTCTAGCTGTCAGAATGGGTATGATGGAGAAAAGCTGAATTAGGTGTGTTGGAATGCTACCAGTAAGAACTACAAACATAGGCTATATTAGCTCCCTTACTTCTTGAATGTGTGTTACCTCCCTGGTTCTTTAACTGGAGAACCTGCTGAAAAATGCGATTTTGATAATCTTGACCCTTTCAGGCAATAGGAGATGCCTGTTCATCGAAGACTTTTATTTTTAAACCTCTGTTGTTTTGTGAAACATCCAAATACCCCAGCAATTTTTTCTGTATTTCACTCAATAGGTATGGCATGTTGCAGATTAATTTGTAACAAAGTGCATTCACGCTAGATCAGTGTTAAAAAGTGTCACCTGCAGACCTGCAGCATATAGCCCTTCTGACCTGGGTGTTTTCTCTGTAAAGTAATCTTTCTGGTTATCTGTTTTAGGAGTGTTGGGACAGAGCAGACATCTTACTAATAATTACTTGAATTTAATATGTCAGGGCTCTTGGTTACTTTTTTCTTCAGTTAGTAATTCTGTAGTTCAAAGGCATATATAGTTAAAATGATGATGTGCATGTGTTTGTTTAGGTTGGAATAGATAAAAATCTGAAATACCAGCTTTCATTCTACTTAAAGCAATTCCAACCTAAGTTCTGCAGCTAATCTTGTGGCTCTTCTGAGGGTTTTGACAAAGTGCATGCTTACTGACAGGACTGAGTACTGCTTAGTGAAAATGACAGGCTCAAGTGTGAGAACAGGAAATACTGCACTACAAATAAATTAAAATGTAAGAAATCAGAAGCATTTGGTGCAATATAGAGTATAGTTTCTGTAAGATATTTTAAGGGACCAGACTCAGAACTGTGAATGCCACATGAACTCATCTAGGGGCTTTTACATAATGAACAAAATGGCCCTTTATTTGAAGTGAATTAGTTTTTTTTTTCTAGGAAGCTTCCAGTTACATTTTCACCAAGCACTCTATCTATCAACTGTTTTTCACTGAGAGGATTCCATCAAGAATAAGGAGATTGATGCTTTTTAATTGTTAAACTTGTCTCTAGAATATTTCTTACCTGTGCCCACCAGATCTTGTAATTTCCTGCATCCTAGCTAACAGACAAATTTGAGGTCGTAGTGTGGTCTTTTATATCAGATGTGTTTGTGTTTTTCCTTTGTTCCTTCATATTTAATCAGACATGTGTTGTCTTGAACTTCAGTGCCTTCTCATATGTGATGGAATTGTGTCATATTAAAAACATGAGTCATGCTGCTAAACATTTTTTTTCATAATATAGAAGCAGATAAATGCAGAATTAAAGTTGCATTAATGACAAGATTTGGGCATTGTCGGGAACAAAAATAGCAGAGACATGGTGGAGAAAGTTAAGGACTCTGTTAGCTTCCCTTTGTATTGTTGCTTGCACAGAGCTGTTCCTTGCCTTGATGTTGGATCAGAGTGATTTTTGATTTCAGAGTAGATTATTTGGTTTAGAAATGAATTGTTGTACAGGTGATAACCATACTGCCTGCAGAAGAACTGTCTTTTTCTTATCCCTCTGTCTGGCGTAGGCAAAAGGTCTTCAGCACTTAGATGGAAATGTCTGATTCATTAGTCTTCCAGATATGCATGCACTGATAAAAACAAAGAACTACTAAATGTGTCATATTAAACTGTACAGAATGTACATGAAAGAAGCCTGTGAACCTATAGTCAGTAATACCAAAGCACAATGATTGCTGCTAACTTGTCAGATTGCTATTTTAAGAGAATAAGGAGTGAGTAATGAAAATAAGTTTCTCTACAGTATCTTCAGTGAAGTTCTAGGATTTCTGGTAAAGGTAGCAGTGCTTGGTACATTCTGGCAAGATTAATTGAACATACAATGCTAATTTTCCACTTGCCTTTGCATAGTACTGATTTTGGAAGGGACATCATAAATTTTCATGATTCCATGTGTCTCAGATTTCATAATACCATATGGAACTTCAACAGCTGAATTTTGAAAAAATGTAGGAACGTTTATTTCAGAGAGTGCTCAATAATATAAATAGTAAATTATTTTATAATTTTAAAATGGTTTTTTGTATTTTATAATATAAATGAATACTTTACAATGAATGTTATTAAATATTGTTTATGTATTCTTGCTTTATCTCTTGAACTCTCTCCTAAATTGTACTGTTTTGTAATTCTAGAAAGTCAAATGTGGTGCTTAGTGGACCATTATTATGACCCAGCATGATTTTTGTGATGAACTACTTAGTCCTCTTTTGTTGAATGAAGCAGAATATGCATATACATGCAAAAGTTTAGCCTATCTTAATGCATTTGGATCTTTTTCTAATTTTAAAGGAATTCAGAATCCATTTTCTAAGAATTATTGTTGTATTTGCTTTTTTCCAAACACAATCATGTGAGTGTAAACATGGAATCATCAAAATTTTCCTAAAATTCAAATACTTCAGTGGAAGAAATAAAATAAGAAATTTTTTTTTATCCTTACTTTGCATTATTGGAAACCAGCTACACACTAACAGCAGGCTGTAGGCAAGAGACTTTAGTGTATTGTCACATGAGGTTTATAAAGGTTGAGAGGACTGATACAACAACAAATTCTCGTGATATTCATATGATGGTGACATACCCTCTTCTCTGAGTTGTATTGATGGCAGTGGTACCCCAGTCTTGGCTCTTGAGGTTCAATCTGTTTTGAGCTAACAACAGGTACAAACACTGTTTATGAGGCTATTCTGATGGTCTTATTTTGAAGGAATGGAAACCTGCAAATTCGAATAACAAACATAATTCACACAGTGTAACATTTATATTTTCGTTAAACACTTCTTGATAAATAAGCTGGATTTTGTGCTTCAGTGAAACAAATTAAAAATTACTAAATGGTAGATAAAACTTTAAGCACAGGTTTCTACCATCTTTTTGCAAACTAAGAGTTATGCTGCGTGTTGAAAGTAGCGCTTCTTTGACTTTGGAGTGACAGTTGACTTGAAATATATCTCAAAAAGCACTCTTGACAACTATGACACTATTCACCATTTTGTTATGTGAACAGACATTGGAGTGTTGAGGGGGGAGTTGCTTTTATCCTTTTTTTGCTCCTAAATGTGGGTTGTAAATCTGGGAGACTTTACTTAGCAACAACAGATATCTCTTCCTGCAATTTTCATCCATCCTACAAGTGACTGAATTGGGAAACAAGAATGATGAAGACACATTTCTGGGAAGTGGATGCACAAGTAAGATAGATAGCTTAAATAATCTATGTAGTTAAATACTTCATTTCCTTGGTTAATTAAGACTGTACATTTCTTAAAGTAAACTTTAGGTTTACAATATTTTTCCTGTAAAGGAATTCCAGTAAACCATTCTGGATAGTGTGAATGATCACCGAGTGGGAGTAATGCTAGTACTTTTTGCTTTACTCTTACCTTGGCAGTGTTATCTTCAGACATATGTAATGCTCTTTGCTCTCTCACAGTCTATATCAAACACCTACTCCCAGGTTTGCTCTCATTTTCCAAGGCTGTCATAAATATACAGACCCATGAAAAGAGCATATTTTGCCCTTACTGCAGCAAATGTACTTGAATCATAATGCTGTAGGAAGAATAATTTGCTGCAACAAATTGCTGTCAGAGTAGTATTTCACCTGTAAAAGTTGGATGAAGTTTCTGCCTGTCTTAGTTCTCCTGACTTGAAGTAATTTCAGAGTAGTAGAAAATTAAAATTAATTTTGCATTATGACATATAAGACCATTTTTGACAGCCTCTTCCTATATTTTCTATATGGGTGTTTTTAGAGAAGTATGTGTAATGTGCATGTGTGTTCTACTCTAGTTTTACAGAGCAGAATTTTTACCCTTCTAAAAATTAGAAGACTAAAGAAGAGAAAGTGCAGTTCAGCATTTTTACCTAGATATTTCTCTGTTGATGTACTGGCTGTCTTCTCAAACACCTTTCGTTTCTGAGGGGAAGAAAACAGAGCTGCTTCTGCTGTCCTATTTTCCTTGCAAGGATTATTAGGCTATTTAACTTAAGCTTTGGATAAGAAAAAAATTCTTTGACACTATGTTGACCCGGTGTCTATAGAACTTATTTTTTGGTTACTGTAGTTAGCAATGCTGCTGTCCCTTTTTAAGGACTGTGATAAAAAGCATGCAAAGCTTGGTTAGCACTTTCTGTCTAATTTTTTTCTTCATTTGGCTTTCCTGTCTTTTAACAGTCTTCCATGGCTCTAGAGGAAAATGGTTGAAAAGGCAATAGTTAACCTCATGGACTCAGGAGGGCTTCCCTGACTGCAGCAGCTCCTGGACTAGCCCCCTGATATCTGTCCATACCAGCAACAATATGCATTAGGAGATTGTGGTTCGTTGTGTTTATTTCTCCAAAGAGTCATCCTGCTGCAGTCTTTACAACATGTAATCCTTGGGAAGGAGTCAGTTTCCTCAGTGGGTTATTCCATCTAATGTATTCAGCTCTATTAGAAATTAGATTCTCTGCATGCTTTTATTTTCCAGATAAAATTCCCTGGCACAAATGAGAAAAATGTCTTGGTGTTTGTTTGGATGTTTATTTTAGACTGCCATGAGCCTCCTCTCTTAATTCCTTTTATCTGTATGCAGGGGAGTGTAGAAGTCTCCTGCTTGTCTTACCTGTGAATGCTGAAAGCTGCTGATGAGCAATGGCTGACTTATGGGATGTGTATTACTCAGGAGGCAATTGTTTGCTAGAGGACTAACTAGAGTCTTCTGGCAATGGGTTAACCCAGGGTCAGCAACTCTGGAGGGAAGGAGCCCTTTAAACTCATAAGTGCAGAGAGAAAGTTTATGCTATAGCTCAGGCTGTCTTTCTAAATTACCTTTTCTTTAATGCATTGAGGCCCAAGTGCACATGTGTACATGTACCTTAGATTTGGAGCTGTGTGAGGGCTCCTGATGGTATCTTTAGAACTGCTGACAATTAAAAATGATGAGTACTAGGATATTTTGTTCTAGCAAGAGGGTATATTTTGCAGAAGCCCTGCTTATATGCAGATGGTGGGAGCATTTCTCCTATTCTAATAACTTGATAAGTAAGCAACTGTTACAAAGAATTTCTTGCTGATGCCTAGCTATAATCTAAAAGAAATTGGAAGTAATTATTTTAGCATGACTCATTCTATAGCATAGTTTTAAATATGCTGCCTCTTCCTATATTTGAAATGGGTGAGTATTAAAAAAAACTAAAACCAGGAGGAGTAATCAAAAGTATTATATTGTGGAAAATAGAGCCCAGACTATTGTATCATACTGAAAACAGCAGATTCTGTAATTGTGGATCAAGATCAGTACCTTCAAAAAAGGATGTAATACCACCATAAACTATTATCTGCATAAATTTTATCTTTCTTGATTTCTGAATATCGTCGTTTTAATATTGCCAGGTGAGACTGTGGCAATCATAGTTGGAGGACAAAAATGAAGCATTTGTACATAACAGAGGATGCTGCATGCTTTCCTGCTCTTGATGGTGCATTTTCTATATGTGTTACAAGTAACACTGTGTTACTTGTGTAACACTGTGTTACAAAAAGTTACTTTTTTCATGAAGTTAATTGTAGTAAACAAAGGACTTTGAGGTTGTTCTCAGGATGTTAAATCATGATTAGAATTCTGACCTGCCATATTAGAAGATCCTGATAGTCTTCTGGGAAAGGCCAGTAGACTCCTGCTAATTTAGAATGCTGATTCCTCTCAAATCAAGGACTCAGTGTATTTTCCTTGGGGCTGGAAATTATTCTCTGACAACCTAATCTAGAGTACCTAGGATTGCTGCTGCCCTGTTTCTTGTCAGCAAAGCTATCTTTAAAACTACTTTGGAGTAGATTACATTGTCAGAAGGTCATCTTGTTTTGGAAGCAGATAAGACAGTGCTTATTGTTGACAAAGACTTACTGAAGAAATACGCTAAAATCTACCTGATATACTTAAAAGCAGGATAACCTCTTTTTGCAGAAGACTCAAGGCCATTAAGCAGTTTCAGGTGTGCATAAAACTGAAAAGCAGCACGCTAGTTTCTGGGCTTTGTATGGCTTTAAGTCACTTTTCCCCCATTTGATGGGCTATCATTTAAACTTGGCAACACTGCTAGAAAGTATAACATGTGAGTATAAATAAGAGCAAGACATTTCTTCTGGAAGAAGTAATAAATTCTGGAGCTTTTCAGTCTGCTAGTTTTTATTACTCTTTCAACTACATTGCACAACAAGTCGGGTTTTTTTTTCCCTATCTTTTTAAAAGCTGAAAAGTCTGTGGGGGAGCTGAATAGTTATTTCAAAAACCATTTTCAGTTCATCTAGTAGACAGACATAGGATTAGTGTAGTCCTAAGATTAGAAATTGCAGTCATGTATGTTGCTCATAATTACATAACCTTCATTATTGGCAAATTTCATATATTGTTACAGCAAATTTTTAGGATATGTTTTCCAGTTATACAGTCTTCTTTAGGACTCGCTAAGCCTTAAATATAAACTAATCAGGACTGTAAAGACTCCCACAGTGCAATTAGAAAAGAGTTGCTTGACATGATTTTAAAATGTTTTATATATTTTCAATTTAAAAAACAACCCATAGTGATCAAAATAAACCTAGGAAAAAACTGCATGTAGGTACAGGCAAGTGATAATTGCAATTTTAACATTACAAGCTTTTAGAAATGGCTTACTGTGTTAGCATTACATTTGCAGATTTGAGTTTAGAACTTAAAGAAACTTTATAAAAGTTGAACTTAGTGGTTACTTATTTTCTTTTGTTCCTATTTGCTGATATGTATTCCTTGTAATGAATCTCCTTTGCCTGCCATTATTTATGTTTGTGTAAATTTACAGAGTGCAACTCTAAACAGTATCACTAATATTTTGTATTACTTTTAAAATCCATTAAGTTTAGTTAAGTTTTATTTCTATTTTTCCATCAATTTATTAATGGATAAAAGCTTATTTATAGAATTCTGGCTTTACAACACTCTGCAAGGTTTCAGCTAATCCCTATAACAATAAAAAAGATTGTGAAAGTTGTCAAATAGTTCACAGTATTTGCTAAACACTTGTGCAGGATTTGTATCTGGTATTTCTCTATTATTTTAAAATACATCCCAGGAACTTTCATTTTTAAAAGTTGAGTTAAATAATAGAAGAGTACACGACAGAAATGTGACAAAGACAATAAAATTCAATAGTAGTCTTTGATTTTGTCAAGACACAAAGTGTTCAAATGTGAATTTATGACCTGGAAGTGACCAGTTAATACTCTCACTTATTTGCTTTGTCTTTTCTCCTGACCTGCATATTTGTATTGTATCCAAACCTCGTCATTCATTCTTAAATTGTAGTTCACAGGTTTAGCTTCTCTGAGTCTACAGAGCAAAATTTTTCTGTAGAAAAATTCTTTGTTTTTCTTTTGTGATAACCATGGACTTTATTTTGAGTTCTGCATTGCTGTAGGTATTTCAGTTTAGAACTTGACTGTTTTTGTGATGTTGTATATGGTTTGCTTAGCAACACTTGAGTACCTAGAAGTAGCATACTCTTCCTTTTGTTTCATCTTTAAATAAACTTTAATTTCTGGTTCTTCCTCATTTATTGCAAAATGCTTAGGAGTTTGAGTTTCAATACTGTTTAGTAGACATAATTTGGAGATTGTGTTAATGAGATGCTGACAGAAATAACACAAATACAACCATACAGCCATAGAATTTTAAAATTTCGATTTTAAAAAGACAGATAATTGGTTCTCCTCAAAAAATGCTGATTTTTAAATTTCATATGCTGTATGTATTTCCTTGCTCAAGCAAAAAGATGTATAGTGTGAAGAAGGGAACTAAAACGCACTCTGTTTGTCAGCTGATACATTGTCATTCAGGGACTTGTGAAAGGTAAACTGAAAGCATCCTCCGTGTTTGATGTTACTGCTTGCCAAAGCAGACAGTTGACTTCAAATCTTTGTAGATTTATACTTCTCCTGCAGTTCCTTCTACTCATTGCTGAATTTCCCTCCTGGGAGAGAAAGTTGTGCTCAAATACTCGTGACACTTAATATTATAATTGGAAGTAGGAATTGTACAGAACCTAATCTGCAGTATAAACTTCCAATTTCTTTCACTTCACTTAGTGACTACTGGATTTATTAGAATAAAAAATTATTTGATATCCAATATAAAAAGTTTAAAGTATACTTTTTTTTTTCTTTTTTAAATCATGCTTGTAGTTATAGTAATTTTAAAAAGTGAAATCCATGGAAAATCCTAGGAGAGGAAAATTTGCATAAACACAGTTAAATGGATATTAACATAAGGCATTTCTTGCCTAGTCTTGAAACATCATGAACATTCAGTGTTTCTACTGTCAAAAGATGGACAAGACAAGTACTAATATTCACAGCTTTAGTTTCTATTTCCATGCCTGCAGTCTGCAATCAGCTTAGTAACACTTCAGACAGAAACTAGTTTCCCATTGTTGAAATATCTCAAAAGACTCTATCTCGCAGTCTCAATTTGTGTCTTGGATGGTTTCAGATGACATAAACATGATGCCCTTGGCTCAGCACTTGCAAAATCAAATGCAATGGTCAGAGAAATTCCCTTTTCAGTTAGGACCTAGACCTGGCGCATTTCTTCTTTTCATTGTTTGATGTGTTCATTGAAAGTGAATGATGCAAAAACTGGTGCAGTTGATCCACTGAGCATATGCTTAAGATAATAGCAGCAAATATTAGCTTAATCTGCTAAAATAGTTTTAGAAACTCTTTTTCATAATATCTGAAATTTGACACTGCTCTGACTCTGAGTCACTCTTCTTACTCTAAAGTTCCAGTAGGTTAGTAGTCTTCATCACCACACACAGAACTTGGCTTTGATCCTTTGAGTTGCAGGATTGCAGAGGCAATTCTTTTACCCTCATCTTGTGTCACTGGATCTGTGCCGCTGGATCACAGATGCTTTTAGATACCTAATCTGCTTCATAAAAGAGTTGTATGGGAATAGTTTAAAAGTCTGGTGGGGCAGACATAGTTTGTCAAATGCAATCCCAGTTTTGGGTAAAAAAACACACTGAGATATTTATCTTCAGACTCACTTAAATTATTTTTTTGAGAGGGAGGGAGAATTTCAGAAAAATAGTTCAATTCTTAGCTATTAAGTTGGCATGTCTGTTTGAGACACGGAGGGAGATAATACTGTAAATGATAGACTGGAAAGCAAGTATTTTCCCCCACCCCTGCTTTTTGCCACTGAGTTCTTTCAGTATGAGTGATTTCTTTCAGTGTTGAATTATACTTTGGCAGCTTTCTGTGGCTTCTTCAGTTGCCCTGAATTCCTTGACATTCCTTCTTTCTTTGAAATTTCTTACTTGAGCCTTCTGTGATGCTTCTTTCAAGTGATCTTGCTCACTTGCTCTTGAGGAATGTACCAATTATAGAGCCTCTGCAAAGAGCTCTGTTGTTCAAGAAGACCACTCTGCACAAAAAATACAGGCTATGGTGCTTTTATGGTTAATTTCAGAGAACTGGACTAGATGTGGATGTCTTGTTATAATGCATATACAGGGAATTTTTTTTTCTTCTTTTTACAAGTTCTAGCTAGAGTAGTTTAAAGGTTTTATTGTGTTGTTCTTGAGATTTAAAAATGTGTGAGCAGAAATCAGTATGGTGTCTGTTTCCCAATCACTTAAACAGTTAGAAATTTGCTCAGTGCAAACATATTTGCCTTGAACAGCCTAATAGTTGCATTCAAAATTTAAAAAGTTAGTGAACAGCATATTAGCAGGCTTCACATGATAGAAATAATAAAAGAAACTAACCAACTAACTAATTAGGATGGGAGATCTTAGGATAGGATGACAGTAATTGATTGAAAAAGGCAGGTTAAATCTGTTTTACCTTCCCAAGATTAAGAAAGTTAAAATCAGAATGTGGGTAGCAGTCCCCCCAGTGGCATTCAGCTTATTCAGTTTGGTGTAGTGTGACATGTATGATTTTCTACATGTAGGACATTTTATTCTGTCAGCTACAAAGAGCACAGCTCCAGAGAAAGAAGAACTCACCATGAGGAATTGAGTCTCTTAAACGAGACCATGAGTGAAACATAAGACCTGCTTTCTAACTGATGTGATAATATCCTCTTGCACCAAGAATGGTCCTGGAATAAAGGAATTCTTTTCAACATAGAAGGAAGCAGGTATTGATAGTCAGAAGTTTTCTTTCATCCTGTCATCATAAAACATAAGGCTAACCTCTGGCCATTGTGATGCCCCTTTGCTACACTTAATGTATTTACATAAATGTCTTTCTTGGAGGAGAATAAAGCAATACACAGCCACACTTGCCATCTCAGAAGTGCTGAATAGAATCAATTCTGTAAACTGATTACTGACTCCTGCCTATACAGCCAGCACGTAGTTAGCCTTCACCACTAAGTCACATCACTGCTAATGTTCATCATATTGGTTCAAAGGACAGAATTTTTTTCTGCCAAGCTGCTTTTGAGACAATTGGTCTTTTAACATGTCCTCTTTCAAAGTTTTTCTAGGGGGACTTTGCCTTAAGTGACCTTCACGAAGTTCCCATCAGCCATTTTTTTTCTTCCTATGAAATCTCAGTGAGCAGTGGTCCAGCCCTCTACTGAGCTCTCAGTTGCTTCCCTCAGATTGCTATAAGGCACTCAAGCATATCTTTGAGGTTGTTAATAAAGACAGTAAACAGTATTGGCTCTATAGTGGATCCCTGAGGAAAGCTTTTAGTTGCTAGTTACCAGTTGTACTCCATATGACAGGTCGTCACCTCTTTAACCTAACAGTTCAGCCAATTTTACAGACACCTTATCTAATTTTCAATTCAGATCTCAAACCTTTGGCAATAAAGAGATGAGAGACCATCTCAAATACCTTGCCAAATTCAAGGTGTACACCTGCTCTCCCTTTATTCTTACAGCCAGTCATCTCTTACAGATGTAGTGAGGTTGGTAAAGCAAGATTTTTCCACAGTAAATGTGTGCCAATTGCTTTCAGTCACCTTGTCTATTAGGTGGCTGGACATTATTTCCAGGATGATTTGCTTTGTGATTTTGGTAGGGAAAGAAGGAAGGCCTTTATTGGGTTTATGTAACTTGTTTCTTTGTTTGTTTTAATTTAAATAATATCAGAAGAGAGTGGAACAAATCAATTGGCCTAGGGATACTCACTTTCCAGAAAGGAAACCAATAAAATGAAAATTAAGCGACTAGTCAAAAAATCTTCAACTGTGCACTAGAGCCAGCAGAAAAGAAACATTTGTTGGATACTGTTAAGAAAATACTGTAGCTGACACCCAACTGAAATATGTGCTACAATTTGAAAAAAAAGCTAAAATAAAATAGTTCCAAACCACCCCCTGTCCCCAAAGAGTCTTAAGAAGCTCGCTTTAGAGACTGCAAAAGTTTTAATGGCACTTACATGGAAAAGGTCAGCATTTAAAACTTGAGCTTGCATTGCTGAGAAACAGGTAGGACCAGTAAACAGAGACAGGAGAAATGCAGATGGGAAGTTGAGAAGCCTAAAAAGGCTCTTGAAGAGTTGTTTTCAAAGCTTAAGCTATTACAGTAAAATTTTGCTTAAATAGAGTGAAAAAGAAGACAATAAGGAAGTTAATAGGTTTGCTCAATGATAACAGTGTAAAATGATACACTGGATTTACAAAGCCTAAAAGAACAGTCTTTTCCTTATTCAATATTTCATATTTGATGATCATTAAGTTGTCTTTCAATCCAAACCATGCTGTGATTGTATGTTTCCATGCTAAATGGAAGATGAAGACGCCAACAACTTGTGTATGCTTTGCAGCAGATAGATCAAAGGCATTAGACCTATTTGAAGTATCTGTACAGCAATTATGAGGTCAAGTAGAGTAGTTGCTTGTAAATGTATTGAAATATATATATGTATATATATTGAATACATATAATGAATATATATATTTATATATATTCAATATATGTAAATATATTGAATATATATATATATATATATATATATATTCTTCACTCACAGAGGTGTGAGTGAAGAACATGAACTTCAATATATTTACAAGCAGTAAGTATGAAATTAACCTAATTGTTAACAGCCAATGGACTGGCAGGTTGCTGCTATAACTCCCAACTGCACAATGGGCTCCAGAGGGAGCTGCAGTAACATGGCTGCTTCCATACCTTGAAAATGGTAGTCAGTCTTTAGGAAAAAGAGGGTGAAAGGGAGAAAGTGAAAAAAAACCGAAACCAAACAACCAGAAAAGAGCACCATAGAGAGGACTACCACTAAGCACAAATCAACACAGTTTTATTGGGGAAGCATTAATGTGGCTTCTGTAAAGGAAAATCCTGCTTCATTAACCTGCTGGAATTGCAGAAGGGCAACAAAACTGTGTTAACAGTAATCTGATGAGTATTTTTAAAATTGCCTTTAACAGAGCTCCACATGAAAGGTTATAAAGAAAGTTTTTTTGCTCTGGGATTGGAGGAAAGTTCCTTTTAGCAACTGGGAAAGCAGAAGAAATAAAGAATGTGCCACTTCCAGGATGAAAAATTGGAATCACACTGCGCAAACTGTTAGGCTTCTATTCTTTCTTGAATAGCATCTGCTTTTGCCTCTGTGGGAGGCATATACTGCTGATGGTTGGACTTGGCACTGGCTAACCCATGTGGGCATTTATAACATTCACCTAGCCATTGATTGCGTGAGTTGATTCTTGTATTGCACATAGAAATTTTTGGTTTGGACTTCACTAAAATTTTTCCATCTTAGATAAATCATAATTTCAGTTGGAGATTATTTCATAGATGAATTTATTTGGAGGCACTTCAGGTATTCTGACTATGAACTTCCTCTTAACTTATTTAATATAAGTAGTTTACTTCTGCATGTCTTTCATCAACCAAAAGGAAAAGATATGTGTAGAAGTTCACTCTTAAAAATCTTGTACAATCACTATATTGCATGCTTGTCAATTAGTGTTTACAGAGGCAGTACATTTGTTCATAATCGTGTTCATTCAAATAATGATTTTAAAGTTGAAAACTAACTGTTTCAGAAGATAGAGATTCAGGTAGGAACTATGTCATGTTGATTCGAGTCTTTAATTTCATAAGCAATGTTTTTTCAATGAAATATTTTGCCATTCTATGCAAAAAGCCAACATGATGTGAAGACTTAAGACAATGTGGAGACAAAAGCCACTGAAGTCTGTGTAATAGAAACTGATGTTGACTGAGTTTTGGAAGATGAAAGGACAGCAAAGAATATCAACCTGTGAAGGCAGATAAGTGATCCCAAAAATAGCTGGATTTCCTATGTGTCATGCTAAGCAAGTTAGTTTAACTTTTCATGTTTATAATTTTCTCTGTAATTTATGTTTTACAGCTGAGTCAGAGGTGCGCTTGACTTGCAATGTGCTTTAATGTACTGTGTATACCAAATGACTTCTTTTTTAAGTCCTTTCCTTAAGTTGGCAAATATTTTGGCCAGATTTTTTAGTGCCTTATTTCAGATGGCAAAGTAGGGAAAAGCATAAATTTTCTGTGAAGTAGGTGCTGCTGTTTAGAGTACAACTGAAATAAGTGAGAACACTAGCAGTGAAACTTTCACAACAGAGCTAGAATAATGTGTATTTGTGCATGAAATGCATTTATATTTTAAGCAGAAGCTACCTATTAAATGACTGTGCTCTGTTTTGTGTATTGTATGACCTTTGGCTGAAACAGGTGTGGGTTTTATTGCTGAAATAGTGTACAACTATATAGATAGAGAATGTGTCAGAAAACACAAGTTTAAATAAACAATTTAAATAATGTCTTTCTTTCTAGCATTTCCCAATTTGACTTTGAAACTTTAGTATTGGTATCCTGGCAACTTTATTTATATGCAATTTTATTAAATTGAAAAAAGAGTAATTCAATTTATTGTGCAGAGCTTAGCTGGTTGATATTACAGAATAAACTATGGTAGTAATATGGTAGTCCATAAGGGCTGGAAATTGGGAGGAATGATTTTGTTAATAAGTTTCTTGAATAGTTGCTAGATCATAAGACATATCTTCATGAGTTTGGCTGGCAATTTCCCCTGAGACAGAGTATTTATCTACCTCTTAAAAGGATTTTACCTCCTGCTAGTCTTCTGTTAATCTCAAATATTTTCTTGCCTAAAAAAGATGGGCTGCAACTTCTTAGTGTATGTTACAATCAGCGTTGTGCCTGAATTTTGGAAATTCATATGATTTACACATTTCAAAAAGCTGTTGTATGAAGGACTCCTTACGTTTGAAGTAATGCTAAGTCTTGTCAAATTAGAAATACTTCCTGGGAGTCGATAACTTTATTCCCAGTAATATATTGGTGTGGGTTTGGATTAATTTCTGAAATAATTTTAGTGGCATCTGTGTGATTGTACCTATTTTTTTTATTTCCTCTTTTGTAGACTGAATCTTAAGAAAGAATTGGATCAGATGAAAATACACCATTCTGTAAGTTCACAATACAGGAACTATACTTACAGCAAAAAATGAAGGGTATAGTATTTTATACGTTTGTATGTAGTTTGAGTGGGTTGAGCCTGGCTGGATGCCATGCAGGTACCAAAGCCTCTCTATCACTTTCCTCTACAGCTGGACAGGGGAGAGAAAATATAATGAAGGGTTCATGGGTTGAGATACTGTCATGGGCAAAACAGACTCAGCTTCAGGATATTAATCGAATTTATCACTAAAAAATCAAAGGAAAAGTAAAAAATAACATTAAAACCGCCTTCATCTCATCCCTCCCTCTTTGCCAGCTCTACCTCCTTCCCCCCAGCAGCGCATGGAGACAGGGCATGGGGGTTATGGTCAGTTCATCACATGTTGTTTCTCCCACTGCTCAGGAAGGGCACTCCTTCCCCTGCTCCAGTGTGGGGTGTCTCCCGTGTCTGCAAAGTTGTTCCTCTCACGTATTCTATCTCTGCTCTTTTCTGCCCACAGTTACATCTACAATCACTTTTTTTCCTTCTTAATTATGTTACCATGTCACTGTCAACGCTGATTGGCCCAGCCTTGGTCAGCAGTGGGTCCATCTTGAAGCTGCCAGGGATTGGCTGTGCTGGACATGGAAGAAGCTTCTCATAGCTTCTCACAGAAGCCACTCCTGTAAGTCCTCCTACTACCAAAACTTGGCCACTCAAACCCAGTACAGTAGTCTGTCAGAATATGAATTTTTTATATAAGGTTATTTTCTCTCCAAAGATTGATTTCTTTTTCATGAATGTGTATTTTGTAATCATATGGCCATGCATGTGAAAGTATGTTTGCTCGTTATTTGTCTACACATCTATTAAATCTGACAATTTATATGAATAAATACACATTAATACATTTGCAACTAATATGTATATTCTGCCTATTTATGAAATATACTGATACAGAAATTTCACGCTTATTCAGACATCTCTTTTAATTCTAGTCTCACAAAGTATCTGAATTTGAAAACAATCAAAATGGTGAAATTATAAGAATTGATCATGAGTATCTTTTCTATCTTTATAATCTTTACAGTAGTTGATGGTTCTGTGAAGATGAGTCTTTGTCAGTCAGATAGGTAATATATTGCCACTGCCTCTCCATCACTCTGATTCTGCGTATTATGAGCTGTTCCTGAATATTCTGGGAGAAATATTCAAGAGTGGATAATTACGGTCCATCAGGACATTGCATCTGTAGTGAATTCTTTATGCACAGTATTGTGCAAAGGAAGTAAGTAGAAAACTTGGAGAAGTACTCTACACATTCTTAGCAGTAAAGCCTTACCATTCTTTATTGCAATTTTCTCCTGGTGGCTGTTTTCTATTTTTTGTGAAAATGTTGACTACTTGAATGAAAAAATACAGATTTTTTTTTTTTCCTTAACTTTAAAATTCTGTCTTTAAAATTAGGTGGGAGTATCAAGCTGCTGAAAACTGAAAGTTACCTTTTCCTTTCGTACTATTTATGTGTTGTGTTCATAGCCACAGAACCGGATGTTTAAATACTGACTTTAAGAAGCACTTCTTTGTTTTTTTCCATTGCAGTAAGTCTTTGCAGAATGAGAAGGGGTAAGATAACCAATGGTGAGAAGGAGTTAGGGGCCTGCTGAGCAGTATCTGGAATTTTCCAAAAAGCAGTCAGAACTGCCAGTTCTTGACATGTTTAGTCTTTTAACAATTAGAATTTTCTTCCTTTTTTTTGTTTTCTTTTCAGGTAAACATATGCTCTTTTAAAAATGTGTGGGTGGATGCACACTTCTGATTTTGTAATTAGTACAATGATTAGCTATTCTTTTCTGGGGACTGAGAAAAATGTTTAAATTACTAGTGAAGTGTTCTAGGCAAATTTTATCTACCTTTTTCAGTCTGTGTTCTTCTGGTTATCATTTAAATGAAAAGGAAATGTCTCATAAGATTCAAGTCCAAAGATACATATTAACAAAACCTTCCTATTAACACGGAAGACTGAGATGATTCTAGCTGTTTCAAATTTTTTATCAATTGAAGTGTAAGAAAATAGCTGCTCACATGGTGTCTAAAAAGTAATTTCCTTATTGTTCCCCTTGAAAATCAAAGGGAGTTGCAGTCATGACACATGTATTTTTTGAGATTTTCTAGAAGGTTGCGCCATAATGACTGAAGCTGGATGTCCATCTTTGAGTATAAAGGAATGTAATGTTAAAAATCCTTACTCATGTTCTCAGAAAGTTCATATGCCCTCTCCCTTAAAAAGGAGGTTAAATGCCTTCTTCCTAAATAAAAATACAGCCTCATGTCTGTTATCAGTAATTTGCTGGGAATCCAAACTTGATATCGTGTAAATACATGTCATTCTTAATTTCAGTATGTTTTACTTTATAAAAGGAAACCTGATGTCAATTTCCTCAGTTTATGAATGATGTTGGAATTCACTTGCACCTTAGCAGATAGGTACCTGTTTTCATCAAGCATTCTAAAATCAAGGGATAAAATCTGTAAAAAGAGACTGAGCTTTCCTGCATTAAAATTGTCTGTCTTTATTGGGTATCACTTGTGTTTGTCAGAAGAAGTAATGGATGGTTTTGTTGTTCAAGCATACAACTTTTCAGATCCTGTTGGTCAAAGATGAAGTGGTCAAAGGAAAAGGAAACTCTGTTCCTGCCATTCCCAATTTCTTTCCATTCTTATTCTGTTGCCCAGTTATTACTGGTAGTCATCAAATCCAAATTCACTGTTCATGCTATTTGTGCCCTTATTTGTTTATGAAGGTAAAGGATGTGTTGGTAGGTAGGTATGCCATTTCCTCCAAAAGCAGGAGAGTAGATTCATCAAATCCTATTCAGAAAAAGAGCAAATGCCTTCTTTAGAAGCAGTAAACTGTTGGCCTGCTGTTTCTCCAAGGAGGCAGTTTGAAGACCTCTTTCATTCTGAGACTCCTGAATATACTGTGTCCTCAGTATATAGGCATGGGGCATTCCCTTCTGGCCTTCACCCTGGTGTTTCCCACCAGAAGTTTCTTTCTATCCAGGAGCATGAGTGCCTACCACAGGAGTCAGTAACACAGTGGCTTTGTGCACCCTGGAGCCTTTTTTGTTAGGAAAATCCTTCACCTGGCGTGTACTGCACACAAAAATGTCATTCCTTTGATGGTTTGTATAGGTTTCTTTTTAAGTGACTGTGACAGTGCTTTATTTTATTTTATTTTTTGTAAGGGTGTTTTTTTCTTTGTGTAAGCAGGTGCTCTGCAAATACTATAGTGTACTATAGTTTCACAGTTCAAGTACCGTTTTGGCAGTGGTGTTGAACTAACTCATCATCAGATTTGATGACTATTAATAAGGAATTAAGTTTTACGTTCTAAGGCTGACAGTTAACTATGTTTTCTCAGTGGGATGTAACTGTGCTTATGTAAGACCATGGTAATTTGATGACTGAAGATAGTTGGCTTTATGACTTGTGGGTCTTTTCCTTGAGGGAGAAGATGTTATTTTTTTATGTAGAAGTATGACAGGTAGAGCATGTCTTGCTGAGTAGACTGATATGATGTATCTTTCTGCTATCCTAGACAGACAGTTACAGGTGATGCTGTTTCACTGCCTCACTAACCAATTCCTATGAACAATTGCATAACAATTAGAAGGGAGGAGGGGAAAAGGGGCTTGAATGGGCCATATATTTTCTGCTCAATAGAAAGGGTTAAGTTTCAGTGACCTTTGGCTACACTTCAGTTTATGTTACTTGTGTCTCCTTTGGTAATACTGAACATGTATAGTCTTTTCTATCCCAAAAGGGATAGAAAAGTATTCTTTACATATCTATTATATGCAGATAGTATTCTTTAGTATCTGCATATAATATGTCTATTTATAGAGTTTTAAATTGCATTTTAATACATCCACATAATAAACATAACACCTTGTGTGCTTTGATCAGTTTCTTTGACTATGGGAAATAATTTTTCTTTTCAGTGGAGTACGGTAAATGCTGATATAAAAGCTACAACAGGCATTCAAATGAGTGAATATTTAGAAAAAGATGAAAAGCATGTTCATATTATCTTTGTGTGTTACTTAAAGAATGTTCTAAATGTATGCAGTACCACTGTGCTGGGGGACTGTAGTCTGAAGTAACATGGGAACTAACATATTAATATCAAGGTAAAGGTACATATTCCCCAGATGCATAGTTTTACCTTTTTCAGCTTTTATTATCTTTAGAATAGTGTTCCATTTATTTCATGAATACAGAAGTATTAATTGGCCATGACATATTCCAAAGACAAAAGAAAGGTCTAATTCACTCTAACAAACTTGTTAGTCACTGTTTATATCAAGAGGATTGTGAATCTACAGAGAGTAACACTGTTTTCTTCTACACTTGCTTTGTTTATAAATCAAAAGTTTTTAGGTGACCTGCCGTGTCTGCTTGTAGTTTAAAATGTTGCTTCTAAAGCAGACCTCCACCATGTAGCACAGATATTTATCCCTTAAGATTAATTCTTTAAGTTCATTTGGGGGAAAGAAGGACCAAAAAAGAAATACTAATATTGTGATGCTTTTAGAGTATTGGGATTTATTTGTTCTGTAATGCAATATTTCATATGCTAAGATGAAATCCTTCTGATGTGTGTAATTGCTCATTTCTATGAGCAGTGGGCAACTTGTGAATGCTAAACTCTTGATTTCTGAATGACCATATGTATTGGAACTTTTAAACGTTTTTTTCAATGAATAAGTCTGATTTTTAGTATCTAAAGTGTATAGCTGTGATGCTTAGATTTGATTCAGCTGGTATTAGCTGTATCAATTTCTAATTGTTATGATTTCACAGTATTTCAGTCGAATGATTTGTGTGATTTATCTAGTGAAGTACATGATCTTTAACTTAACAAAAACCAAGGTTTAAACTTTTCATCCATCCTAATTCAGTTACTGTTTGCTTTGTTCACCAATCACTCTGATCCTCCTAGCAGGGGACAAGACCTAGAGAACAAAACTGATAGTGACTGTGTAGATAAAACGGCAATGAATTCTGCTTTTAAGGCATAGAGGGAATAGTCTGTAAAAGAATAAAAATTGGAATGAAAGTACAGTGTCTTTAACCCCCAGATCTATTGTGCCTTTGAAAAGATTGTACTCTGAAAAAAACATACTGTGATGCTACAGAGATTAATAATTATGTGACAGAACACTTTGAAGAGAGGTCACTTTAGAAACTGACCAAAAAGCTTGCCAAGAAAATAGACCACATTATAAATAATTACAGAAGTAAAGAATGCATTTCCTTAAAATGTCTATGGATTGTTTTAGTGAAATACTAGGTGTCATAATGTATTTTATTTATTATATTATAGAGATGTGTTATTTATTTTCTGATAGAGCCAGTTTTTAAACTTAGTGAAGATAATGGGGTCAAGGGTAATACTCCAAAGAGATATATGAGAGAAGTTTCTCATGAGATGCTATAGAACGTAAGATACCAACCCCAACAAACAGATCTGAATTTTATAAAAGAATCATATATATATATACATATATATATGTATGTATGTATGTATGTATACTTAAGTGTCAGTACTAACAAATTTAAGCCATCATTTTCCTTCAAAATTTAAAAATGTGGCTTTAAGGAATTTTGCTCAGAAATTAATTCTAGGGAAGTAGCTGTGAATGTTATGTAAGATAAATATGGGTAGAGTCAGAAAAAATTAAAAGAGTGTTTAGGGGTGTAATGCTAAAAGCTAACAGATTATCGAAATTGTAAGTATCATTTTACCCCTTAACTTCAGAAACCTTAATACCTTTGCTGGGTATTTAACTTGAGATGATATCAGGTGTTAATATCCATAGAGCTCCTCTACAGAATGGAATTGATGTATAATAATGATAAATTCACTGTTTGTTGTATTTAAATTTTAGCACAATGTTTCATGTACAAATATTTTCTACATGTGTGGGTCTATCACTTTTTACAGGATAGTACTATATGCATGTAGTGTTCTCTAGCTTAACAAATAATGGTATGTATTTTATCTTTATTGCTTAACATTCTACAGGCTTTGCCTCATACAGTGATGGGATGTTCTTAACTAGTTGGTATTTGTATTGATATTTGTAATATACACAAGTAGTTTAGTATGTTAACAGGTGTTCACTTAAGAGGGCTCACTTGTATTTTACCATATGTTTTGTTTGCTTGCAAAGAAAAGGCATCCTTCAAACAGTATCATGCCTTTTGTTTGTCATTTTACAAAACTATTTGTTTAATTACTTATAAATCTTTAAAAGCATGCTTAAATTGAATAAACACAAATCTATAACGTTGAATGTCAGTTCAGGTATGTCTATTTATTTTTTATCTGTGAATTAACTTGTAGGAAGTATGGTAATTTACAGCAGATGATGTGATTGCATATACTTGTAACACTTGCCATATGGTCAGGCAATGAAGGCTGTCATCTCGTTATTACTGAATGACAAACATCATGTTAAAATAATAACACACAGAATAGGAAGTGCTCACATTCATTTATCTTAAGGTAGAGTGAGTAATTGAAATAATATGAATGCTACCATCTGAAATGTCACAGTTTATGCTTGCTTATCATCTATATTTCAGAACTATAATTTTGTTTGCCAGGTACTACATAATTTTTATCTCTATGGATATACAGAGTTATGATGGTACCTTAGGGATAGGTGTAGAAGCTATTTATTGTTTATTTCCTTCCAGCTGTCATACATGACTTTAAATGCTACTGAGTGCAAAAGGTTCCTTTAAAGAACTGAGAAAACAGTAACAAAATCTCAGTTTAGGAAGATGATTGAAGAAAGGTATTGGTATAACACATTGACATAGGGGTGGAATGTGCAAGCAATGATTTTAATTGTAACCCTTTGTTTCACTAAAGCATTTGAAAAAAAAATCCCTTTTATTTCTACTTTCACCCATTAACTTTATGTAGCCATAATGTGTTGTCTCTTCATATTAAAGATTTCCTATCAAACTCATGTGTTCACTATCCAGTTCACAAATATGTATGAAGTTTGAGCAGCTCTTGTTCTAATTTGCCCTGTACATCAAGAGCTGTCATTTCGCTGAATCATATCTGTAGTACCCACTTTGTACAACATTTAATAAATTTTAAAATAATTTAAGTGTTGGCAAAATGTTGTTGTAAAAAACTAAAAGTAAAAACTTACAGAAATAATAGGGTTTCAGTATTTTCAGTGTCAAAGATAGTTTTGACATTTTGTATTGCTACAAAGTGTGGGAACTGGCCAGTATTTTATAAGGTTGGGAGTTCAAGTTAGCCGTACATACGCTCGTGTAGCTCCTAGAAAAAACAGTCTTTCCTAACAATGTACAGAGAAACCTAGAACCCCTGACATATTCCTTAGTGAAAGAGTGGGGATTGAGCTTGCACAAAACCATCCAAAAATATTTCTCCAAGTATTGAAGTCATTACTGAGCACAAAACTTGCTCTGATGCCCTTTTCAAGTTTTTGGGGATGTCTCATAGACTAAATAATCAGATTAGTATCTGCCAAAATTAAATTGCCCCTTGTTTCTGGAATTGTCCTTTATATGGATATTCAAGAACATCACAGAGAGTCAGTTTATTGTGAATGGACTTCAATATCCATAAACCTCAAAGGACTTCAGAAGCAAAATTAGGTATAATGATGTTTTCCACAAAATTTTTGTGAGGAACTTGGCAAATTAATCTCTTTATTGAAACAGGATAGATTTTTCATCTCTGTGAATAGAAAACATACACTGGCTTCCATATTTTTAGGTGCTGAGTTTCTGATATCTCTTGCTAGGATTTGTTCAGGGTTTTTTGAAAGATCAAATTAATATTTTATTTCTGTATTTACAACACTTTAAAGAACTTGTTGCTTCAGATAGATAGTGCAAAATTGTCTACATTTCAGAGTAGTATTCTTTCTGAAAATGTTTTTTTAAATTTAATTAGTATGTATAACAAAATCAGTAATGAGCTCAAGATGCATAAAGAAGATTCATTAGCATGGTATACTTAAACTTCTGTGTCATTTTGCCTGGAATTTTAAGTTCTTTTACCATCTGCCCTTTGTTCAACAGCTGTATAATTGCAGCTAAAATGTTTTAATCTGCACTACGTAAAGTTATTTTAAAATTAAGGACTACAGATAGCTTTTGTCCTTGCTCTTCATGTGACATTATTGTCACATAATAAATATATCTGAAAACATAGTTTGGAGTTTTTCAAGACAGGCTGAAATATTGTAAATGCTAAAATTGCCTTTTTTAGGTACAACGACTAGAAAGTTAAGAATCGAAGCTGTTGAAGAGGAATTAAAGAAACAGAAGTAAACAAAGACTTACTGAATTAGAAAGTGTATTTGAAAGAATCTTTAAAAGTGCAAAAGAAGATGCAGACACAAGAAAAAGAGAGCTGGAAACACTACTTAAGAGGATTTGTGAGGTAAAAAAAAGAAAAAGCAGAACTTCAATTCATGATCGATGAGAAGGAAAAAGAAGCTGCCTCTTTGAAGAGGCAAGTGACAGAAGCTAACAGGTTGAGAAATGAAAGTGAAGATTTGCTGAGTCAAGTGCAGGAGCAGAAGTGTTTGCTGGATAAAGCCAAAGCAGTGGCAATCTCTGGGTAATGTAATTGCAAGATAACAGGCACCAAGGTTAAATTAAAAACAGCCAAGAAAAAGAGCTCTTTGGGACATCATGGAGCTTTTCTCAAACAGTCCATCAAGGTTATGAGTAATGTGTTTGAGAACTTCAGTAAGGACGGCTGGGAGGATGTGAGTGAAAGCAGGTACGGCTCTCATTAACTTAGCCCTGTAGAGGGGACACTGTGCATATGTAAAGCACTAGCAAATGGAGATTGAATTTCAACTACTGTTGATTTGGTATTCAAAAAAAATACTGTCAGATCCTTTGAAATATCTTGGGAGGTCTTGTTCGGAGCTTATTGACTGAAATTTGCATGCGAAATTAGCCACAACTGCATGACTATTTGAATAGGTGCCAGGAAACCCAAAAGAAGGCAATGCTTGATTTCTTCCAGTGATGCTATTTTCATGCAGTCATGAGGCTTGAAATTGACAGTTTGGCAGGTTGATTTAATTTGCTGGCCTTTTGCATATTCACCACTGACAGCTAAGGATTCCCAGGCAAGCCTAGTAAGTCGGTTTAGTTATCTTGTGACATGCCGACCCGGGAGGAGAAACATTTTTTCCCCTTAATTTAGTTAGATAAATTTTGAATGACCCATTTCAGCTTGCTAGCAGATGTCTACAAGCTGTTTAACATCCTTTAAATTAAGAACCATCCACACTAATTATTTCCTGTATGTTTTATGCAGTCATTGTACTAACTTTAATTGAATGATGGTTAAAAATCTTTAAAGGTGATGGTTACCACATACAATCCCAGTCATGAATCAAAAGGCTCTCAGAAAATTCCACTGGCAAATGTCATATAAGCAATGAGAATTTTTGCTTCTTCTTATTATGTCCCCATATACTTGAGGAGGCAGCAGTTAGCCACTAGGTAAATGGTTATCACTCCTTGTCTTTCAGGACATTGTTCTAAGAAACAAGCAAAGAAATTTCTCAAGCCTGTATGTCTTATATATTCCAAGATACAGGAAGCATGGGAAAAGAGTAAAGAAAATAGAATTTTCTTCATAGGCTTTATACTGGCTCTATGTGTCATATGGAGCAAATCAATAGTGGCAAATAAAGCCTTTCTACTACTTCTCCTCATGCAAAATAGGGGGGTCCTGAACGCAGTATCTAGAGGGAGAAAACAAATTAGGAACCATGTACTTAGTCAGTTGTTGTCATTAATGTAAAGCTTGGGGTTTTTTTATGTATAATAAAATATTGCAGTTCTGATTTTAATAAGAAACATACATGTTTGCACATGTGGAAACATGTATACATGTTGTAATTAGTGAGTATTTAATTTGCTGTGTTGTTGTCTTTAAGAAAAACATTGAGCAAGCACATTGTCATTCCACTTATAGTTTGAAATGAAAAGTGTTTACATAGCTTCACTTGTGGCTAGCTGTAAATACTGCTTTTAATAATTGTACAAATGTTGGGTTAGAGAATTCTTGTCATAGAAAGTGAATATTCTTGAAGTTTCAAGGTGTTGAAGTTTCAACAACTTAGGGAAGTATCTTAGTTTCCTCTTCTGCTTATTTATACGATTCTTTATTTCTAGTAGCTGGCTCTGAGGTTTTAAATGCAAGCCTTCAATTTTCTAAACAGAACATTCCGTAAAGCAGGTGAGGGAAATGTGTATGTAGTTAGAAATGTCTCTGTGGCTGTACAGCAGCCCTTTTAAACCAATGCATTGATTTTGTTCTCATCAATCAGTGAGACATACCAATGTGTCAGGACAGGTTTTAAAAAGTATAAACATGTGTATGTGTTAACTCTTCTCGTCAGTTTGAGGCCTTTTCTCTGGTTAAGTAAACTGCATCTCTAAACCGTGGATTTTTTTATGGTGATGTAACTTCATTTGAGCTCAGTTACGCTGTTTTAAATACCTTGGTTTAAAAAGTAACAAATCAAACTAGCCTTCTGTTTAGGGAGTCCTTCACAAATCCGCTCACACAAATGATGATATATAGCCCCTGATGTTATAGAAGAGGATATATCCAAGACTTCAAAGTAGACTTCCCTGAATATAAGAAAGCAAATGACAATGTGGGGTAAGGCAGTGAAAAACTGGAAATTACGAGCACATTGAGTGTAATTCTAAGGAAAAATTGCAAGAAGATTTAAAGTTTCAGGTCCAGTTTCTCTGCATGGTATTAATCTAAGTGAAAGGATTAACAAGTTTAGAGAATTTAAGAGCATTCAAAAGGGGTGCTGAATAGAGCTTTCACTGAAGTGTGATTTCTGAGTTTGTCTCAGTCAACACTATAAATAAAGTCAAACAAAATGTTATTAAGGATTGTGCATTTACATGTTATATTGTAAATGTGAAAATGAAGGAAAGTAGAAATTTAGTAGTTTATGAGCCCTTCACATTCTAGAAGTACAATCAAGTATCTTTTCGTTTATTTCACTTCTGTGAATTGTCACAAAAGTTGTCTTAAGAAACAGCTGAAGTCTCAGGCCTCTGCATTGTAAAGTGAGATTGCATTGACAGAGTAAACTTGATAAAATAATTTCAGAGATAGATTTTTACTTTATTGTATTTGTAAAGTTTATTTCTTTGTGCTTATGCATTAACTCTAGAGTGTTTAATATTTAGATTGATTTTGGTTTTCATATTTTTAGGAGGGGGAGTTGTTGTTTTTGTTTTGGTTTTTGTTGTTGTTGTTGTTGTTTGAGGTTTTTTTGTTTGGTTGGTTTTTTGGTTTTGTTTGTATTTTGTTTTCCTACGTGTGCTGCTTTTGTGACTCTGAAATAGCAACGTCTGAAAGTTTGGAAACAGTGATTAGGAAGACAGTGCAAAACACTGATCCACTGCCAGACAGAAGTAAACAAGAAGAAAAAAAGCCCTGCAATGTGCTTAATTTAGAAGTCCAAAATGAGCAATATTATAAAAGGTATATATTGTTTTGTTCTCATGGGTGGAGTTTTGGAGTTTAATATTAGCACTGCTGTCTGCTTTTAGTTAATTTGACTCTCAATATAGAAGTGTAAGCCTGTTTCCAGATATTCAGTGGGTGGATTCATTATATTTTAGAATATTTTCTGAACAGTAAGTCTGCTATCATGGATTTACACCGTTTAGATGCCAGGCATCCATCAAAGCCTCTTGTTCACCTGTCTCCATAGCTGGACAGGGGAAAAAATATATAACAAATGGTTTGTGGGCTCAGATAGGGATAGAAAGAGATCAGTCATCAAATACTGCCAAACTTGAATTAGACATATAAATTAAATTTTTTACTAATAAAATCAGAGGAGGATAATGAGAAATAAAATAAGACCTTAAAAACACCTTTTTTCCACTCCTCCCTCTTTGCCAGCTCTACCTCCTTCCCCCCAGCAGCGCATGGAGACAGGGCATGGGGGTTATGGTCAGTTCATCACATGTTGTTTCTCCCACTGCTCAGGAAGGGGACTCCTTCCCCTGCTCCAGTGGGGGTGTCTCATGGGAGACAGTTCTCCATGAACTTCTCCAATGTGAGTCCATCCCATGGGTAAGTCCCCCACAAACTGCTGCAATGTGGGTCACTCTTCTACAGGGTGCAGTCCTTCAAGAACAGGCTGCTCCAGCCGGGGTCCCCCATGGATCACAATTCCTCCCAGGAAATCTGCTCTGCTGTGGGCTCCTCTCTCCCCAGGTCCCTGCCAGGAGCCCGCTCCAGCACAGGTGTCCCGCGGGGTCCCAGCCTCCTCTCAGGCACCCCCTGCTCAGCTGTGGGTCTCCTCCACAGGCTTTAGGTGGATCTTTGCATCCCTGTGATCCTCCATGGGCTGCAGCTGCTTCATCATGGTCTGCACCACGGGCTGCAGGGGAATCTCATCTCCTGTCCCTCCTGCTGCACTGACCTTGTGTTTGCAGAGCTGTTCCTCTCACATATTCTCTCTCTGCTCTTCTCTGGCCACAATTACATCTGCAATTACTTTTTTCCTTCTTAATTATGTTTTCATAGAGATACTATCATTTCTAATTGGCCCATGGTGGGTCTGTCTTTGAACTGACTGGCAATGACTCCGCTAGACATGGAAGAAGCTTCTGGCAGAAGCCACCCCTCTAGCTCCCCCACTACCAAAATCTGGCCATACAGACCAAATATACCTATAAAACTGTTTGGACAGAAATTTGAAAGGTGATTTGAAAATGTAAAGTTGCTGTACAAACTAGTGGTGCCGTTTCACAGTCCAAAGAATGCCACAGGCATCCCATTGAACTTTCTCTCAGTCAGAAGCACCATACAGAGCAGGCTGCCCTAACCCATAACAGGGAGATAGCAACACCCCTCTCTCCCTCCCTTCTAGCCAAATTGTGTGCTGACTAATCCAGCATACATGTCTCTCAGTTCATTTGTTGTGCACTGGATGAGTTTCTCCATCTTAAAAAGATACTTTTGACTCTCTCTGTGTCCAGAAGATTCTGCCTTGAGAAAAGCTTGCTTTTAGCCTCTTCTTAGCCTATTTACATGGATTGTCTGGGATTTGAACTGCTTGTCTCATTGCTAACATCTATATGCTGTTTTCTCACAGAAGAGGGCCAGCTGGTTGTGCCCCAGGTCTTAAGAGGCTCTATACAATCTGTAACAGATGACTCATTCTTGGACTTTTTAACAGTGCCTAATAGATTTTCCCTCCTATGTTTGTCCAAATAAATCACTTAATGGAATTTTAAACATAACCAGATATTATTATTTCTTAGTTCAAGAATCAGAATACTGAAACACTGTTTGATAGTCATTTTTTTCATGAGAATTTCACCTTAAAATAATGAGCTAAATATCTGAAAACACACAAATTCAAACAAGCAAATCTTGCAACAGACTGTCAGTGGGTTTGTGTATTAATTTATGAGGTATTAAATGCTCAGTGTATATTTAAACACTTTTGATCAGGAACTCTGCTTGCTGAAACAACTTGCTGCATTTAGATAACTAGTTTGAAATTCAGTATTTTGAATGGTGATATAACAGAGTTTGAAAACAGATTGTTTCCTTAGTTTCCAAAATTTTAGTCCAAATGCAGACTCTCTGGTCTTGTTACATATTCTTGATGGTATTATTTCATCAATACTTTTGGTGAAATAAACTGAAAAAAAAGGAAATTTCTTATCCATTAATCTATGAAGATCTGACAGAAGTGTGCTACTGCTGTTAATTTCCTTCTACTCCTGAGTGAGGACATACAAGGCAGGGAACCCAGGACACAGTCCTCTCTTCATTGGTGGTATAGCACAGCCACTACAATTTCTGTAGGGCCTGTATTTCATTTACTGTCTGTTCCTAGTGGAGAAGATAGATACATTCTGATAGACATTTGTAACTGACTGGTGGAACTGAAGCAGACTCAGGAAGTGTCTGGAGAGCACGAAGCAGTTAAATATGCTTCAATAGAACTCCCCTATTGCAGGAAAAGGATTTGAAAACATTGTTTATGAGTGTGAAAGAAAGTATTGCACAAATGGCATTAGCCTTAGCAGTTGGGAACACCAGTTTAACAGAATTCTTTAATCCATCCAAAGTATTTAAGTACCCTACTGGTGGGTATTCTCATACAAAGAGAGGCTAAAGATATTTCTGAAGTCTTGAGCTGTGCAAGGGGTTGGAGATGAGACCATTTATGATACAAGGACTTGGTCATTTTTTCTCCACGTGGTAGGAATATACAATACCCTGTGCGGTATCAGCAGAGTTACTGTAACTCTGTTACAACTCATACATTTATTAGAGCTGTGGCTTAAAGTGGAGATCTCAGTCTTTTTGCTACAGATGTGGATTGTTTGCTTGTCATCTGCTGAGAGCTCAGTTCTTGGTCTTTCAAGTTGTGTGGTGATTGTACTTATCTAGAATTTATGACTAAGTTATCCTGCAATGTCAGCAATTTGTTCAGTGCAGTTGGTAGAGAATGTGTTGGTCTTCACTCTTTTAAATTTGATTAACAGCTATTTAAGATATTAATATTCCCAGGAATATGTTGCATGATATGACCTAGAAATTGAAATATGAAAACTTAAAAAAACTGGAGAAAGATTGCAGAGTTCCTGATCAAAAGTGTTTAAATATACACTGAGCATTTAATACCTCATAAATTAATACACAAACCCACTGACAGTCTGTTGCAAGATTTGCTTGTTTGAATTTGTGTGTTTTCAGATATTTAGCTCATTATTTTAAGGTGAAATTCTCATGAAAAAAATGACTATCAAACAGCACGTTTTCACATAGTTCAAGTAAGTTTTTACTAAGTCCCACCTAGTGAATCCACTGACTGATATGAGGTTTTTCATTACCTTTTGTTAATGTTTGCCCCTTGTAGCCAACATAGCCAATGAAACAAATTAAGTGTGTTTTGGTTTAGACCTTAAAAAACCCCCAGCCTGTTAACAAGACACTGAAGCCTCTATTTTTGATAATCTTAATCAGAAATTCAAGACACATGTAACTTCTAAGTCCTTGTTGATTGTTGCCACTTAAGGAAAAGCACAACATAGAGTGTTTATAGGTTGACTGTTTTATATGCTTTATGTTTTTATAGGTCAGTTGTTAATTTACCAGTATACTTACTAAGAAATATTTTCGAGATTTCAGGAAGTGTTTTGAAGGGCCAAAAAAAATCATAAATCATGTTACTTATGATGATTTTGTCCATTTAGTAATATGCCATTTTATGTTCAGTGAGCAGAGCAAAAGGGAGAAATATCACTGTCCAGAAACCAGGCAACTCTGTTACTCTATTGCAGGAAAAAATTAAGCCACTGCAGAAAGTAGGTAGCTGTTGTACAGAGGAAAAGAAAGAAAATGGTGACTTCCATTAAAAATGTTAAACAAACTGATGAAAAATTAACAAGTCAGCTACATTTGGCTGATCAGAGACATCAAGTTAATAAACTGACCAGAGAGGTAAAGTACTTTTCATTATAGTGTCTTGCAATGTTCACCTTAATTCTAGTGCAGTTCTGTGAAATTTTGGTAACATTGATTTTTTGTATTTTTTTATTATAGTAAAAATTATGAAATATTATGTATTAGCATGCTTTTTGTGAGATACTTATTATGTGCAGATGGTATTAAGGCTAGTGCATCAACGCAATTCATTTATGCTTTTGAAAATAAAGTGGTCTTGTATTCAAATGAATGAGGTAAGTTTCACTTTTAGCCTGTGATCTGCAAACCTTCCTGAGAATCTGCTTAGTCCAGAACTAGTACCTCTTCCTCTGTGAAGAACAGGCACTGTCTCCATACACCCCAAGACAACTAGAGTTTTCTTCCGAAGGGGACTCAGACCCATTCTGTATCTATTTAATCCCATCTTTCTCTGTTAAGGCGAAAAGCCAAAAAACAAAGTTTATGGAAATAGAGACTAATAAAGTATTTCGTTAACAACCCAAGGACACAAACTTTCTTCTGTGCTTCAGTCTTCATTTCTACTAAATCCTTTTCCATGCTATTACTCCTTTCTGGTTTTCCCCATTCTCATGTATATATGTATTTTGTGTTAATCTATATGCAGCTCCTCAGCTGGAATTCTTTTCTGTTCATACTGTAGCGATTGGCCTGCCCTTTATAGAGCTGAATCAACAAACACTTATGCAGTAATTGTCTCCTGTTGGTCACACACACATCCTGCTTCCAGAATTATAGTGCTACAACAGATGGACCTGCTGGAAGGAGGCAGACATTAAAAAAGAAATCAAATCCCCTCCCCCTCAAACTTCTCTGTGTTTTTGTCTTTGCACAGAAGGCAGAAGCAGTATCAGGAGCAGCACTTTTCACTTTCTTAGGACTAGGGAACTGCTAATTTCTAGAGGAGGGAAAACTTCATTTCTGTTACTCATTTTGCATAACTATATATGTGTAATGAATTGTTTAAAAAGAGTTTCCAACGTCATTGGAACCAGTGAAGATCTGCCTGTCTTACAAACAGTATCATAATATAAAGTTTCATGGACAGTATAAACTTCACAGGGAACTATATGTGTAATTTAGCGGAAATGTTCTGATTTCTCAGACATCTTCATGATTTGCCTTCCTAAAAGACTACTCCTTAGGTATCTATTGAAGAGAATGTAAGAAATAAAATAGAAAATGCTGTTATCAGGGAACTGTTAAAAAAAAAAAAAATAAACGGGGGGAACAATTTATGTAACGATAAGAGGTGCTGTAATGGAAAAGACTGACTAAAATAAAAATAGCATTGCTTTAAAACCAAACTGGTTTTCTATCACTCAGTTTTTCTTGAAGATTTAAAAAAAAAAAAAAAAAGTCGCTGGTCTATTTAAAGGGTGGTGCATTCTAAGCAAAAATAAATAAAGGGTGTTTCGGGTACTCAAGGAAAAAATCTTTATTAGGCATGCACATTTTTTTCCTTCTCAGCAAACGATTCAAATTCCCTTTCTTACAACTAATTACTCTTCAGGTGCCATACTAGTGCTACCAAGTGGGATATTTAAAGCAGAGGCTTGGGCTACTTGCCAAGTGAAAATTAAGGAGGTAAAGAACCTACACAGTCACTGCAGGGTACACTCATGTTTTAGAGAGAGAACCCTGATTCAGACAGATCTAATGGTTCTAAAGCACACTTGTGTGGGGGACTTGTATGGGTTGTATTTTGTTTTTTTTGTTTTAATTTTTGTAAGAAATGATATCTAGAAGTGAAGTTTTTAGATACTGCAGGAGAAATAATGTTTTTTAAGGTTTTTTTGTTAATACTTTTGTTACTTTGGATTTTAGAATATTCTTGAAAGGTAGAAGATAAAAAACAAGCAGTCAAACCATGGAAAAAAATACTGACACAATCTCTAGATTTGGAGAAAATCTTAAATACTTCAAGAGTGCCAAAATTACTAATATCCAAAAATAAGCATCTACAGTTAACTGCCATAACCATAAAGTTCTGGGTAAACTTACATTAATAGTGAACTTTTCGTCCTAGGCTAAGGTAAGTTTAGCTCTCTAGCGACTGTTAACATTAAAATCATGGCTTGGACAAGATGCCATTTTGCCTGAATTTATCTAAGAGAGTAAATGCTTTAGCAGACAAGGACAGATGTTTCTGCAGTCAGTCCTTCATTTGAATCCCCACAGACTCGAGAAGATCAACTCTAGATTTAAGATTTAGATATTCCAGATGTTCATTTTGAGACAGATTTTACAGTTCATGCAACCTAAGGGCTCTAGTATCTGCTGATTTTCTGAACATATACATGCACGGTTTTGTGTATTTTCTTGAAAATCCACCCAGGCATGTATATAGTGCATATTTGTCTGCTCTTAAGAGTTCAGAATTCTGTATTTAAGTTTTGGTTTTGTTTGGCCTTATAAATGCTTTGCAGTAATGTAGATATCTGGCTTTGTTTGATTTCTGCAAAAGCAATTCCTTGCATATTTTTAAAAAAATGGCTGTGAAGTGACTGCACATGTGAGAATCAACACTTGCATTCTCCAAGGATTCATGTTAACACTGAGTCAAGACCATCTGTACAAGAAGTACAGTAGTTACATTTTGTTATTGGTGTATAGAAATCACAGCTGGAGCAGATACTTAATGTGGAAGTCATGATATTTATTATTTTCTTAATTTCTAAGAAAAGCATTTTCAAAAATTGTTGGGAAAATTCAGGATCTTTTCTCTAAGGTTTAGTGTTCCCTCTACTCATTTCTATCATTCATTACTTATAAGAAGAGGGGTTTTATTGCATACAACACAGTAATCATAATTAGTTTTATGCAGTGTCATTCTTGTGGCAAAAATCCAGACAAATTATATTGAAAAAGAAATTAAAACCATAAGCAGTTTAAGTCACTAATGCTTCTCTTATTCATGTGAAGGTTATTCAAATGTCCACTGCTCAAATGTACCATATTTTTGCACTTCCAGTGTTTCTCAGATGATGTCATAGGAAAGCTGCTGAAAAATTTCTTTACAGAATACTGTAGGCAATTGCATAGTGCCTGTGTAAGTCTACTTCAAAAGGAAAATTGAATCTCAGAATAAGAACAAGTCGACTGGTCAAATTCTGACACATTCTGTAGAGGATAATGTGAAGGTTTCAGTAGTTTCTTTTAGAAGCCTTCCTGCAGATATATTGCTACACTTTTGCTGAACTAGGAAGGTGCTTTTAATTTTTTTTAGAAGCATATTTTAAATCTGAGCCAGACTACGCTTTTTTTTTTTACCGGCTGCATTTTAAATACACCTCCAGACTTTATTTTGGCTATTTGATTTTCACTTTTCTTTGAATTTTAAGGGAGCTCTTTTCCCCTGAGATCTTAGTTTGTTTATCTTGTAGATTATCTCAAGCATAGAAAGGTATGAGCATGAAAAGTAGAAAAGTAAAGTGCTAAAGGAAGCTTTTTTATTCTTTAAAGGTTGTGGCTTACTTTACATATTCTCTTGACTATTTTTTTTTGCTGTGTATCAAAGTATAGCCAGAGTTTGGTGTTGTGTCTGCAAAACCAACATCACAGCTTCACTTCTCTTATGTACCCAAAGAAAACTAAGTCCGCCAATTTAGTATTCTTCGATTGCACTGAAACAAAGAAGAAGCTGATGATAAATTTAGATGCATTGAAAATTATTGACTGAATTATTATTATTATATGCAAAGATACCACTTAAATTCTGGTTTTCATTGAAGATCTTTTTCACTCTTTAAAGATGTATTATCACACTTAATATAAGTATTATATTTTATATATACATACATATAATATATATATATTTTAACTATTTATGTATGCTTGTGGTTTCCTTAAAGTAAATTTTAGGAATAAATTTGAAATTATAAATGGAATTTTATTTGTAATTCTCCTGCAGTAGCTGAAACTGCTTTTGCAATTTCCTCACATTTCATTCATTCCAGCAAATGTTTAATTACTTGGACAGAGTTTTTTGGGCTTCCTAGATAAATGTAGTCCAGTTAGAAATGGTTATAAACCTATCCAGTTATTTCCTGTCAAAACACTTCTAGAAATGTCCTGGTTTTATATATTTGAGGTCTCTTACATGGATGTACTCCAGAGAATTTGTGTATTTTTATTAAGTTCATGAAAGATTCTGCATTTAGTATCACCTCTTCTAAGCTGAGTTTTGAATTTTCTTCTTCCTCTGGTAGCATAAAAAGATATTTCTCATTACGTACATTAGATAATTTTAATTATATCTATAGAAGATCTGAATGATAAAAATTTATTGAAAGTTTTAGAATTACTGAAGTTTGGAAGACTGAATTAGTCAAAAATAGTAATTAATAGAAATAAACTTTGTATAAAGTTACTGCTACATCAGCATATGCTAAAAAGCATTTTTTATATTAGTAGAATGTGTATCAAAAGAATTAACATGTCATTGTAATATTACAGAGGTTGTACACATTTATGTAAGTATCGCTAATATATCTATATCCATTTGCTTAATATAGTAATGGAATAGACATTTAGATTATATAGATGATACAGAAGATATCCTGTAACTTTTATGTTTTTAATTTCATGTGATATGAGCTTTTTTTAATTCACCTTTCCTGTGATTTGATCAAACTTTCCTTTGCATTTGCTCCTAATCTTACTATTGGAAAAAATACCCTGAACCAAAACAGAACTCAATTTGCATTTCTTTTTAAGTAAAAATATTCTCAAATAGGATACAGCTTGAGACCTGGAAAAACTCAACATGTACTATCATAATAGGATTTCCTTTTGTGTTCACATGAGTGTTTTTGTTGAATTCACTGTGATCTGCTCAGTAATTAAAGATAAGCATAAAGCTGCGCTGGATTCTTGAACCTTCTCTACTATGTAAAGTCCTACAGATAATATATGGTTTTGTCAGAGGATATTTATTCACCATTAAATCTCACGCAAAGAAGGTCATTGATTTGGGAATAATTATTTATATGTTGCCAAGAGATTACATTTCAGACCTGGCAGATTCGATTTTCTAAGAGATCATCAGAACACCTGATTGTGTTGCAGTTGGACCAGTACTCTTAGGTTTACTCATCAGAGCAGTCCATTAATAATTCATTAGTAACTACTGCTATTAACTATGGAAGTGATTTTACTAAACTTTTTATGCATGTGCTTATTTCCAGAGTTTTAGGAAATATCAAGATATCATTCTTATCCTAGTAAAATTAAGTTTTATTGTCTCTAATCTTGCATATACATCTCTCTATAGTGAGGGATTCCTTTTTGTTTTCAACCTTTGGAGAAGGACCAACAACAGGTCCTTCTGCTTGTAGCTGCAAATTTTTCTTGATAATCTCTGATTTAGTATTCTGATATACTGTGAAATGACATGCCAAAAATAGCTGTTTTGGGTTTCCATCAGCCATATATCCTCCCTTGGAAGTTCCAGTTCTCTTTCTGGTTTTTGTGATGGATTTTTACCTAACAGTCACTCTTTTCTCTCTTAACCAGCCTAGATAAATGTTTTCCCAATGATGTTCTTAAGAAAAGTTTTCAAGACTCATGAGAAATTGGGGAGATAATTTTGTATTGTGAACATTGAGTTGATTCTCCTGCACTTTCCAATGGACTCTTCTATGTTACTTCTCCTTTCCTTTGCTCCTGTCCTAGTTTGTGAAATCAATTTTTCTCAATGTAAAGATACAGAACAGAAGATTGGTGGAGGAGAGTGCTCAGTACGGTTAGCAAGGTATATACACGGACTAGGGGAATTGGTGAAAGACAGTTCTTTATTTGAGGAGTTGCATTTTCTAAGGAGTTGGATGAATAGGGTCATGGGTTTGAATAATAACAGCTTTATGACTTGAAAGTTTCAGAAGTTTTATAAGCAGATTCAGTCAGTTTTGTTTTGTCCCTCTGTGCAATAGTCATTGCTTATTGAAGTGTAAGTATGAAATCAAATTTAAAAAGTTGTATCCACCATAGTTGCTTTTACATAGAATTTGGATTTGAGCTAAGCATTGCTACATGGAACACAATGGAGACTCAATGTCTCAAGTCATGCCTTAAGGTTAAATTGATGCATATAAGTAACCCTTAATCATTTTCACTAGCTCAGAATCTCACATACCATGAAATTAATTTTTCAGTTTATCCCTCACATCAATGATAGCATTATTAGTTTCACCAGGATAATGGTTTACACTTTATATATGTATTTTATCTGGATATACTATGAAATAAATGACCATCTTTTTGCTGTTTGTTTTAGAAGTAAAATCTTGCAATCATTTTTTAAAAATTAGTGACAGCATAAAAAATCCAAGCCAGTGCAATAGGATACCTTCAGGCATTGAGAACTACTCTTAAGCTTTCAATCATCCACCAGAGTCTGATTGAAGAGTGTGGATTGTTATGATCTCACAGTGTTTTTAATGAGCAAATCATTACATCATAATGAAAACCAATATACTGCTCAAGTTCCACATTGAGTGAGGCTGAATGGCTGTCTCTTGGGAACCAGGGACTCTAAAGAAAAATGAGAGTCCTAGGAGGTAATGCTGAGCATGAACCCCATTGCCATTTCAAAAAATTTGAATTGCCAATTTAAAAAATACAGTCCTCAAATGTATGAACTGGAGTCTGTATAAGAGGAGTGGAAAGAATATGTTTTCTTGGACTGGCATAATTTGACTGGTCTTAGAATAATGTGTATAATTCTAATACACAGAATCCAAATTAAATTAATTTTAAAAGCACTTCAAGACTTATAGGAAGGATTTGAAAGTACATTGTTCCGGAGAACAAATGTGAGGTTTTCAGAGAGCAGGTTAGCAGGTAACTCAAGTTTAAATGTCTGAGAAAAAGAAATCCTGGAGAGTCATCAGTCTAGTAAAGAAAGGTTGAAAAAATAGCAAAGATAGAAACATAGCAGATATGATATCTGTAATTTTTAGGTGACTGTAATTGACTCTTGCCAGTTGGAGTCAGACAACTGCAATGATATTGGCCAACTAATTTAAAAGGGAAGAATTAGAAAGAAATCAGCTGCTTGTGGTTGGCTGTAGGCAGATTTTTTGTTAAAGGGATAGAAAAAATATTGGGTCTGTAGAATGCATGAAAAAGTAATAGATATTTGTTTGATGGCATAAGCTTAATAAATGGGAAGTATGAACAGGAAGGTAAATTCTCAGCTTCAATAACACTGCTCACCTGAAACAATAATGGAAGTGAGTTTACGTCATTGAGCTCAGGTGGGCAACAGTGTTTTTTAAATTAATGCTAAAATGAGTTTAGTGCTGCAGAAAAGAGATGTAAACATGGACGATAAATTTAAGATATTCAAACCACTTGTTTTTAAGAATCTCCCTGAAGCCAAGCAGGAGTGCTACATTAGTGATAAAACATGAGGTTATAAAGAAGAGAAATTCTGAGGCAGAGGAGGAAGCCATCACCACTGAAGACATACACATACAAAGTCACGGCACAGGGAAGGTGGATATTAAAATGGAAAGGAAAGGAAATGACCATTCCATGGTGTGCAAGAGAAGCATTTCAAGATCATTAGTCTTAAGCAGAAGATACACAGAGAAGGAAAAATGTCTTTTTTGTGTAATATACACAGAATACAGGATTATGTTAGTCCTGTAAAACCCTTTCTATTTTGCTGCTTGCAGAGCTCAGTGAAGATTAAAGTATTTAATGTAGGTAGTATGTAAGTTGGTAAAGGGAAATACAGAAAAGGAAAGATAAATTATGATTTTTTTAATACATACTTTATATTTTACCAGGAGAATTAAGCATAAGAAAATACATTTTTAGTGAGGTAGTCATGATATTTTCTAAGGAAAAAGCTTTCCATTTTAATTGGGGACATAAAGACAGTCTAATTTTAATATTTTTGTTTTAGTCTAAATCTTGATAAAGTACTCAAGCTGAGGATAGTTTGTTAAAGGTTTGGCTTCAAAACTGTAAAAATACTTACTTCCCAAAGTATTGTTTGCAATATAAACTTTGGCAGGAAAAAAAAAAAGACTAAATTTCCTATGAGAAAAATGAGGGAGACACATTCTAATAAAGAGTAATTTCAATTAAAAATCTGCGCACTGCTGCTTATGCTGCACTTATTTGAAAACTTTACAATCTCTGTCACCAAAAGACTAAGATATGAGGAAGCCTAAGTGGTAGGAGGCATAAATTTCTGTTGTTATTTTGGGAAGGCCTATACTGGGGACTGAAACTACAGGTAGTATATGATGACTGACAGTCTCAAGACTTCTATTTTGAGTAGTTACTCTGAAGAAGATAAAAGCATATTTTCAATTAACATAATTTTGATCAGAAGTCATTATATATAGCTTAGTGTGCATTTTATTGCAGCCCACTGTCATAGATACTACCATGTGCAGTTCCAAATGTCCTTTTATTTTCTTGAGAATTCCTCCAAGGACTGTGAATATTGGATTTTCCTGTGTTTTTTATATTTCTGTCAGGCATCATAAAAGTTCAGTTTCATTGCTGTTATTCAGCTGCTGCTTTGTGTTATTTATGACACTCTTCATAAATAGGAGTTAAAAACTTTATATATGCAAACACATATTTTCCTATTCCTATATACTGTAGTGTGTGTCTCTAGACTTGTCTTTACACTAGCAGCTTTTGTAGTAGACATCGTGTGTACAGTACTCATTTTATATATGTCAGATCCTCAAGGGCCATGGCTTTTGCCAGATGAAGCACTTTTGATTTTGAGGCTGATGAAACATAGTGCTATTATTGATCTGTGCATGACACAGCCAGTCTCTCTGCTGGCAGAGTGTAGCAACATTTATCCAGGAATTTGTGAAATGTCACTCGGATCATGTTCGTAAGGTAAACTGTGCAAAATCCAGGATTCAAGATGAGAATCCATGAGGAATTGGACGTGACTTTCTTATTCCTTCATCCTATCTTCTAGGTCAGCCAAGTGGTATTTGTTAAAACAATGTCTGTGTTTTGTATTAGGTGTTGAAGAAAGTATGATTATCACTGGGAACACCCTGTACAGTGTAGACATACTGCTGGTTTTTTCAGGTTTTTAAGTTGCTTGGGAGAACAAGATTTTAAGTCAGTGAAAGTGATCCAAGCGTTTCAAGTGTGTAATTTTTGTTTTCTTTGTAGCAAGTGGATGATTCCTGTACAGCAGCAAGTAAGAAACTCGCCTTAGATTTTCTAAAGAAATTTAACTTTCCTTGCTTTATTTTGAATGTAGAGATTTGTGGCAATTCATGTTTGTCAGTAAGATCACATTAAGTAATAGTGGTCAGAAAGGGTGTGTGACAGTCTCTGCAAGTAAAACTGTCATAATGATAATTACATATTTTCTTTCTTTATAAGCACAATTGAGAATGGCTGTACATTTTTGCTAGTATCAGAAGCAGGTTATTGAAAAAATACTGAAAACTAAGGTATATAACAAAACCCCAAACTTCTGTGTACTATTCCTCTATTTGTCACTTTTCCAGACATCTTTATGGACGGTGTTTCAGTTTAAAAAATTGTTTTCAGGTATAAAAAAGACACAGAAAACTGTAATTCTTAGTTTACTTTTTTTTTTTTTCCAAAGCAGTTATAATAGAAACAATTTTAAATTAAATCATGACGAAAAAATATTTTAACTTTTTTTTTTCAATTTAAAGCATTAAAATATTTTTTAAAGTCTTCTTGTATTTAATTTAAAAATCAGTTATTAGGTAAGAAGAAAGAAGTTTTGTTGAACTGAAGTTCTGAGTTGGCTGTCTTGGGATTTTTTTCCAAAGCTAGCAGGAATTTTATTTGTCAAAAATAATTTTTGTAGTTTGAATTTAATTGAAAGAGAATTTGTGAATGACCACAGAAATGTTCTTGATATCTGCTTTCTCAAATGTTTTCCAGCATCTGTATGTAAACAGTAAACCTAGAGGAGAGAGAGTTGTTGCTGTTGCTCATGAAAAAAATACATGCATAAATGAAGCCTTAATTTTTACATTATTACCTCGCTTTACAAGATAACCATATGTGAAATCCAGCATAAAGTAAAATTCAGCATGTTGTAGGAAAAGTCAAAATAGGAGTTGGTTGGGTTTTGGATTGGGTTGTGGCTTTTTTGTTTGCTTTGGGTTTTGTTTTGGTTTGTGGGATTTATTTTGTCCTGCAGATACGTGTTTTGATTTTGCAAAGATCTGCACAGGCTGAACAAATAGTGTGTTTCTTAGGGACGCAAAGGTACTTCATAGCATAAGGGCCACCAGCTTGTCAAACTACTGCTCTTCATAGCAGAGGCATTGCTAGCTTGTCAGGCATTATTTTTTACAGAGGGTTTCACAGAGGACATTTCCTTTTCTACTCAGCAATGTCCAGGTACTCAGTGTAATATTGCACCTTGGTTTGGCGCCACACACAGGTCATATGTTGGAAGAAAGGAAGAAGAAATTGGTAAGTTTTAAGCATAACAAGAATGAGGAAAGGTTGAAGGTCAGTTGTTAATAAAATCTAAAAATAATAACAGATTAATGGTAAAAGACTGAAGAAGTTTAATACCCACCTTTCCATGGATAAAGGACTATTTAAAATTAGGGATCAGTTTTTGCTTCCATATCCTTTCAAGAGAATGGATTTAATTTTTCAAAAAAACCCCACTTATATATAATGCACATTTTCTCTCTAAGGACACTGAAGATGACTGCCAGGAGAATCTTCTCTGCATTTAAACAAAAATTTTCAGGAATATTTTCCTTATACTATTTGGTACATGTGCTATGTTTAATGTATTCTTGACATCTTAATGTATTTCTTATTTAGCAAATAATTTTTTTGTCCCCATTCTCAAAATGGAAGGTCTTTTTTAAAAATAACTAGCAAGGAAAGATATCTTAATTGAGGAGTTTGAACTCTAGAAGCTCAAACTAGATCTTGAACTAGAAGCTAGTCCTTGAAAACTCTTCTTGGACTCAAAGTCCTCCTTTTCCTCCATGCATTTTATTACTCTCTGGTTTCTAGTAAGATTTTATCAGTGATTAGAAAGGAGGACTGTAGGGGCCTGAGTTAACTTATGTATTGTAAATATATGTATGGCAGTGAAAGATCTTTGTATTGTATTAGTGACCCTGCCCTGATTCTAGTTATTGTAAATGGGCTGCAGCTGTGATGTCCTTGATTGGGCAGCAGCTGTAGCCCATGGAGGTAGCTGAGATAAAAGGGGGCGGGGTGGTCAGAGAGAGCCTGGGAGAGGAGCCCTGACCGAGAAGCAACAACACCACTGCTGTGAAGATCTGCCATGAGAAAACCACCCAGAAGCTGTGAGACTCAGTAAATATAATTATGCAACAATATGAATCCAACCTCTGGTGACCCCGACGTGATAAAGATCTGCAGCCACAACGAACATCGAATGAAGGTATGGAATCCCCCGGACAGCCGAGAGCTGTGGCAGCCAGAGAGCTGGGACAGAAGATAGGACAGCTGGGACTCTAGAATATAGGAAGGCCTTTAAATCAAGGAGCTGTAACAGCAGAAAGCTATAAGATTACGGCTTTTCAGAGAGCTGTAAGACTATGGCCTTTGAGGAGAAGAGCCTGGGAACATCTAGGGATTTGTGTGTGTGTTTAAGGACAGCCGAGAGCTGTGGCAGCCAGAGAGCTGGGACAGAAGATAGGACAGCCGAGAGCTGTGGCAGCCTGAGAGCTGGGACAGAAGATAGGACAGCTGAGAGCTGGGGCAGCCTGAGAGCTGGGACTATAGAAGAAAAGACAGCTGAGAGCTGGGGCAGCCTGAGAGCTGGGACAGATATGTATATTGTAATTGTAAAGTTGCTAAAATAAAAGGGGGAAATGTAGGGGCTTGAGTTAACTTATGTATTGTAAATATATGAATGGCAGTGAAAGATCTTTGTATTGTATTAGTGACCCTGCCCTGATTCTAGTTATTGTAAATGGGCTGCAGCTGTGATGTCCTTGATTGGGCAGCAGCTGTAGCCCATGGAGGTAACTGAGATAAAAGGGGGCGGGGTGGTCAGGGAGAGCCTGGGAGAGGAGCCCTGACCGAGAAGCAACAACACCACTGCTGTGAAGATCTGCCATGAGAAAACCACCAAGAAGGTATGAGATTCAGGAAATATAATTAGACAACAATAGGAATACAACCTCTGGTGACCCCGACGTGATAAAGATCTGCAGCCACAACGAACATCGAATGAAGGTATGGAATCCCCCGGACAGCCGAGAGCTGTGGCAGCCAGAGAGCTGGGACAGTAGATAGGACAGCCGAGAGCTGTGGCAGCCAGAGAGCTGGGACAGTAGATAGGACAGCTGAGAGCTGGGGCAGCCTGAGAGCTGGGACTCTAAAAGACAGCCGAGAGCTGTGGCAGCCTGAGAGCTGGGACTCTAGAAGAAAAGACAGCCGAGAGCTGTGGCAGCCTGAGAGCTGGGACTCTAGAAGAAAAGACAGCCGAGAGCTGTGGCAGCCTGAGAGCTGGGACTCTAGAAGAAAAGACAGCCGAGAGCTGTGGCAGCCTGAGAGCTGGGACTCTAGAAGAAAAGACAGCTGAGAGCTGTGGCAGCCTGAGAGCTGGGACTCTAGAAGAAAAAACAGCTGAGAGCTGTGGCAGCCTGAGAGCTGGGACTCTAGAAGAAAAAACAGCTGAGAGCTGTGGCAGCCTGAGAGCTGGGACAGATATGTATATTGTAATTGTAAAGTTGTTAAAAGAAAAGGGGGAAATGTAGGGGCCTGAGTTAACTTATGTATTGTAAATATATGTATGGCAGTGAAAGATCTTTGTATTGTATTAGTGACCCTGCCCTGATTCTAGTTATTGTAAATGGGCTGCAGCTGTGATGTCCTTGATTGGGCAGCAGCTGTAGCTCATGGAGGTAGCTGAGATAAAAGGGGGCGGGGTGGTCAGGGAGAGCCTGGGAGAGGAGCCCTGACCGAGAAGCAACAACACCACTGCTGTGAAGATCTGCCATGAGAAAACCACCCAGAAGCTATGAGACTCAGGAAATATAATTATACAACAATAGGAATACAACAGAGGACCAGTAACAGGTCCTACATCTTTTCCTTCAAGAACAAGTGTTCTTTTGGATTCCTCTGGATTTCAGAAGAGGAATCTTCATCAGTTCTGCACTGATAGATCTGAAAAGCACCAGTTTGCTGTTTGACCTTATTATTTTACCTGTCACACAGTGCGATTTCTTTGTCTAGATTGTTTTGCACAAAGGGAATTGGCATTTTTATGGGAGCTTGCGTCTTACTCAAATTTTCTCATTCTCACAGTTCTCTGTTTAAGCTTATGTATTCAAAGGTAATGCTTGTGCTCTGTTGTCCTGGCTACTCCCTTCCACTACAAGAAGAAATTTTGAAACATACCTCCATAGCCAGGAATACAAGCCATTCTTATCACTTTACCAAGGATTATGCAGAAACCTTCTTAAAGTTTTTTTTTTTTGTAATTTGTTGTTGTTGTTTTGATTGGTTGGTTGATTGCTTTATTTTGGGGGGAATCTTTGGACTTTCTAGGCATAAAGGAATGGGAGGCAAGAACTAAGACATCTTCTACAACAGTAGGAAAAAAAACTTTGCAACAAGAACGCCTCTGAGACAAGAGAATTACCTGAGATTCCTTTTAAAAAATACATATCTACTGTGTTTCTTCTTTGAGATTGTCTTAATTATTCTCTGTCTTAGACTCTCCATTGTTGTAGAGAATGAGTGCTAATTCCCAGGATTCTATGGCTTCCCTACCAAAGTCAGACACTCTTACTGTCCTTGTAACTCAAGGGGAGAATTTTGTAGTTTTGACAAGGTGCTGGTTTGCCTGAAACGCCTGAACCTCATGGACTTTGTAACTGCTAGAGGAGGTAGAAGAGTATTTATCCTTTCTTACTGTTTTTTGTATGGTCTGATTTGCTCTCCTAAGGCTTAATTGGGAATTAATGAGGTAGTCATGGACTGTTCCCATGGCTTGTATCATGCTCAGGTTTACTGTGCATCACTCCATTCTACTTCTGCTGCCTAATGTGCCGAGATCTTCAGTTCCTTTCTCAGTAGTGGAGACTGACTAACCATAGCCACAGCACATCTCACGAGATTCTCAGGCACTGGGAAAGCATCTGCTCTTTGGTGGCTGAACTGTACACAGTCTTCTCTTTATTTTTGAGCTGAAAGTTCATCCTGTGGTCTTTAGGGTATTGTGTACACAAAATGGGTCATTTTGTCTATACTCTTATCATGGTAAAACTAGCAGAAGAGAATGAGGGAACTACTGAGTAGCTGTAGGTCTTGTTCAAGCTGGGATTTAGAATTGCAGTGTTGTCCTCAAACCGTTCATATATGGGAAAATAATAAATTGCCCAAGTGAGTCATAATGTTGATGATAATCGTGATAAAAGAAAGTATATGTCACTTTATGCATTAGACTGAAAACATGGCTTTTTCATGTGATGGTCTCTTCAGATATTAAATAAGTATAAATAGTATATAAATAACATAGTAATATAAAGAATATTTTACCCTAAACTGTTCATTTATGCCTGTAATTTTAGCAAGGGTTCTGATGATAATATAAATTACAAATTAAAGATAAGACTGTGGGGGTTCATTTACAAGAATCCGGGGATGAATTACTAATTTAATTTATATGAAGCACATTTTAGTGATAATTTTTAAATGCAGTTCATTATTTTGAAGAATATTCCTGTCCTTCCCATGATGTTTGTCATCAGCTTTCTCGTACCTCTCAGAAGTGGTTAGCAATGTCTTTGTTTAGTTTTATAAAAATGTAAATAATAATATTTGTATAACATCACCTTTATGTGATTAGAAAAATTCCTTCCAGGTACTTAATAGGTTCTTTCCTACAATTCTTTGTTGTTTATTTCTATGTTTCTCATTCTCTGTGAGAACAAAGAACTTCTCCATTACCTAAGTATGTTAATACAATTTATATTTAAAATGTTTTGCTTTTACACAGCTATCTGCATAAAAACAAATGAGAAGACCTTCTGAGAGCATTTTTTCTGCTTTTATTAATATCTGAAGTGGCCAAAAATGAGATACTTAAATAATTGAACAAAATTAAGCATAGAGCTATCTTTTTACATTTTGTTCCTTGAATATTGCAACCAACTTCTGAGAATGCCTACAGCCTGCTTACATGTTAGTAATTTTTATGTTAAAATAGTTACATCACTTTCTCAAAGTATGTTGAAAGAGAATGGTCTTTTACAGTTGAAAATCTGAAATTTGAGTAAAGGAAAATAATATATAAAGAGTAATATGGGAGAGGGAACAGCTTTCCCTACAAGTACAGATTTCCTGCCCACTTACATTGGAGATACAGAAATATGTCAGTAGAAAATGGCTCAGTCTCTAAAACACATGGAAATGGGGAGAGGTTAAATTAATATTTCACCATTCTTTCAGTTCTTTTGTTTTTGGGGTTTTTTTCCCTCTTATATATTCTCTTAAAAATAACTTTCGTTTCTAAAGATATAAAGCTATATGCTTTGGAACTAAGTGGGTAAATCAAAAGAAAGTTTAAACACAATCTTTAAAATAGCATTTTCATTTTGGTTTCTCTGTATTTTATGTGAGTTATACAGAAAACAGATGGAAGCATTATTAATTTTTTCCCCCAATGAGTTTTAGTGCAGCATATTTGTATGTGTTATCTGAAACATATGAATACTTAGTATTGCTGCTGTTAAATTTGTAATGAGTTGTAGGGATTGTGAAATTCCCTGACTGGCTCTCATGCAAGCAGTTCATTTGCAGTGCTTAGATGTGTTAAGATTAAGCAGGGGGAATATGGCAAGCACTATCCCTGACCCTAGATGAAAAATTCAATCTTTATGAGTTTGCCCCAACTCTCATGTTTGGTGGAAATCAGATAAATACTGTCTAGTTTTAAAAAAAACCCATGCAGTAAAACCTGGTCCTAACTACAAAAGATTGCATGGATACCATGTATTATATTGAAAATTCCCTAGTAAGTATAAAACCATGGAAGTCTTGGAGCAAATTTTATGCATCAGCTGGAAGTCTTTCCCTGTATATAGCATTACTTGATGTGCACAGCATGTTAGGTGTTGGAATACTAGTATTTATTAGTATTTTTTAAAATAGCAATGGTGGAAACATGAAAACATTGATTTTGACTTCAGCCACATCTTCACATCTGGCTTCCCGTAATACTCAGATATTTTCAAACGGGGCAAAGTGTCATGAAATGTCTCCAGTTATATTTTCATTTTTAATTTATTTGTAGTAAAATGTTTTAATGAACTGGGTTGTGTCTGGCAGATATTAATCCTTCAAGTAAGTTCAAATATAGTATATACTGAAACACTGACTATTTTTATTTTTATTAAATATTGTTTTCTTCCAATTCTGTAGTTTTTCTGTTTAAATATTAAGGCCTTTCAGACAATGTCCTGCACATCTGTATATTTTGTCAGTTTACATCTCCATATTGGAAAATCAATCACAACAAAAATTAAATCGTGCAGTTGTGATCATATAATTGATCATTATGAAACTACTTGTGTAAGTACTGTTAAATAAATAGTTAATAGTCCTTATATTCCCTTGAAATTTGCAAGGACAGATGGAGTGCAGCATCTGCTTTAGTATGAAAGCAGGATAGTGTTCTTAATACGTACGGAAATTAGACATGGGATACAGCAATATTTACTTGTACAGAGACATGAAATTGAAGTGATAGAAAATGAAGGCTAAATTAGAATTGCTGCAGGACAAAACCTTTATCTTTGAATTGGTATAATCATTATACAGATGACATATATCAGAAGCAGTTTCATCTTCTTAAAAAATATGATTTGTATTATTACTAAGTTTTTTTCTTATTTTCCTTAATTTGTTTGAAAAATCATTGGTTGCGCAGTTCTGTACTCAGACTTGTGTCTTGTTAGAGGAGCAGTTAATTTCTTGGAGAATTGGGCCCAGAATATTTTACTCCAATTCATTTATATATGAGAGTTGTATTTTTCTCTAAAATATAGTTACATTTTCTGCTCTTGATCTATCTGATATTATTAGTATTTAGAAAAAGAGAAAAACAAACCAAAATTAAAAAAGAACCTGTCTGGACTGATTCTGTTGATTTTCTTTTTGTATTATTTAATAAGTTGCTATTGCAATGCTAGGTTTTATAAGTTATAAATAAATTTAGCTATAGATCAGCTGTAAGTACCTGAACTAAAATTACATGTAAAACCTTTGTTTCTGAAGTGTTAGCAAATAGCCCTTTGTAAGTGATGATTGATCAGTAATAGTACATGTTTTAAGAAGACACTCAAAATCTTTGAGTCTAGAAGTTCTTGTTAGTGATTACAAGTGTTTTTCAAATACTAGCTGAATTTAAAATTTGTATATGTGAAAGGGCAATTCCAATGTAAATATTGCTGTTATAAAGCAGATGAACTGCAATTGTGTTACCACTATCAATAGACCAAATGTTTTTCTTTAGTAAAATACCTGAGATGAGAAATGTACCTCTTATCTGCTGGTTAATGTCTGTACTTCTCTTCGGGGAACTAATTTAAACACTTCATGAGAGATTGACATTTTCAGTACCTTAAACATCCTTAAAAGCTGCTTTGTTCACTGCAAACCATATTTAGTATGACCTCATAATAATGTAGCACACCTCAAGTGTCATGCCTGTCTTTACTATGCACTTTGGAGCTGTGTTCATCTATACTAGACAACTGCGCTTCAAGGAAAGATATTCTTTTTTTGCTTGATAGGCAATTAGCAGTAATTAGGAAGATTCACTTCAGTAAGGTGTCAACATGAGATTGTTTAAAAAAGTTGAATGTCAGTGGCTTTAAAAGAGGGTTCTTTTCCCTGACACATAGGTATGGCATGTGAAACATGAAATGTTAATTTAACTTTTCTGCTTATTATTCATGCACAATATTATTTTGTCATTCAGATGCTACACTGACAGAGTGCAAAGGGTGTTAAAATAGTGCTGCTGGAATAAAAAGAGGATTAATCTACCATTGGCCAATTAGCCAAAGGGTACTTAATGGTCTCTAAAGGCTACTGAAGTCTAACAACTAGCTAAAGCACTGGCAAAAAGTCCTCTATATTACCTTCATTTATTTGACATTTTGTGGAATAGTCAGCTCCTGATAACTGCATTTGGCTGAAAAAAAAGTACTACTAAATGATTCGGTAGATTTTACCAAAATTTCAGAAGGACAAATGACAAAAAAGTTTCTACATTTTACAGGAAGTTTGTCTTGTTTTTTGTGGGGGGGGGGGGGGTGTCTTTGTTTCAATTTAGGGATGGGATATTAAGTCACCAGAGACTTCTGTTTGATATTTTGTCTTCATGTCTAGAATACTAAGTAATCAACCACTTACAGCACTTGCATGAAAAGAACTTTGATCGAGGATTTGAAGTTATTTGCCTTTTCTCTATATGATCACATTAAGTATTCACCATAGCTTTTTAGTCTGGTATATATCTTTTCAGATAGCTACATATAATCTTTATTAATTTTTACCTTTTTTTCCTATGACCCATCAGGCAGAGGAAGATTTTTGATTCAGGAGTAGTGGGATTGACACAATAAATTCGATATCGTAAGTAGGTTTATCATGATGTTATAATAATATTTGAGAGAATGAGTAAAATCATAAATACCTAGCTTTCTGCTTGCAAGCATGCTTTGAAAAGTTCTGTTATGTTTTATGTGTACGAGTACTGCTTATTTTGCATATTTTTCATGATCAAGCAGAAACTGTGCAGAAACAGTGTTCTATGTAAAACATTTATAGAAGCAGTGTTAAATTCTGACAGAACTTTTTATAGGAGCTATGCATATAGCAAAGCTATTACCTACTGTAGGGAGGTTTCTTAGGAGAAAAGAAAAGTGAGTGTTAACTTCAGTTTATTTACAGACATAGCAGTGTTTGCATCTACCAGGATTTTAGGGAAGGTTCTCAGAAAATGGGATTTTGCACATCAAAGTATATTAGCTTTAGTTTACAAAATGAGTAGTAAGATATGATTATGTCGCTGCTTAAAAACGCATCAAGAATGCCTGATTTACATCCTGGTTTATAATTTTTATATAGTATATTTTGCAAATATAAATGTGGGGGATTGTGTAACTTCAGTAGCAGTACAGTATCAGCTCCTTCCAACAGGAATGTTATATTCATACATGCCAGTTGCAGTAGAATAGTGACTTCTGTAAAATGAGCTCAAAGCCCCTTATGGAGTGATAGTGATGCCAGGGAGCAATAGGCCGTAGCAGGAACTTCCTGTGTTAACCCATTGGGCCTTCCACACAGCTGTGAGCAGAGAGTTTACGGTGAACAGCCTTGCTGAGTCACTGGAAGTTTTATACTGACTACATAGAAACCGAGTTTTCATCACTTACTCCTTTGTGAACAGCAGTACAGAGTGTCATGGGTATACCAGGAGCAAGGAGATTAAGATAGATGGATGTTAAAGTATTGAACCTATAAACATCTGTTAAGCCAAAAACACTCTGGAGGAGGTGCAGCAGACAAAGGCCGCTACATCATAGAGGAACAGCAGTAGGCTCCCTTTACCAACATCTGGTCCAGCTGATGTTTAAGATTCTTCTACCTTTCATCCTGGTGACCTCTTCCCCTGGAGTAAATTCTTTTTTCTCTGTCATTCAGGATTTGTGTCCGTGGTAGCGCACGCACAAAACTTTTGTTGTGTGTGAAAAAGAAAAAAATAATTAAAAACTTGACCTAAAGAATAGGCAGTGGTGAAGAACACTAGGGTAATGAACTTGTTTCCTAAGTAAATGCAAGGAATATCTTTTAGACATAAATCTCTTCATAGGGCAGGGGGGCTGTTTTTTTGCATCCCACATGGATTTAGATAGGATTTTCTCATAACTGTTCAATAGATTAAAAATAAAAGAATAATGCAGTAGAATTATCAATTCTGTAGTACTTTTACAATATCTACAGCAGTATTAAAAGACAGGTTATGTGAAATGTCTGATTGCAATTGCATGCCTGTCTGCTTTTGCGAGTTGGACCCTTGTACATCATATGCTACCTTGACTCCATCCATATTTCTTATGCTGTTTCTGAATTTATGTAGATTCTTATTTTAAAATCTTTTTTTCTACTTCCTTAAGTAGTTTCTCTAACCAACTGTCATCTTTAGTACCTGTCCCTTGAAGACCTTTTTTTTTTGAATGTATTTGCTATAATTTTTGAGAATGTAGCCAGTGCAATTCATGTTGTTTTAGAACTGATGCATATTGTCAGCAGCAGTAGCCTAAGAAACTTCTGAGAGTCATGAGCTATCTTGGGCAGATACGGGCATTTCTAATTTTGAACAGAGATATTGATCTAGCTATGGTTTTTTTTCTTTTCTTTTTATGAATAATTTATTATAGAGACACTGAATCATGAAATTCTGCATGTAGAAATATTGGTTATACTGGACAAATTAACATAATCTTCATATTTTTCTATACTATGTTCTTCTGTATTACTGCTGGTTTTTCTTATTGAAATGGTCCATATTTTGTCTTTTACTCTGCAAATGTAGTAATTATGAGAATATCAGATTAAGGAATAGTCAATTAGAAAATACAATATTGCTCTCTTGTTTCATAATGACAGCAGACACACACAGGAATGGAAAGATTAACTCCTTTACTAAGAACAGCACTTACCTCGGATACATATGTAAAATGACCACCGACTTTAATAAGTGCACTTGGTGAATGTGAAATAAATACTGTTAGATTTTTAACTTTAAATACCAAATGAATTTTCCTTGTACCGATGATATTTTTTTAGGGTAATGCAAAATATACAAGCATTCTTTTCTCATTCATAATGGGAATTACTGTGGCTCTCTTTTATCTGTATATATGATCTTCAGATTATAGTCATGTGAGTGTATGTTTTTATAAACAAATGTATATGATTTTTTTTCCTAATGATATCAAGCTGTATAAAATCTAATTTGTAAATTAAATCATAAACTGCTTGAGAATAGAATACTTAACTTTCACCTTTTTTTGTGAATTTTTTTATTTGATTTTAGGAGTGGGTTTTTTTGTGAATTTTTTTGGGGGTTTGGGGTTTTTAATGTTTGGGGGTTTTTTTTATTTATGGTTGGGTATTTCGTTTGGCATCAGCATATAATCAAGCACATATTTAATTATTTCAAGCTGTCATGTATCTTCTCATGCTACTGATCAGGATTCTTCACAAAGTAAGGGGTTTTTTTTCATTTTGAGGTATTTCCATACCACTTTGTACAATTGTTTCTTATGTTAAGCTACTGTATTACAGTCTTACATGGAATAATAAGATAGCATTTTAATAACCCTTGTAAGCAGCAGAGAGCTGTTAGGCCATTGTTGGCTTTCAGCTGACTACAGTTTTGTGAAAGTTAATCACTAGCATGAAGATTATTTCTGTTCCCCTTTTTGCAGAACAACATTCAATATTATTTAAATTAAAGCAATTATTTAAAACATTACTTCTGAAAGGAGTAATGTGAAATATATTGGTACAAAGATTGAATCAGTCTTGTCGGTCAAGTGCAACAAGACTGAGAGTTTGTTTGCATGATATTTGTTTGAACTAAATCCCTTACAAGGCTCGTCTGCTAATTGGACTTAGCATTTATGTTGCTAAGTGAGAAGCATTTTGGCTGCAGTATAGGGTGGTAAGACCTACCCAGTGGAATAAACAACTAACATCTGTTATCCTGTCCTGCTCCAGCTTGTCTTTTACCACTTAAGTACTTCAGCCCTAGAGTCAAGGTTATGGAATGTGCAGTTCTCTGGCTATGGTGCATATATTGAAAGGGATGAAATAACACATAGGTAAAGACCAGCCAACCAGGAGATAGATAGTGCAGCTGGTCCACTTTGCTTTAACCTCTACAAGCCCTACAAATATCAAAACAAAAGCCAAGAGAAGGGTGTATGCTTTATAGCAGTTGTCAACACAGCGATTGAAGTGAGCTTACAGTGGTCACCATTATAACAGATTGGACTTTTAACTACCCTGAATTCACATTGGTATCTAAGACACCATGGTATTCATATTCTGTGTAGAAATAATTGCTGAATTCCAGGAAGGCTCTAGGTAAACTTGTTTCAACAGTAACTGCTATTACAATTTCATATGATAATTTTTGTTTGTTGTAGTTAAAACTGCAACATATTCAATCAAAATTGAATTATTTTGCCTATAATTTTAAAATAATTGCTTGTTTCCAATGGTAGTATATTTCTTTTTTGCTGCCAGATTTGATCTTTGCCTGTACTAGAGAATTCAACCAACAGCCATGCAATAAAATTACGGGTGATATGTACAGTTGCATTCCTCTTGAATGCTGAACTGGAGAAGCATTTCATATAATCAAGCAGAAATGTTTCTAGGATGAAATTGTGATTGTTTATTCTCTTTGTAAAACAGATTTTGACCTCCAACATGGCCAAGTGGCAACAGGAGAAGGAAGATCTACAAGGAAAATTAAAGTTGAGAGAACATCTGTCTCAAACTGCTGACAAGAGTAAAGCCGCACCAGCTCCTTCAAAGAACATTGATTTAGAGATGAAACAGCTGCAGTGCAAACTAAAGGTGACAGAACAGATTATCTAGTGCTGAGGATAATTTGTATGAGCAGTAGTTCATAACTGGGTCAAGCAGGCATACCTATACTCCCATATGCCTATCATTTGTATATCATAGCCAATGATTAGCAGCTTAGGTGTTAGATTGCCTTTGATGGTAAGTAGAAATGTATTCATAGACAGAACTAAAAGTTCTAAAACAATTTCTGCAAATCAAATAGGCCAAACAAGGAGCCTGGGTTTTCACACAATGATTAAGGAGATCTTGTTGGAAGGTGCTGTGAAATTGGTTTAATGAGAATTCAGTTGATTCCTTTCTTCATCTAAGAAGGAGAAAAGCAATAGCTATATGTGAAAGTGGAGCAAAGAATTTGAGGTAATGCAGCAGCAGTGTTGTGTGTGTGTCAGTGGTGTCTTTGTCTTCAGAGAGACTTTTTAATTATTTTGTATTTGTGTAGATTAGCTGCTAGGAAATACTGACTGGTTGATGATTTCACTTTTCATTCTTGGGTGATTTTGTTGCATGTGAATGATGCAGAGACTTGACTGTGTTGTTCTGAAAGCTTTCTCAGCAGGTGGCCTGGCTCAAACATATTAATTCTTCTTCTCTTCTCTCTGGAGGAAATATATTTGCAACAGTATGTCTTCAAGTTTTTTTTTCCAATTGTTTTCTGTTAAATAGTGGAGGAAAGAGAAAAGGTCAAAATGGTGCAGCTTCGTGCTGCTAGAAGAAACTCGACAGTAGCAAGAAGTCTGCCAAAGGATCAGCTAGGAGAAAAGGCTCTGTTACATGGTCAGCGTAGCTGACTCTAAATGCTGGATTAGCTGTGCTAGCACAGGAGGTGTGGGTAATGCTCAGACCTCTGAGCTGTTGATGGTAATCATGGTATTACAGATCGTGGCTATTGCACACTGGATGCGTAACATCTAAATTCAGGGATTAGTAAAGGTAGGTCACATTGATAAAGAGATGAGGCCAGCAGGGAGTAGCCATGAAAAGGCACATAAATTGATCTGCTTTAATTATGAGAAAGAGGTCTTAAAACCATACACACTGTCTTCTTGAGTATTGTTTTTAGTTTTGGGATTAAATAATCTGCTTCTGTTGCTATTAATTAGGGTTGTACCTTTTAGATGAGTATCTTCATTATCCATTATCCAGAAACCTAGCAGTCAATTGATCTATGCAGGTAGGAAAAATTAAAAAATGGGGATTTATTTTTTAAAACAGTTTAAGAGTAACACCCGTGCTAGAAGCCTACTTTGTTTGTCTGCCAAATGTGAACAGCAAAATAAATTGCTGAAAAATCAAAGGTTTTTTTGTTTCTGCAGCAGAGGAAATATTTAGCAAACATATATAAATCTGATATCAAAAATACTAGCATGACTTTTAATTCCTTCTTAAAGATATATTCAATTTTTAATGAAAAAAATAAATCATGTATGCAAAACTATATTTGGGATGGAGATAGTCTGTGACCCCCAAATGTATGTAGTAGAGTAAATTCACTGTTTTCTGAATTGGATGAGAGTTTTGAATATTAAGAGCTCAAAAACTACTTAAATCAAGTTTCTGAAATTCTTAACTTTATTTAAAGCTAGTTTAAATCCTGCAAGCCATTTCTTAGCAGAAGAATTTGACAAAGGGTTTTCAATTATTGTTCCAGGCTTTCTAGCTGACTTAAAGATGAGACACATAGTTATTCTCCTGAATATCTGAATGTCTAAGCAGCAAAAGCCTTCATTGTAGCTCAAGTGTCCAAGTACCTGGCCTTGCTGGTTAATTTTTTTTCCTTAGCACTGTCTTTGCAGTGCTTGTTTACATTGTATGTAATGACTCCTTGTATCTTTGCCAACAGGAAGAAATGTGTTAAGTGTGGGTGGTGAGTTCAGAAGCAAAATACCGTAAGCATATGTCTTTGCCTCTGAATGTGTGCAGAGGCCCACCTAAGTATTCAAGTTCATGTCTGGTGTGGAAACCACGCAACTGGGTGCTCTACTTTACACTAATGGAACTCAAGCCCCACAAACAGGTCTCAGGAAACTCAGGAATATTCTGCTAGCATACCACATTTTAACAATTTTCTGGTTATACCTCACATTATAATAATAGTAAATAGACTAGACAAGTTATTAAGAACAATATTTTACATCTAACTATGCACACAAGAATATATACTCCCCTTGAGGTGCACAGAGTTATGTGCAATACTCCCATTAATGTTAATAGGCATTACAATTCTGCACCGAGCAGAAAAATTCTCCTGAAGTATCATTGTTTACAGCATGTCTGATCTGTTTCCTTATTGTTTATACATAGTGAGTAACAAGCTGTAGTACAGTGGCTAAATCCATATACATATATGCAGATACATACTTGGTGCATATGCTTAATATGTATCTTTTGGCAACACCTTTTGGAGTTCTGAAATATCTCTATGGGCGTTTGAACTGCTATTTCAACAATGGCATTCAATGCATATGGTCAGATTGCTGAGATGGCTACTTGGTAAATTTCTTTTTTTTTTTTTCCCGGTAGAATGATTCAGTTTTTCTGCATTTAGATCTTGGGTAGATGATATGTGTAATTGCCTGGAGGAATAAAAGCACTTTTTTTCTTATTATATATAAATGAGGAATGGCCAACAACTGTATAAATGTCCTTCACTGGAATGACATGTGCCTGAAAATTAGGATCATGATCATACCTAGTTGTTATTGAAATGTAGAATTTGTGTTGGTACAGACAAATGGAAATGTCTTTGTCTTGTGCTTTGAATTTCAGGAGACATAAGAGCAACCACTCTTGTAAATAGTCTTGTATTTCTTAATACTTAAAATGAAAGGAATTACTGGACATTCTTTCTGTATAGATGTAATTACTTGTGCTGTAGTAGTGTGCATACAAAGATATAGTTCAAATGAAGATCCAATTCTGCTTCTCTTCTGTTACATTTTATTCTGACCGTGCTATGCAAGAGAAAATGCCTTCCTGATTGGCGCTTGCAAGTGTCCCCGAGAACATCTAGTAGCCATACATTATTAGAACAATGGAAATGTACTGATTTTCATCAAATTTTCCAAGGAATGTAGTTCAGCTTAAGTGTTTCTAGGAAGTAAGAACACTCCTTTTATACCAGCTAATTTCTAAGAATCTTCATAAAATATATGGAAATTTACTCAGATAATTTTTTCCAAAATTTACTGTCGTCTGTGATCACATTCGGTCTACTCCATCTATATTTTAATATTTTTCAATATAGAATTCGAACGCTGAGATCGCTAAGCAATCGACCACCATTAAGTCGCTGAACAAACGAGTCCAGGCGAAAGAAGGACGGACTCGTGAGCGGCGAGCGGAGCGCGGTGCCTCCTCTCTCCGTTGTGTCTGGTGCCACCCAGTGTCGGCTGCGAAATCGCCGCAGCGCCGGCGGCCCCTCGGTCCTGTCCTCGGGAGAGCGGCGCGTCCTTCTCGCTGCAGCCCCGCACAGCGATACGGGGACCTTTCTGGAACCGGAGCAGCTTATGCTTAAATTGCGGTTTTTATAAACTGATGCAGCTAGGCACAGTGTCTGTATGGCAGTAAGAACACCTTAAGTTGGAACTCAGGCTGTTTTATCCTTTGTGTGAGTCGAAATGAATTCCTCAGCGCTGTTAAACGCAGTCTTTCAAATTCCGTAATTCCTTGCCTAGGGGCTAAGAGACATGTCAAGGTTCAGATGCTTAAATAAGATTAAATAGCTAGTCTTATATTCATAAAAAAGTTCAAAAGGACAGTTGTATTTGTTTCTATTTGAATTGATTCAGGTCTGTTATTCATTTTGAAATTCATAGATTGTCAAATATGCAATTGATATTTTTACTCTACCTACACTAACTGATATGATGCTGTTCTTCAAATATATTACCATATCAACTATAAAAAAAGCTGTGTGTACCTGAATTTCTTATCTGCCCAAGGTTTTAACTTCTCTAACCCTGCAGATTTTTTAATTGAAGAAAGAATGCAGTTTTTTTATCTGAAAATAGTTCATTTAAAATATAGAGAGCCCTAAAAATTATTACATTGTAGATTGGTTTATTTTCTGTTTCAAAGTGAATTTTTCCACCGTAAGATTCCAAATTTAAAATAGTTCTTGGATAGCATGCTTTCTTTATAAAATAGATATTGTTCCTTTATAAGCAGTAAAATATAATAACCAAAATAGCAGTAAGAGTATAAAGGTGAAATAGATCAAAGAAATTTTTAGATGCATTGTATTCCTGGGGTTTTTTAAAAATACAATATTGACATTGTATTAAGAGTGTTATATTCCTGAATATACTGCCATTCATTTTGTTTTCATTGGAAAAAAATCCAGATATCTGGACATATTTAGGTATTGCTTATGTCTATATTTAAAATATTAATTTGTGTTATATTGGTGGAAGCATTGTATAGGGCATAATTTTCTCATTGAACAAAGGTTACTTTTTAGTACACGAGAGTTTTGCAGGTTTTACAAGAAGTTTCTGACAAAAGCTGATGTTATTTCTAGGTTTTGCATTTTATCTCATCTGATAGGGATTTTTCAACTATTTCTGTGTATTACTCAGCTGGAGGAAAGGAGTCTTCCCCATTTCACTTTCTTTTGAAAATAATATTGCAAAAAATAGTGTTTGAATTATTGAGACATCAAAGGAATTTAATTAATTGAATTTTGCGGGCTCAGCGGGTTTGTTTTCCCTTTTTTTGATAATAGTTTCAGTGTTACTGTGATTTCAGTTCAGACAAGCAAAAATCAAATCACAAATATATTGCATATTTAGAAAAAGATCTGTTAATAAGAGATTAAAACTGGGTTTCGTACTTGAGAACCAAGTAAATTGCAAGAACTGCCTCAGCTTTCATTTTTGAAAGTACTGTAATGCTACAGGTAGATTGTCTACTGCCTTTATACCTTTTAGTTGCAGTGATATGCAGTCCAACTTCTTCCTCTGCAGAATATCTGAGTTGGAGAGGGACTTTACTATGAAAAGACACTTTATAGAAGACTTAAAGTCTTGCCTAAAAGCAAATCAAAAAAATGAGAAAATCTCAAATTAAATATTGGAAAGTCTTGAGAGAAAGGTACTTCTTTCTTGCTATTCCTAGTTTTCAAAAAAACAGAAGCTGGTGGATTTGCAGAAGTTGTTTCAACACACTATACATATTAAATCAATATATTGCTTAAAGCAAAGAACATACAGTTAATTGAAGGGTGTAATTCCCTCCACTATAATTTGTATGAAATCAGTATATGGTGATAGCTTGAATGGATTCAGCATAATTTCATTTATCTTTGTTATAGGTGTAATTAAATATTAAAGTATTCAGAACACACAGTTGCAAGGATATGCTGTAAGTAGTGGATTTAGTTTTATGCACTCTAAGTTCATAAAATATAGTAGACCTGAAACAAGGGTGATTTTACATGACATATGCTAATGAAGTCCATGCATCTCTTCTGGCTATAGTAGTTAAATGCTTTAATATGTTAATTTATTTTCTACTACAGTGTTATGAATGATTCACAGTTCTTAGCTTAAGTAATTCTAACTGTGTAGGTAGTGCTTGACTTCTATAGCAAATTATTTTCTCCTGCAAAATTTTAGGATGATTTCACTGAAGGTAAGAGAATTTGTACATGATTTAGCATCTTTCTGTTATCCAACTGATGTGCTGCACTTTGGCCTTCAATGCCAGGAAAAGATCATGATATTTGGTTGTCTAACAGGTTGTGCAGCTTATGACCCCAAAATAGACATGAACAACCAGCCAGTTTGCTTTTGTTTGCCTAGAGTGCAAGTGCTTGCTGAGTGACACAAGCACTACTCCTGCTTGCAGTCATACAGCATTTTCAGCTCCAAAGAGAGCTAATGTATAAACCCTCCATGCTAAATTTAAGGTGTTATTAAGAAGTCCACAGCCAGAAAGTGAGAATGTTAAGTAAGCAAGGGAGCTAAGGTATGACATGAGAAAAATACCTGGTTTTGGTTTTGGATAAAAGATTTAGCATGAAATTATGTGGTTTAGTGCTTTACTTTGAGTATTTGAAGCACTTCATTTCCAAAGAATCAGATTCCATACATTATTTTGATTATTCCATGTGGAAAATCAGCTTGATAAATTTTACATTATCTTCAGCAAAAGATCAAAGTAATTCCCTGTTACTCAATATTGTCAGGAAAACTTTGTGATTACCACTGTAGGAAAGCTAAACAATTTTTAGGAGCATTGGGGTTTTTTTCATTTTTACCCCCAGTCAGTGTTTGCATTAGTTATTCATTATCTAAGGGGCTTTACAGACTATTAACATATAGACAATTTTTTTTCTCAGCTGAGTTTGAATTTCTGTGTTTATCTCTGACAAACAAAAAGAAATTAGTGAAAATTGTAGTTTACTCCCTTTTGCAAGTACTGTGAGTCTAAAATATGTATGAACAAATAGCTCTCAGCTTTTCTTTATATTTAATGCCAGTCAAAACTTTATGTAACAAGGTTGTGTGTGAACTGATCTCTACTGGATAAACAGTAGAGATTTATTAAAGTTTGCAATTTTGGAAAAAGATACTTCAGTAATATAGTTGTATATTTTTATGTAATATAGGTATGCTTAGCTCTGATTTTATTCAAATTTTGAAGTTTTCTATCTTGATAGTCAGTGCTCTTGGCCTTTCATTATTTCAGGTGAAGGCACTGGCTGATGACAAAAAAGCTTCCATTGACGCAATGGAACAAAGGTTTAATGTAGCTATGAAGGAGACGTCTCGGTATGAGCAGATGTATCACAAAGCCAAGGATGATTTGGAGAAAAAGGTATAATTAGAGTTTTGATGGCTCCACTGTGGAACTTTTCCATACTTACTTTAAAATGAAAAGTTGCAAGGTCATCAGCTTAAACTTTCAGTACAGAAGGGGGGAAAATAACAGAATAATTGTAATCTGTTTCTCTGATGTAATTCAGTCACACTTCTGAAATTTATATGGACATAATGAATGAAAATGAAATTACTTTTTGCCATGAAATTACATACTATGTGTTGCAAGTGAAATATTCTGTGATGTCACCCATGGTGTAGGAGGTTGGTTGTTCATTCGTTTGTAATCTGCCATACCTCCCCATCAGCTTTTATCATACCATTGCTGTGTCTCTGTGGATGTTTTTCAGGATCTCAAGATTACTAAACTGCAGAGAAAAGTGATTGAGATTGAATATACTATGACTGAGCTTGAATCTGCTGCATCTCAACAACTACATGGCTTGACTAAGCAGAGTACACAGGCTTTGGAAACTATGCAGAAGGAGCTGCTGCTCACTAGTGACAAAGTAGAAGAGTTCAAGACATTTGTGAAGGATTGAATGTTGTTTTTCTTTTGAGTGTTCACCTTAGCAAAGGTACTTTTGATGGAAAGCAAAATGTAAATGATTAAGCAAGGGTTGGATGCACTCCCTGTTCCAGAACAGTGTTTGTAGTTGCTGCAGTGTTCTGGTGTCAGGTCTGAATAAGGAGAAAGAATCACTACCTCTCTCCCAGACTTTCAAATACTTCCATAACTCTTATTGGTCATCTTTTTATATATGGCTGACATATACTTGGTCCCAAAAGAAAGTGCTTAGTTTTGTATCAGATTATTTTGCAGCAAATAAATTCCCAACATGTTTAACATAATAATTCATATCTATTGATTATTGTGAATTACTGCCTTTTCCATATGCATGTGCTTCTTGTTTTAGAAATACTATATAAGGAAGCCTCTATGTTGCAAAATGGAAAGCAGTTTTAAGGACAGTATGTAGAACATTGTTTCCTTATATTCCTTCCAGGGAAATGTTCACAACATCAGCCTAATAGACTTCAGGAAAGGTTTGAACAATGCTCTTGGGCACATGGTGTGACACCTGGGGATGGTGCTGATCAGGGCCAGGAGTTGGACTTGAGGATCTTTGCGGGTTTCCTCCAACTCAGAATATTGTGTGATTTTATTAATGTATACCAACTTTCAAAGAAGGCTATTGTTTATTAGCCGATGAATCAGCTACTTCTCTACTGCTCCTGGATTATGTAGAACTGAGCTGCTTTCAGATATGTTTGAGCAAGGCTGAAGCATTCAAAGTAAAGAGTAATGGTATTTTGATGCACTGGAAAAAGAAAGCATATAAAGTCACTCTACGTGGCAGTGTTCAGACCTTTAGCATTTGAAATCATCCCATGTTCAGCTCTGTTGCTAAGTTCATATAAATTTCCTTATGAAAAAAGACTGAACAATGTTCAATATTGCTTTAGAATCCAAAATTCAAGTAATTCATAAGCTAACTTATCCAAGGTGAAAATAATGATTGGTTTTCATGAAAAAGTCTCTGTTATTTAAAAAACTAGATATTTTATTTTTAAAGTTTACTATTACAGTGATTAATATTTTCTGTTTGCCTTTTGATGTAACCATTGAAAAAGAGGTATAAAACTGATAATTATGCCTGTTCATTCAGAAATATGCTGCCTATTCTTGAACAGACTATAAATTTTCATGAGTTTCTTCTAATACTGAATGCTTACTCTAAGAGGAAGATACAGGTGCTCTTTCCACAGCTGCATGCTTATTTTTGGCTAAATATGGAAAATCCTGAATTAATCTAATGTATTATCTATTATTTTTAATTAGGTACTCCATTGTCACTGATGATGGAGAGAAGCAATTCAGTCTCCATTCAGCCTGCTATGAGCTTTGGAATGTTTTCACTGAATAAAGTGAAAGTAGCAGTTACAGAGATAGGGAGATAAAAAAATCATGCTATCAATATTTTACATAGTTCCATAATGAAAAGTTTTTAAAAAATAAGAAAATGAGAAAGTAAAAGATCTTCTGTTCTCAGAGGTAAAAGCAGTGAGCAAGATCTATTAGCAACTATTATCTTAACTTCATTAATTGTTGAAGGAGATGACAGCTTTGTTGTTAATTACCACGAATATTCATTAGCACTTTTGTGGTTACACTAGATGTGAAAAATGTAAAAAAAAAAAAAATTGCTCGAATAGAAAGAATATGCATGCATATTTCAAGTAACAGTTTTGCTGATTGCTGTTCCTCTGCAGAACAATTTTTTTAAAAGAAAGATAGTGTCTATAAGTAAACTACTTTGTTTAGTTGGGTGCTAAAATCAGATTTTATTAACAATATACCACCATAAAATAGTAAAATCCTTAGCAATTCAGTGGAATTATGCAGAATATGACATAAATCTTGTTAAAATATCTCTTATGTATCTGCTGTTATAATGAGATATTGTGATAATACATACTGTAATAAGTAGCAGTAGAATACAGCTCTTCTTTTGAAGTCTGGTCTGCCTCATTTCTTTTCTCCTGGATAGCTGTCAGGTTTTTGTCCCTTGACCTTGATGCTCACTCCAGTTCCAGTAATTCAAATAGTTTTTTCTATATAGAGATCAAGTTTCACCTATATATATATATCACTTAGGTTAACAAAATTATATGATCCTCTAATCTTTGTCTGCTATTCTGGTCACTTCATAGGTTTTTCTTGGTTTTTAGAGTGCAAGTGTGATTTTCTCCTCATTCTTAAACTGAATGCAGTTACTTTTTCTACCCATTCCACATCTCTTGTGACATTATGTAGAGTTTTTTTTAACATCCAACAATTAAATTGTTTCTGAATTGCTAATTAAGTTGCTGCTAGTTACAGCTATAAATGGGAGAAGAGGGTAACTTCAGAGAAGAGTGTGAGTGTTTACAGCAGTCAGTGTTACTTGCTTTTAAGGTTATTGATAATACAGAACCACAGGGTCCTGGATCTATTTGGGTCAAGATAATAAGTTACAAAACCTAGGGAAGAGGTTTGTGGTAGAAATCTGATATACACCAGTGAATCACTGTGGAGGATGTGATGACTTACTAATTAAGCACATATTTGTAATGGAATGTAACAAAATTTTGCATTGCCGTGGTCACCCCAATTTGGGATGCTTACACAATAAGCTAAAATCATTAGTTTCCAAAAATATTGAAAGGAATGCTTGTAAACAAAGGTTGCTGTATCCAGTATGTTTCAAGGGACTATTGGATTTATTTTTGTTGGAGTGTGGGATAGGAATCAGGCATTTTGTGCAGAATGACTTTCAGAGGGAACCAACGGAGCACCTGAAATAGGTTAATTCAGAGCAGTTCATTTTTCCAAAGCTGTTATGAGGAAGATGTAGGCTAGTAGGAAATATAAATAGAAACTGTGGACTGTAAGAGTATTTTATTAAGTAACAAAAAACCACTGTTTCATAATTAGATGGTAACTCATTATAAATATCTCTCATTTTGGTAGGAAAGAGAGCAAAATATTTAGAAAGAAATGGAAACATAAACAAAGTGGAAAGTGGATTATAGATAATAACCTGAAAATATAAGCTCCAATGGAATATAAAAGATGAATAAGATGCTGAAGAAGTCAAGAGGAAATCTCTGGGTCGCAAGGCCAAGAACTGCAGTAAACAGGCAAGATTTACAAATGTACTACTACTAAGGTAGCTATTATGGGGGAGATATAATCTATTATTAGCTAAAACAGATTTGTAACTGTGTAAAGACAGAGTGAATAAAAATATAAAGTAAATAAAATTAATATGATAAAATAGATACTTCTGGTTTGTGTCTGGAATGAAGTAGGAATGTGTCCGGAATGAAGATGCTGCAACATCCTTAATCTATTAGTAGCCAAGAGAAGATTTTTAACATTTTCTAGAAAGAAGCAGGATTTTTGGATTAAGAATTTTTATAGCTTACCACTTTATAGAGCTGGTTAAGAAATATTCCTCTGTTAAGAAATATTCTTACTGGTACTCATTTTGAATAAGTATTCAAAGTTAGTGCATATATATTAAAACACTGCCTAGAGTCTAAAGGAATGATAATATTGAGTCAATATGCAGAAAATTCAGTATTGTATGATCATTAATCTGACCTCATTTCTGAATAAAAGACTGATAAGAAATTAAAGTATTGAAGCATGGGAATATAGTTACACTTGTTAGAGTACCTTTATGGAAAGCAACCTGTATTGAGTAAATCTGGTTTTTTTCTGGAAAGTAGTACAAGTCAGTTTATAAAGGTTACTATTTGTTTTAATATACCTTTTTTTAAGGAAGTGTGATCTACTACTGAGCTGCTCAGATTAAAAAAATAGCCTATGCAGTATCAAAAATATGTTAAATGCAAAAGTATGTTGAATGGATTAGTTAATGTAGTCGATCTGAAAAATAAATCATAAAATGTAGGTGCTTTTTAGAATTCTGTAACGACCAGAACTAAACTTGATTATTAAACATTTTCACAAAATTCATATAATGATAAAATTTGTATGTAGTATATATCAAGACTAAGAATTAATAATGAAAGTTGGGCTTTAAATATATCAACTAGGCCAAATAAAGTAGTTTTATTACAGAAAAATGCAGACTACCTGGAAGAGGGATCAGGTGGCTCTGATAGTACTTCAGGTGCATTTTCTAGAGCTCATGTCTTTATCCCACCCCCTGCTTCCTTCAGCACCACAAATTCTCTTTGAATCATACATTCAATTTTTATGGTGTACCATTGCTCAGGATATTCTATAACATGTACTGTCAGATCCTCAGGTGGATCTGCCAGTTATGTGAAGCACAGCAACCAGAGCAAAATGTTCTTTGTTGTGTGTTTGTAGTACTTGTGAGAACTCATGCAGAAAACAGCCATTGGATAAAATTTAAAAATTGCTATTAAACTGCTTGACTGGATTTCTATAGAAAATATTGTTGAACATACTAGTTTATTATGAAACTGTCTGAATTACTGCATGAATTCTGTTTTCTGGCATGTTCTATTTTTTTATCCTTCTCTAGGCTTTGAGTGACCATATGTTTCTCTCAGAGGCTTTTGTAAGCCAAGACTCAGTAGTGATATCTCTCCCATTCAACTTGTCCATCAGCAAAACTCACTTTAATCTGTGGTGATGATGCCTGTCTGAGCATGCGAATATGAGAACTTTTCTGACCTTGAGAAGAATTGTTTTGATAAGGCTTCTATATTCAGCTATGGTGGTAATAAATAGGTGATGGCAGCTGAATGCTTCAAAATCAGTTGAGTGCACTTCGTACTTCCATACTACCTCTGTCATTTGGGACTTGTGTGCCTTCCACTGAGGATACCCGCTGCAGCACAGAGCACATCTGGTGTGTTCTGGCATTGTTCTTGATAGGTCTCCAGTACAACCATCTGATAAAACTGACTGCCAAAATCAACACCCATGGCAGTTCACTTGGCAAGCTTAATGGATCTAAGTTGGGATCTTACACTCACCCTCTTAAGACAGCTGCCCTCATTTCGGCTACTCAGAGCTGGGCTTAAGCTAGGTGCACTTCCCCCTCACTCTCCTCTTTGACATACATCTATGTTCAGCAGCCACATGTATCAGAGGACTTCTTTCACCTCAGCTTGGCCAAGAGGTGTTCTGCCATTTACTTGTCATTCAGTCAGTTTATCTTACATCCTGATATATATGGATCTCTATAACCTTTCTGCTGTTTACCTTGAATACTGACATAAGTTTTGCCATGGCATATTTCCTCACTGCTGTCTTGGGCTGTAGTTCAAAATACAGGTTTAGGTAAGTTAATGCTTCTGTTGAAAAGTTACGCCCCTGAGTGAGCCTCTCTCCTCATTTCTGCCCTTACACAACTTCCTCCCTACTCCATTTTTGAAATGTAATCATAGACATTTTCTGGGTTGGTTGTGAGCTGGTTCATGAGAATTCAGTTAACCTTCTAGAAGCCCACAACACCAGCTTTTGTGTACCACAGAAGGTCAGAACAGGGACAGGTTTGCATGGTTGTAGGCTGGAGGTGCTGGGACTGCCCCTTAGTGGCAGTGCTAACTGAGAATGCTGTGTAAACTTTTTCCTGTAGCAAACAATTGGTAATGAATGACTAGTCATAATAAAAAATCCTCTTACTTGGCAAATTCTGGTTATTTACTATTCTGGTTATTTACTATTTACTATCCTCGTCTTTTTCTCTTGAACTGTTGGCTCAAAATAGAGCATTGCTAGGTAATATATTCTTCTCAGAATGGCTGTATAGAGATCACGTCCTATTTGCTCTTTATCTATAAACAAAACTATTCAAAAATATTAGACATAACTGATTGGGTTAGAAGGCACGAATATTTGGGAAATATTCAGTTGGTTTTCATCAGTTATTTTATTCAGTTGGTTTACAACATGAGAGCATCACAAGTACATTGCTACAGTTTTACTTTCTGTCACAAAGTCAGATCTTCAGATGGAAGGAAATCCTTGCAGGTGACTCTCAGAATTCTCCAGTTACAGTGGGACAGCAAGAGATGCTCTTCATAGAATTTTGCTGTTGCTGAATATATTCTCAAACCCTGTGGAATCATGCAGAATGATAATTTTTTTCTGTATCTGAAAAAGAAGCACATGACGGGCAACTGTAAAACTCAATAATTGGCAAAAACAGACTAACTTTTTGTTGAAATAGAACTATGGTATGCTGTGCAGATGAAAACTGGTTTATTTTGAGAATTTTATGCAATTGTATCTGAACTGTGCCAATTTGGAAGTGTTGTTTGACCAAACAAAGATTTCTTCAGTAAGTCACTGGGACATTTTGCAAACAACAGCAGATATTATCACATAAATCAGCACTGTCAGTTTTGATTTGGAAGTGGACATCTCTAATATGACTTCAAGTTGCTAGAAAATTTTCCCCCCCTGAGAACACTTGAGAGCCAAAAGATAAGTATATTTCATTTATTACACTCCAAACTGTCAACACTTTACCTAGAAAAGTATACCCAGAGTGATTATTTTGTATTGTGTGGAGTACATGATAAGTCTGTCAACCTGTGTTCAGTCAGAATCAGCATAATATTTGATTCCAGGAATATGTTCCACCATGACAACAATCAGTAGTCTTACCTGTAAAATACACACCTTAAAAGATGGTATCCTATATGAAAAGCAAAATTTGTGTAACTGAGAAAATCTCACCATTAAAAAATTAGGCATTTATTTCTTCTTCTTCATTGTACATGCTACTTCAAGAAAAAAAGTAGAAACACAGCTTTTATTATGAAATATCAACCTTTCTTGGTTCTGAGAAGAAATTGGTGATAAATTAAGCTAATCTCCATCAGGATTACTCTGCATCTGGGATTTAAGCAAATTGAATCAGAGGCCTGAATAGTGACAGTGAATATCTATTAGGCTGTAAACAGAATAATAGGCCTTGTGAATTTTAATGAATTAAGTGAATAGCTGAATTCTTATGGTTAACAGGAGGCATATGGTTAGTGATACATACAGTATGCCAGGAACTGCATATACTGTAGGTGTCTTAATGGAAAAAATCTTGATAAATAAAATGGAAGAATAAAGAGGAAGATGTTGAAAAGCATGTCCTTACTCTACTTATTCTTTGCTTTTTAGACTTCAAAGGATAGCACTCTACTTTGGTTTTTTGACTATGATAGATAAAGACCATAACAGATGCAGCTTAAGATATATTGAATGTTTATAAATCCTACTTGTTATCTAATTCTGTATTAAGAATTTAAGGATGTTGATTTAGATGATTCAATTATGTAACCAAGTTGTAAGGTATGTTGGTTTTTTGTAGCTATGCATGTATATCTCATGCAAAGTTTAGATGCATATCTGACATACACAGGTGATTTTGTTGATAATAGGGCTATTTTTATTCTTCCTAGAGTGCAAGAGAACCATTTTCACAGACCGTGACTCTATAACTCTAGATAGCATGTGAACAGATCCAACAAACTTGAACTGAAGACTGTTTCCACTGATCTTCAAAAAAATTCCATTTGTGCCTCAATAAAAAACTAAAAACTGGAGAGCAGAGTTCAGCAGAGAATAGGATTGAAACAGGATCAGCTGGATCATCTGGGTGCTGCTTGGAGACTCTGTACTGCACTTCCGGGAAGTGTCTAGATCCATCTGGGATTTCTTTAAATGGATTGGAGAGACTTCTTTTTAAAGTTCTTACTCCATTCTCTGCTGGACCTAGAAAGGTACTTTGTTTAAAGAAAATGGCCAGTTTGGGGTCTGAAAGACAGAAAAAATGTTGACTGGAAGAAGGAATGACTGGAAGACTTCAGGGGTGGACACTAGTAGTAGTAGTAGTATGAGTAGTAGTAGTAGTAGTAGTACTAGTAGTATGAGTACATACTACAGGCTCTAGGCTTGAAGTGATTAGAAACCCTTTTTGGCAAAAAACCAAGAAAACCAGAAAAACTTGGAAAGGAGGTAAAAGGTCTCCAGTAATGATTTATGTAAGAGTTCTTGCAGAATTAATTGTTTAATGTATGTCAATCAAATTGCTAAGAAAGCGAGCTGAAGCAGGGAGAACATAAAGTACTCATTCATACAAAGGGTCTTGTGAAGTGTCCACAGTAACTTAGGAAGCTGGGAGTTAAGGGGATTCCCAAAAGGGCTACAGAGAAGTCGGAAGAGTTCTAGGAAGACAGAATCATTAACAAACCCAATAAATTGCTGTATTCTGAGAAAACACAGTTGGTAACTTTTATGGGAATTTTTAAAAATCTAAGTAATGCCAGAGATGACCTCTTAAGTTGGGTTTCAGACACATTTTTTTTCAGCAGTACGGTGTTCTTACACAGAGCATCTGATTTATGGTTCTTAGGCTTTTTGTGCGTTTCTGCAGAAAGATAGCGTAAGCTTAGGCACTGAGCTGAGTGTCAGAAAATCATGGTGTTCTTCACGTCTTGGTCACTGACCTGCTGTGTGACCTTTGGAGGGTTGCTTCACCTCAGCATTTCTTGGTCTGCCCTGAATATCTTTGTTTGCTGCATCTGGTACAACTGTGCTGACTTTGTCTGCCCTAACTGTTCAAGATAATAAACTCCCTAAGATCCAAGGCATCTCTTGCTACACATGTGTGAAGCTCTAATTTCTCTCAGTGCCTTTTTTTTTTTTTCCCTCTGTGTAAATAACTGTTAATATATGAAGTTTTAAAGGAATTATGGTAGTTTTGCTAGTACCTGTGTAAATCAGAAGAAATTCTGTTGAAACCAAAGAATTTACAGCAGGCAAAAAATTAATATAAATGAGGTAGTACTTAAATGCTGAAGTAAATAGGACTTTAAATTATTATTATTGCCCATTCCATATAAATAGAATTGTAGAAACCAATATATTTTGACACAAATATTGTGCATATCATCCCATGCTGATTATATATATTTCAACTCATTCTCTGCTATAAAGAAAACTATATTTTTTCTGTGTTATAGGACACAAAACATGGTAATTGTGCTGAAAATCTAGCAACAGTACAATGAAAACTATGGGGTGTTTGCTGATACTTAACAACCAGCATGAGACTGAAAACATTTGGGTCTACAGTTCAAGTTTTGGACAGTCCTAAAGCTTAATGTACAGGAGAGATTAGATAATTGTAAAGCTGTAAAATTATAAATGACCATAGGTCTGTCATATCAGTAGGTACCTGCTGTATGTATTATAAATAATGTGCAATAAATCCTACTTAAAGGTATTGCAAAGAATTTAATGAAAAAAGCAGATTTTTAAGATAAGATTTCAAGCATAAAATATGATAGCTAAGCAGTTCTCAAGAGAGGATTAGAAAACAAAAAGAGAAAAAGCTGACCAGTAATACAAAGCCCCTTAATTTTTATTCATACAGGGAATTTTGAAACATGTAAATGTACCATAAAGAATGTATGGTATATTTTCTACTGAAATACAAACTATTTTGTAATTGGCCATAGTAAGTCCATTGCTGTATCTTTGTTTAAATGTGCCTTGTTTTGAAGACAATCTAAAATTAAAACTGTCCATGACTTGAGTCACTTGTCTATGTATTTGTAAAAAAATTAATTTTTTTTTAGAACATTACACAATGTATACCATTTCCTTTTCTTATAAGGTCAAACACAGGTTGAAATATTTTCAGTATTCTTTCCTACGGTTTCCTGCACCTTGAGATGGTTAAGCAAATGCAGTCAAAAGAGCGTTCTCAGTTTTGTACTCAGAAATATATGCTTATAATGAAACCATTTGTTTTTAATTGTTTTCAACCTAGAACAAATGGTATTTTGCTTGAGTGTGTAGGGTGAGGTATTTTGGAGAAATGGGGAGCCAGCCAGGGAAGACTTCCACCCCTAATGGCAAGTAGGAATAGCACAATTTAGGCCAGCATGGTTTTACAAATTCAAATCTTGCCATTGATAGGGATCAGATTATCAAATTTTATGCAATGCAATTACTAATTCCTGTCACTGTATCTTATTATGCTTATTGCATTTTAACTTGATTTTTGGGGTCTTCAGTACTAAGTGCCAAGTTTTGTAAGCAAATACTGAAATTGTCAGGCCCTTTTTATAGTGTATAACTTGAAGGATTTTCAGAAAAGCCACAATGGGTTTAGCTTTAGTAGTTGAAAAAGAAATACTGTGCAAATCTGTGTACACTTCTTCAGATGTGTGGTTTGGGGTGTTATAGAATTCACCTTTTCTAGTTCAGAGCTGCAGAGAAGGCAGGGCCAGGCTAGGATGTTGGACTGAAAAGTGGAGATAGCTTTTGCTGCTAGAATAGAAGAGAATGGTAATATTTTAAATTACTTACATGAATCTTTCAGATCTTGCCTGTTAGAATCTTAGTTATGCTCATGTGTGTTCAAGTTTACCTGTGTTAATTGAAAAATCAGGAAATCATGGAAAATCAGGTTGTAGATACAACTGCGATATCACATTATTTTTTTACATTCAGACTGCAATTTCTCTATATTTATGTATAATGGAATTGTTTCAGGCTTTTAGATGAGGCAGTTCTTCCAAGCTATGTGTGCTTTCATCTTCCACTTATCTCTGTGAAGTTCTGAGCACTATTCTCAGTGCCAATCAACATAAGACTGTTTAATTTAAATCATATATATTGTTCTGATATCTAGCTTTAGAGGATGTGTTTCTTCCTTTCAGATAGTTATTGAATTAGCCTTTGAAACTTTGCATCTCTGTTAGCTCTTAGGTATCACACTAACATTCTCTAAAATCACTAAATTATCTTAAATTCTCTTGAAATTATCTTAAATTGTCTTTTTTATTTTGGGGGTGTTTAACAAATGCAATGTATTTTTTGTTTATTTTATTCTTAATGGAAAAGATAATAAAATATCTTAATTCCAGGATGAGACACATCATGTTTGAACATGTATCTTAATAAATTCTGGAACCACAGCAGAAACTGTGACTGTAGACAGGTAAATAAAAACAACTAATCACCTTATAAATGTGACCTGTGTGACATTGGTAAAATAATGTTATTTCCACTTTAATATTTTGCTCCAGAAGTTTGAATACTAAACTTGGTGAAAATTGGTTTGTCCTCTACATCTTTACTTACAGGGCATCTGCTGAGTCTCTAAAAATGACATGTGATCTGTGAGAATCGTAAGAATTAAATCAACCAACTTGAGGCTTTCTCCTTCCCTTGGGTCAGAATGCTACATGTTATAGCCCTAAGCAAAACAAGTCCATTGTAGTGGTCTGTTTTTGTGTCTTGTCTTGTCCCTTTTCTGATAAAAAAAGGTTATGCCTAGAAGGTGTAGTTTTTTCAAGTGAATGAATTTAAATAACGTATATAAATATATATTAAATAACATATTTTAAAAGATTAAGTCCATATAGAAGAGTTTTCAGTCACGCTGTGATATCAGTTTAAACATTACTACTGAAAGTATTTTAGACAGAGAATAAGGGACAAATAACGATACTTTCATTTAATGCTTATTTCAGCTGCTGAAATGGTTTATGACCTAATCTATTTGTGTAATTTTGTCAATTCATTCTGTTTTGTTTTGTTGATTATGAGGCATTTGGGGTTGTAATATTTGTCAGCCTTTTTGCAGCATTAGGATCTGGCCAAACTTTTGGCCAGCAATAAATATTCTACCACAAAAGTAGAGTTCTTTGAGCTCAGTGTTCAGTTCTCTGAAATTTCTCTTATTATTCACAGACATCTTCATAATGCTTTTGACTTTTTAGGAAATTAACCTTTTTTCAGAAAAGGTTTTCCACCTTGTTTTTGGTTTAATGCTTTGAACCACATCCATGTACTTTTCTAATGTGCAAAACAAGTGAGTTTCTAAGAACACATTACTTGTATCTAAGGACATATCCATATTGAACTACACACGCAATGCTACATATAAAATAGTTCTGTATATTATATTCTTCTATGCATTTGTGGTTGGTTGACTAACAGCTGTATTGGTGTATTGGCTGGCCAGCAGCTAAACACCACACAGTTCTTTGTTGTCGGGGGCTGCTCACTTGCCCCAGTAGGACTGGGAAAAGAACAGAATGAGCAAAAGTGAGAAAACCTGTGTACTTGTGTGTTGGTAAGGACAGTTTAATGAAGGAAAAACAGGAGAATAAATCCCCCAAGGAACGTAGATCAATACCTAGCCAGTCTCTGAGCAGACAAATCACCATCTCCCTTAGATTTCATTGTTATGTGGTATATGTGGGAAATGCCCATTTGGTCATTTGGGACCAGTTGTCCATCCCATCTGCGTTCCCTCTCTACATTTTCTGCATCCCAAGCCCACTTGCTGAGGTGGCAGCATGAGAAACAGGAGACCCTGACACTGTGCCAGTGCTACTTAGCAATGGCTGGTATGTTAGCAGCCCTGGTTTAGTTACAAATCCCAAACACTGCGCCTTAGAAGCTGTTGGAAGACAATTAACTACATCTCCATTTGTGCTGGAGGAAGCCAGCAGGAAAAATACTGGTCTGGTTTAACAGAGACTTTAGGCTTGAACTTGTGACAAAAAAAGATTGTAGCATCTCTGGAAAGATGAACAGGTAATTTGGGGGGACTACAAAGATGTTGTCAAGTATGTGGGGAGAAAATTAGAAGGGCCAAAGCTAAACTGAACCCTTATTTGGCCACTGTGGTTGAAGACTAGGTGATGCTGAAGGTCTCTTCCAACTTTGATGATTCTGTGATCTCAGCCAGATGCAGCACACTCTTATTACTATAGTACAAAATACAGTAAAGCTTTAAATTATCCATGACTCATGAGCCATGGCCTCTGACATGAGATCTGCACCAGTGCAGGACTGAAATCTGGCTATACATAGGTACAGTGCTAGCTAGTGTCAGAAATCGTCTTGGGACCATTAAGTTTTATTATGCTACAAACAATAATAGTATATAAATTAACATGGTAATTACAGGAAAAATTTTTTGGCCTTGCCTTGGTCATACAACATTACTTAAGGCCATTGATAAAATTGTGTTAATTCCAGGATCAACGAGTGTCAGTGTGAGTATCTCTGTTTTCGGATGCAAAGGCCTTATTAATAGTGTGCTGTCAGGGTCTTTGTGCCACCAAGGCTTCTTGGAGTGTTTAATTAAATATGACCTTCTAATTGATAGAAGACCTTTGTCTTTATACATCTCAAAACTGGCAAAAGATGCAGTGCTAAGAAGTGATTACATGCTGAGGCCAAATTTGAAAACAATATATTCTTAAGAATGAGTATTTGTGGAAGTGAAAATAAAGTAAAAAGGTTTGTAATGGAGATATCTCAGAATTATTTGTAACCCAACATCTGTAATGTTTATTATAGGAAAGATATGGAGTTGGTTGGTAACTCAACAATTGCAATGACTAAAAAGGACTAGGAACCTTAAGGTAATTTTGTTAGAATTTTAAGCTTCTTTTTTTCTTGTCAGATCAGGAGTAGTTGCACTGGTCTGACAAGAAGTGGTATAGATTCGTTTCAGGAATTAATCAAGAATTCCTATTCTAGTTGGCTGGTAGCAGCAAAGTGTGTCCCGCAGGACTAACTGTGATAGTAACATCTAAGTTAGGAAAATGGCTTTCCTAACAAAACATCCTATACATTTGATGGCAAAAGAAAAAAACAAAGATAAAATCTCAAATCCTAGTGTTACTGGTACTAATAAAGACATTGTTATGAATCAGTATAGTACAGAAGTCATGTGCTGCACTGATTTCATTTTAGGTAGCTTGCATCACCTATGTATGCTTATTAGTTTAAAAATGAACAATTTTGTAATACACAGAGGGAAATGTTTTTGTTCAAAATCCTACACCTAGCTCCACAATGCATTGGATCAAATTCTTGATCACAGAACAATGTTATACTGCCTTCAGTACACTCATCTGCAAAACCTGGGTTGCTTAACTCTTGAGTCTGTACTTTTGAGTTTGGAAATGGGTCTTTCAGTTACTAAAAGCTGTGTGGCTTGAGACCGAACATATCTGTATCGGTGCATGAACTGACATATAAATTAAATCACTAATAAGTAAACAATTTAGCACATGAATATGTGCAAACATTAGCATATGATGGACGAGAAAATAACGGAAGAAAAAGCAACTTAAAATCATAGGAAGACTATAAATTTCAAGGCACTTATTTAGTGATAAAATTTATATCAAAACATTATATCAATAACATGAAGGAGGGAGGTTCAAAAATAGCTAGTCTCTCAGAGTCCAGTTTTAAAGTCCATAAAGTAGCCTTATTTTTCACATATGCTTTGTGCTTTGCATATGCTTTAGTGTATTTGAACTGCTCAAGGGTAAGAGAAATTGAAATGCAAGTCCTCCATATGAATGATTTGCTGTGATTATATATAAAGTATATACTTGCATATTAAAATCTATTTGTTGTAATTTTCTTTTTCGATGATTTTTTTAAACTTGCTTTTTCTTTATTCGTTTCTTAATTTTTTTTTTCAATTTTTTTATTCCTTTTTTAAAAATTGTTGCTATAAATTCTTCAGTGTCTTTCTGATACCTTTCTTTCTGGCACCTTCATTTCTGGAACCGTGGGCTAAAAGCCAATCACACTGGAGTTGCAGTTTCTGAGTTCCACTGTTGCTATCAGCTTGCTCATTCATCATTAGCTTCTTTTGGAATTTGGATACACCAATAACATTTATGTAATAATGTCAAATGACTGTTGCCTGGCAATGTTTCTGTGTTTTCTAAGGCATTCGAATGAATGTTTAACATTGTTTATTATCGTGCTTTTTTTTTTGTTTGGTTTTGGTTTTGGTTTTTGTTGTTTCGTGTAGCCTTTCCAAGTGGCTTTGCAGGTAAATTTTTTGCTGTTTTGCTCCTTTAATTTACATTTCCTCTTTGCATCAGGTTACACATGTGCATCTTCTAGAGTGATCAGTTATGCCTGAGAGAGATGTCTTTTTAAAACATGGGAAGCTGATTCAATTTGATTGAAAAAGTATGGTTGAACTCTTTTTTCCATTGTCAAATATATCTCCTATATGTTGCAAGAGCAAATTTACTCTTAGACCATTTCAAATGCTACAAAAACATGCGATTTAACTGTATGTTTTTTCATAGTGTGTACTTTTTGGGGGGGGGCTCCCTCTTCTCTTAGTCTATTTCCTTCTATGAGCTTAGTTCAAGTTGCCCATTACATTTCAAGTTTCTTCATTCCTCTCAGCTCTGCACTTGCAGATAGGTTTATGTCCAAAATAGTTTGTTGGAAATTCTGTGGATGAAGGGACCCACACTTGAATAAAAAAATTGGACAAATTTCACTGTACCTTCTCTCCCCAGATTTGTGGCAGGATGTTTTTATTTTTAATAATTAAATTTTATTGAGTACAGAAAAATGTTAAGTTGGGAAGCGGTAGGAAGAAAAAATCTTGGAATTGGATGAGTCTGCTGCGCCTTTGTTGAAATGTATTAGCAAATAGTCTCCAATGACTGTTTCAAATACACTAGAGGCTGTAAAATACTTTACCCAAAATGCCAGTAAACAGGCTTCATTATCCTGTAGTCAGTTTTTATGAGATGAAGGTATTCTGTATGATACGAATTTTGAGGATCTGATCAGCTACTATTGAGATGTATGTTAGTAAGATAAGCTTCACTAGGATGCTCAAAAGAAAACCTTCTTTGCTCATTTTCAGCTCAGCCAAGGTGTTTGTGTTGACCATCATGGCTCTACTTGAGTCATGGCAGTTGAATATTTTAGGAGGATCTTCTGAAAATGGATTAGTACTCTTGTTTGTTAGTCAACAATTTTTAAATAAAATTGTCTTGCTCAGCTTTTGATGAAATCTTTTTGTCATAGTTACATAAATATTAAACCAAAATTGCTTCATTTATAAAACTGATCAATTACGCTGATGTTTAGTGTAATTTCATTGAACCAAAGAATCTAAGAAGTAGGTAAGATAGGAGCTTGGTAGCCAGGACAATTTTGAATAACTCTCTCCTGGTGGGAAACAAATTTCAGATTTTGAATAAAGAGGTGTACTGGTGCTTCTGCATGCAGAGAATATCAATAAGCTTTAAAAAAAAAAATCCCTATTTGACCACAATGAAGCCTGACACTTATGTTCTTATTTCAAGAACATTTCTGTTAGACTGTGTCAGAAAAGGATTTTGATTCTGTGGAAGTTGCCTTTTCTTACTAATGATGGCATTGTAAGAATAGTTACTTTGCTAAAGACATACAAAAACAGTATGTACATTTAAGAACATTTTTTTGGTTTACTGTATTAATTAATATTTTTTGTTCTAAGCAGCACATTATTTAATATTCCAGCACATATCCTGTTGAACAAATAATTCCGGCAGATATCCTGTTGAACAAATAACACAGAATGAAGATAATTCCCATCTAAAGGAGCTTAGTCTAAATGATACTGTTTTTGCATCTTATTTGCACTATTAAAATATGACAGTTTTTTTTTTCCTTATGCCTTCTAGACACTATCCAGAGAGTTACATCACAGTGTACAATAGCTGAGAACAAAAATTAAACTGGCAAAAATGTGGGAGAAATGAAAGCATGCAAAAAGTGTCTTTTCCAAGAGAGTATTCAATTAGCGTCTATCCTTAATGTTTCAACAACTGATCTTTATGAAATACTGCAAGAAGGAGATGATGAAGTAAGTTATTTTAAGGACTTCAGTAAAAAAGGCATAGATGAGGAGATGCTGACTATATCCCTCCTTGAATAAAAGGATTTGCAGGTAAAGACTGAAATTACATTGTGCAAGATACAGTACAGAAATCAAGAAGGGTTCAATCTAAATGAAAAGGTCAGGTTAGAGATTTGTAAGGTGGCAAGACTTAAAGCATACATAAATATACACATAACTGCTTTGAGCATATGTATGTAGAGATATTATTCAGTATTTTCTTCTTTTGTGAGGCTATTTGGCAGGATTGTATGTTTTAAATAGACTTCAGCATTAAAGGAAACAGAATTAGAATGTATGTTTTGCTGTGCCAGATTGATTTTGTTGATACTTCCTCTCTGAATTGTGATACCTATTAGAGGTATTTCTGGTAGACAGATGGTTTCTGGGTGAATTCATAGCCTTTTTGTTGATTCCATCATACATTTTGCTATGAAATATTTGATAGTGTTTCATCAAATCACTCTATTAAATAGATGCAGTGATGGGATTTCTTGTCCAGATTTATTTAATAATATATGAAAATCCTGTGCAGGTACCTTAGCAAGTGTCTAGGAACTGGCCATTATTGGCCTGTAAGGTACTCTGGTGATGACTTAGATTTAGCCTTGTTGGAGCTTTATATTAAAGAGGCCACAAAAAGGAAGCTTTCCTGTTGGTGAAACAACTGTGCGTGGTATGTATATGCACTGATAGGGATTACACTCATGAATACAAATAAAATAGGCTGATCCCTGCCCTGTTTACTAACATTTATACAACCCTATAAAGTGATTCACTTTGACAGAGTTGTTCCATGCTTATCTCATTCTCAGAGTAATTTCTACATCCTGTATCTTTTTGTTATAGTCACTGTGAATATATGTGTAAAACACATAAACATACTTAACTATAAATATAAAACAAATTTATTAGACAGGAGATGAATTTACACTACATATACACTACATAATCTATCTATCAGTGCATAGACTTAGGCACCTTTATCTAGAACTCATACAATTTAGACATAGATCACACATACACCAGTATATTCATATGAAAAGAACATGCTATGCACATTTCTAGAGGCTTGCACAGACACGGGTAGGTTTAAAAATTTAATAGAGCACTGATACTTGATGAGTATGCTTCAGGTAACTAATTTTGCAAATGTGATTCCAACTTCCACATGCTCTATATTTAATGTATACCCAGTTACACATTTCCTTTATTGCTCCTAATGTTTTTATGTGTTTAGGAAACAGCAGAAATGGAAAAATGGAATTTGAAAGAAATAAAAAATGGCTACAGCGCATACAGAAACTTCTTGAAGCACAGGTGCTCAATTTATATAATCCCACAATGAATTATAATTTTCTGCTCTGATTAGCTACAACATTTTAGGTTGTAATTAATACATTGTATTTGTAATTATGGTGCTGTTGATGGTCTCAAAGTATACTGTAATGAGCAATGTGAAATCCTTGTTTTGTAGCATTCCCTTTGTATTTCTCTTAAAATCAGAGTTACTGTGTAAAACTCAAGATATGTTAATCAAGGATTTGTGATAGCTAATTTAACAGCTAACTTAAGCTAACATAACCAGTAAAACAATGCTGGCGAAAACCAGCGCAGATTTTGGCAAATGTGTTAATTGAATTATTGAAACACTGTATAATGCTTGCTATAGTGAAAATTATCCGTTCTCTCATACCTCTTAGGGAAAAGAGACTTTTTTTTTTGTGTGCCTTTAAAGTTACTAGTTGTTATGGACACCTGAGGAGTTCATGGGTTTCTGTGACCTTTTACTGTGGACCTGTTTCCAGTCAATTCATGTTTTCCTCATAGCCAGACAGCTGTTTATTATCGTGTCTTCTCGCATTCTCTACAATATTTTCTACTGAGACCTCGAGCAGCTTGTTAGTGGGAAGTAAATATTGATTTGGCATCCTGTCAATGCAGAAAGAATGAAAAAATTTCCACCAGAGGCCCCTCAAACATTTTCCTATCGACATTTTCTGGGCAGAGAGGAAAGCTGCATAGAGGATGACAAGTCTGAGACTAGCAGAAATCCCTGAGGGGTCCATTGAGACTGCTGCTGTGACCTGTGTGATACTTTTTCTTCTCTTTCAAGTCTTTTTTTTTAATACACACAGAGTCTGCTGGGATGCTCCCCTCTTGTAAGTGATCAAGGGCAGTTTATTGGCAGGTGAGAGCCCAGCTTTTCTACCCATAGTCAGCTTTTGTTTGGACATCACTGACAACATACCCTGACTCTTAAAACTTTTCTGCTACATTTTTAGTTTTCTCTTTTATTTAAATGACGGGCAGTTGATGTCTGGAAAGAAATAACACCTGATTTGTAAATCCAGTGCATAATGCATATTTCACTAGCATGGGTCCATTAGTGATGTAGTTGGTATCAGTTAAGAATGTGAACGATTAAAAATATTTTGAAAGCCATTTTAAAGAAACACACACATCAGATTTATGTATTTAGCCATCAGTAACTTTTGTGTTGAGATTGTATCCTGTGACCAGATTTTTAAAAAATGACAGCTTTTCCTTTCATTATCGAAACTTACTACCATGAAGACTGCTTAATTGCTGCAGCAGAGGAAATAGAAATATCAGTGTGCTTTTACTGGCTTTGTCAAAAAAACTGGCATTTTAATTAAACCTCATAATGCTACGTGAAACTCAGCATTAAAAGCACAGTTATTTAGATTCACTTAATTGCCTCCATTTTAAGAATTTAAAAAAATATATATAAACTTCAATATCCTGTTCATATTATGGGCTCCAAAATACAATGAAGGCTTCTTGTTCTGTTTTTCATTGTTATTTGGTAAATTGCTAAAAAATATTAAGCAGAATTTTATCACTTTTCTTCACCTGCTATAGACAGACAGCAAAAAGCAGGGGATGGAGAGTGAAGGAATTGTTGAATGAAACCAGGTATATTAAGATTGCAAATGTTATATAAGGATAGAAGACCTCATTGTTCTTAGCCACATACATTTGTGTACAAGTTAATAGCGATTTTCTGTGATTTTTGCTCCATCTTGTGGGGTTCCTCAGAAGAAACACTGAGGGTAAAAGTAATTTTTGGCAAGCAGACCATTTTTAGAATTGCAAGAGGATTATAGTGGTTTTGGGGAGCAGCCAGCTCTGCTTTTCATTTCTGTCCATGCTAAGGCATGTAGATGGAAACAGTTAAGATTTCTTCATCTGTATTTGAGAGCGGCTCATGGAACTGCTCTGTGCCCTTTAAAATGCTTTACTCACATCCTGCAGAGTTTGGTTGTGGTTTCTTCTAGTAAGATTTGGTAATATTTCTGATCAGCAAACTAATAAAGCCCATGGTGAAATGTAAGCTTTCTGCAGGGTTTTGCTCATAACCGACTGCCTGCTAAGTGTTACATGTTGGCAAACTGTGCTAGCCATTTGCATCTTGAACAAAGATGCAGGATTGCCCTTTTCTGTTTTTCTGAGTAAACGTTCAGTGGAAAATTGCATCAGATCACTTAATATTGCAGTTTGATATAGTGTCTTTTTGTGCCATTGAGCCAGGACTTTGAAACATAATTGCCCAGCAGTATTGATTTAATTGCCTAGGTTTATTTGTGGACTCCTAATTATTGACTGGAGGTAAATTTAATGGAGAAACCTTTATGAACACTGGGAAACTGCTGCTATTGCTGTTATACATAATGAACGGCATCATATCCCTTTAGATCATTCTTCAAGCTAATTTTATTCTACTGTGACAGTACGATAACATTTAAAATGTCATAGACATTTTATTTTTATTACTGACATACACCATTTTACTGCTGCACTAGAATTTTGGGGGGGACTGAGTGAAGTACTGCTTGCTTTTTACTATCATTTTATAGGTTCCCCTAAGTGTGATGATAAAGGATGCCACAAATCTGTTTTCACTTCATCTGTACCTTTATTTTCCATACTCTTATGACTTGGAAAAGTCTCATATCTGTCAGCTTTACAAGATTATTAATATTTTAGTGACAAATACTCTTGTGTTCCTGAAACTCACAGATACCAGTCTGTGTCCTTGTTTTATCAACTGCTATGTCAAGAAATCAAACTACTACTAAGAGGCTTATGATTTGAAAGAGACATCTCTGCATAGTGATGTTATTATGTAAACAAGAATCATATAATAGGAAAATGCAGTCATATTTCACTCTGCAGAGCTGGTAAAAATTACTTCTTGTCTAAATCTACATGTTGAATGGCCAAGAAGTTTTTTTTTCTATTGTCTCTGTATTTATACAGTAACACTCTAGATTGTTCTCACAAAAGAATGAAAGAATAAAAATAAATCGTCTCAATAACTGACACTGGGATAAAAGTAAAAGGTTCTCTGGCCTGTGACGAAGCTGTATGCGGAGAGTTTTCACACGACTGCACAAAAATACCTGATACCTGCACATGGGTAGAGGCATCAGACGAATTATACAGAACTGGTTGGACTTTGGAGGAGTCTCAAGTTATAGATGTTTAAGCTTTTAGTGGTTTATATTATTTAGGGAGGAAAAAGTATGGTTATCTCAACATGCATGTGTATTTACATCCTGCAAGGCAAGTGATGAGGCTTTTACCCCCTTTATCCCTCACATCTGAGTGTGTATGTCTTATTAATTGAGCCGGGCTTTTTATAGTAGCACTCTCTTCTTATAATCATAAACACTCCCCCTAAAACTCAAACAAAAGCAATCCTTCTAGCTTTTTCCCATCATAGGAAACTTATGGCTAAGCCAAGAGGATGACTTCTTCTCATGTAACTTAAACATGATTTCTTATACTACCCTTGTCTTTCATTTACTGTGACTTATTGTAAGGCACACGGTCTCAGAAAAATCTGTTAATAATTTTGTGTGTGAGTACAGCATGGTAACCCAGTAGTCCACATTACTGCCTGAAGTCTCCAAGAATTATTTTTTAATAAAATACAAATCATCTGCCTAAGTTTTTACAGCAGCACTTGCCTTTCCTCCCTCTTCATACACTCCTTGGGATATGACATATCGCACTAACAATGCTGCCTAATAAAATCTTTCCTCACATGACTTCATTATGGGTCTGAAAGTCATATTCCAATAGTGAAAACCTCTAGAAAGGTCCCTTTTCCTCTATTCTGTTGGCACTCTTTGTGAAACAGATCTCTATAATAGGGTTTAGAACAATATATTCACTAATCATCAGTAAGGATTTTCCCCAATACCTTTTTAGGATTTGCACTGGCTTCTAAGGGCATATTGCTGTTGCTGTCATCTGGGAAGGACACTAATGGCCACAGTTGTTTCCTTTCAAATTTCTTGGCTTGTAACTTGCCTGCTCTGCTTTCATTAGTCTCTCTGCAGTCTGTGTGTGCTGTTCAAACAGCTCAGATCCAGAAACGAGGATTCACCCTTGTACAAACACCTGTGCACAATCACCACTGACACCATCACCAGGGGTTTCAAGTGCCTGCACCTCAAAAAGCAGCACCAGTCTGAACCACATTCTGGGCACCAGTAACACCGATACCAGGTCATGATTTTCTTCTCATTATGAGAATAAGAGCCTAGTCTTGTGCACTGACAATGCATTATGGCATAAATCTATGTTTTATCAGATGAAAAAAACAGAATACCTCTATTATATCACTCATCCTAAACTGAAAACTAGGAGAAATTGGCTTGATCACTCAGGATAAAAGGCACATATGTATTTATATAATGATGTATATGCAGCCACCATGAAGCAGAATAAGAGCAAAGAGTAAGACAACAACAATAAAGTGAAGCATTTCTCTCTCTTTTTTTAAAATTTTGACTTTATTTTAGTTATTTTAGGATGTTTTAGTTATTAGTTCTAGTTTTATTTCATATTATTTTTTGTTGTTCACTTAATTCAATCTAAGGCAGCTCTGCAGTGTGTTTGAATAGTATTTTGTTGGGAAAAATGTATTGTACTGATGATCCATATGGGAAGGTATAAAATAGTTGTAACCACTAATTTGTATATTCCAAAACCTAAATACTTTTATATTTATGCTAATACATTTTAGAGTTTGTGAAACAGAAGCCGAAGTAATGCTACACTCTGCAAATGGAGATTCTGTGTCTCATTAGAACAAAAACATTGCCTTCCATTCATTATAGTACTTTCCTGGCAGACTGGTGTATATTAATGCGCTTGTGCTGACAGAGACTCAGTCATGTGGTTTAAGGTCAATAAATATTACTAGCTTGTTTTTCTACAGAAAGGATCTCCAAAATAAGCAAATTTGTCAATCTGGGAAGGCAAATAAATAAAATTCTTCTATTCCAGATGTAGTTTGCACATTCAGATGTTGTGAAATCTTACAGATCAATTAAATACTACTTCTGTTAAAGCCTACCGTAATGTACAGATTGAGGATCACCACAATTAATGTTAAGTGGGTTGTGGCACAGATAATTGTAAAAAATCTGAAAGAAGTATCATTCTGTACTAAAATATCTCATGATCAGTGGTAAAAACAAGCTTTCACTCCTTAGGCGTGCGCTTAGCACTCCCTGAACTTGCAAAGCCTTCCCCAAGCACATATGGCAGGTTTTGAAGCTGGGATGAATGCTTTAGAGTAGAGATTACTTCAATGGTTGCGAAGATCTGGGGAGAAATGCAAAGGGAGGTTTCCGAGGATAGTTACAGAGCCATCATTAAAAGTAAATCTGACAAGCTTCTATTAAAGATTAAGACTGTAGAGATCATCCAGTTCTGGGTGTCTGCAAGAAAAGAAAACCAGAGAGAAACATACAGCACTTTCTCTGAAACCAACAAATATTGAAAGAATGACATAATGTTCCACTTTCAAATCCTCTTGATTTAAAAGAATCACTTGAATGGCAAGAGTTCCTGAAAGATCACTTTGCTATGACATGGGAGCCACAGAGAGTAGTGAGCAGCAAGTAAAATGTACTTAGAATGACACAAGCCAGAGACATCAATAAAAAGCCATTCATCTCAGGCATGGCATTAAGGAGTTGAAATGTATCAGAAGTTGATGTAGTCAAGAAGAATTAGAGACTTTGAGATAATGACACAGTGTTCTTGTCCTAAACATACCTAGAAAAAAAGGGAGAGAAATTAGAGTGAACAGGATGCTGGAGTCGCTGTTTTTAAAGCATAGTAGCAAGTGTCACAGAATTTCAGAGAAGATTATGTTTTATATTAAAGTGAATAGATTTGTGGTCAGTGAATTTAAGCCCTCTATTCCCCAAAAAGTCATCACAATAGCACACAGGAGAAAGCTGGCAGGTGAAGATGTCTTCTAGAAATGTCTTACTATACACATAAGTTATTTATGACAGATGGAGACATGTCTGGCCAGCAAGCACCAGCCCTTGAAAATCCCCTTCCCTGTAGAAAAAGGAAATAATACATATTGTTGTCCTTTCTCTATAACTATAAAGTGACTGTTGAGTAGCACTTAGGGTGCTATTTTATCTCTTCACAGTACATGCCTTCTATTAACAAGATTTTCCTTTTTTAGATGTTTTTTCTGACTTGTTAGCAATTAAAAGTATCAGTATATAGATTTGTGTCTGTATATCAGTTCAAATGTTACATTTTGTATTTGATGTGCTGTACATCTGGGGTTTTTATTTGTTTCTTTTATAATTTTCAATTCATGTCTATTTAGGAAACGAGCACTACTCTATCTGGAGTACAATTTTCTCTTTCAGATGGCATAGAGAAGTGAAAAAATGAAACTAGAGCAGCAATACTGAAGTGTGGAACTAGACAGGAGATCTAGATGGAAAAGTGTTGAACTAAAGTTGTGAAAAGCAGAAAATTATGATTGGCCAGCAGCTTGTTTCACCAGCTACGATATTTTACCTTATTCATTTCTGGTGGCTTTATCATGTAAAATTATCTCTCCTCCTGAATGAGCTGTTACTTTTGGTGTGGTACTGACCCCTCACTTACCACTGTCTCACCAAGTGTTCAGGAAGCTGACAGAGTTCTGTGAAGCTGATAGAGTCTTTTCAACAGTGTAGGGAAACTGTCCTGTTCTCCTCTGGCACAGCACTGGCCCCTCGGGATGGAGCTGCCATGATCACTCTTCTGCATCACCTCTAAAAATGCTTCCCAGCAAACAGTGCACTGATATACCAAGACTTTGAAAGAAAACCTCTTTAAGCATTAAAGTGATGACACTGAAAAATATACCAAATCTCCTTTGAAGGCATTGCTTGTGCAAATGCATCTTTTATATCAGAGAAGTTTTTAATTTTTCTCTGTAGATACGTCACCACAAATTTTGGTATCGTGTTTTAGAGAAGCAGACATTTGTGTCATATTCCTATTAATGCAGTTGGAGGTTTGGGATTTTACTTTGCTTTGAGAGATTTTCTTGTGGTTTTGTTTGTTTTGTTTTGGGGTTTTGTTCTTGGTTTTGGGTTTTTTTTTTTTTTGTTGTTGTTTGTTGTTGTTGTTTAATTATTTACAAGGTTTTGTGTGCGAGTCTAAGGCAACTTGCTATAGCATTGAGAATTATACTGGTAGTTCTGTCTCATCCTCCTGAGAGTAGTGAACTTACACTCATACACTACCATTTCTGCATGCCCTAGAGGTGACTGTAACCTTTTATTGATCAGCTGATTGAAGATAAATGACAGGGATGCTGGTACTGCAGTTTACATCATTAACATGGTCAGTAAAGCATGAATTGTTCAATAAGGAGTTTATCTTTTTTCATTTTACACTGCTCTTTTATCATTTTTATGATAGAGAGCAAATTTTCAGACACTAACCAGGCAGATGAACTTTAAAGATCAGAAATGTGTGTGTGGTAGTTGTCAGAACTAAGTGAAATCTGATAGTTTAAAGATATTTAATAAATGTATTTCACAAGAAAAAAATAAAGTTTAATGATCATTTTTCCTATTCCATTTCTTTCTCAGTTTCCTTTTGCCTCATACTTAATGGATGCTGTACTGGAAAAATTAAATGAGAAGAAGAAATTGGTAGAAGAGTACAGTTCCCTCATGAACTGTATGATATTGCTAAGATTTATATTTGCAAAGTGTGACTAAATTGTGTGCTGTTTCCTCATGTCTTTCCTCTTCTCATAAAGAACTGTCAATATGCATGTTCAATACATGCACAGAAACCATGAACTAATTAATTGTTGAACAAGAGGAATTAATTAAATTCCTATTAGAAAGCAGTGTGGTATTTGATTCCTGAAGAGAAAAATTGCTGCAAATCAATGCAAAGCTCAAAATTATTTTCCTTTAAATGCATTGGCAGTGAACACATGTGCAGGCTCTGTAGAGAGAGGACGTCTTTGTTATGACTAATACACATCTGTACAATTTTGAAAGAACAAAAAGCAGCTAAGTAACACCTGATTGTACTAATCAGAACAGTAGAAGTAGGATTTACAAAGGAACTAATTCATTTTAGCTTCTTTGTAAAGCGCAACTTTATGATATATGCTACATAAAACTATATGCTTTTATGTTAGAAAAAATGAATTATTATAGAATAGAAGTATTCTGTGTGGAGTAATACAGGAAAAACTGTACTTACCTCTGAGCATACTGGAGCAAAATGTGTGCAATGCATTTTAAAAATGCAATAAAATAAAGTTTTTTCTATTACGGTTTTTTTCACTAGTAGATCCAGTTATTTCTCAGCTGGCAAGTAGCTGCAAGCTCTTTCTTGCCTTGGGGAAGTAGTGTTCAGTTTTAGCCAGTTATTTCCACCAAGATTTCTATGGCACTAGTGACGAATAATTGCTGCTGCTTCAGATTTTTGATATTAGTGTTTGAATTCCTCTGGATGAACCTACCTTGTGTCTTTTAGAAAAAAAAAAGACACAAGTTTCTGAGTTCATGTGTTAATAATGTTCAGCCGTTATGTATGTCTCATTTATGGATGTCAATTTGTTTTACAACAGATATCATTATCTGACCTGTATTGTGTGGGGAATCATAATAAAGATCTATTTGGACTAAGTTCACTTAAATCAAGCATGAAACAGAGGTTTTCTGCATGTCAGTCCGGTGTTTTCCTAGGATGTCATCATGTATCTTCTAATTTATGGAGTTTGCTATTTGGGGTCTCTGACACAAGGAAGACATCTCTAAACTTTTGCTCAGTTGAGCCTGGTGAACACAGGGGCTTGAGGGAATTTTTATTGGAATTAGAGAAAATCCTGCAAACATACTCCACCCACACCGGTAAATTAAGACTGGGAACTGTCCCTGTATGAAAAACTGCCACAGCTTTAGGAATGGTTGATCAATCCAAGAAATAAGGGCCATCATATCAAATTGTTTGGTGATACATTCAAGTAAGCAAAAGGATGCCACCCACACGCAAATGAAATGGAACTGTTGGAACTGTTTGCCTCAGGTTTTACATGAGCTAAACATTTACATAGGCTCCAATGCCAATAAAACAATGACAACAAAAATTAGGGAAGATAAATCCATCCAGACGTGGAAATTGTGCTCTAATTTTGTTCAGTAATTCCAGCAAGATGTATTTGAACTTAATTTTGTCAAAATATGTATTGCAGTTTAGTGAAAAGAGCTTCAGGAAGCCAAAGATCTCTGAAAATTTTCCCCACTGTCTTCATATCCACATTGCCAAACACCCATTGTTGCAAGTCTGATCTTGGTGCTGATCTTTAACACTTGATCTTTTGTCATAGTGAAAATGCAGGGAGCATCAGCTAATTCATGTAGAAAATATGCCTCAAATAGAGGGAATTTTCCAGACTTCTGTGTTTTTCTCAAATATCTTGCTTTACTACACTTGAAATTTTCTGTATCTCCTGGGCAACTGGGTACAAAAAGACATCTCTTGATGCCAGAGTAAGCAAGAGCACGGCATAACCAAATTACTGTCTACTTCATCTGAAAAGAGAGAGCAAAATGAAATCCTTAAATCCACCTAGAGAAAGATTTATGCACAAATGCTCCTGAAACTATAACATTGCTGTCTTTCTTAAAACTTTGCTGGAAAGTTTGCCAAATACCATTAAAATGCCTTTAAAGATTAAGATGATATTTTCATTCCAACATTATTTTCTTCTCTATTTTGACATAAACAAATTAAAATTGAAATACCAGTCTGTGGGAATCCACAAAATCAGAGGGTTTGGGGAAAGCTGCAAAAGGCAGGCCTCAGAGACAGCAGAAATGTTACTGGAGCTAAGCAGTAGCCATGAGATAGATCAGCAGAAAAATTATTAACAAAGTAGAAAAGCAATGACAAATAGAACAATGGTCTGTGTATTAACCCCTGTCTAGAATAACTCCCTAAGCTACAGAAAAGTTTATCTAGCAAGATATTAGGAAGTTTTAAGCTTAATAATGGAGCTCTTGCATTGTGTTTTAAGGCTTACAAGCAGGTAATGTATTCACAACAAGCAGGCATTGTTTTAACCAAAGGTACGTGTGCTTACAGTGGTTGGATAGAACAACTGTCAATGTGCTTTTGCTTTGTGTGATTGGTCAAAAAACTTATAAAGTGTGTTGTAACATTAAGTTCTTGGTCTGCTGCCTGGGATGTGAGCTGATGGCATCTTCCCATTGTCATAATCATGTAATGAGACTGATGCTGAAAAACAAAACAGCTCAAGGCACGTTCCTCAGCAGTCCCATCCCGTTTGTGATTTGTGCATAAACCCCCAGCCAGCAATATCAGTCAACATTTTTCAGAAATAAAAATTCATGTAGATTGATAGATATTTGTAAGGACAACAAAAAGGATGATACTTCAAAGAAAATAAATTTTTGCCTTTTGCTGACACAAATGTTGAATTCTGTCTGCGATGATCATACTTGTTTTTACTACTTTCTTGCACCAGCAGAGCAGGAGATGGCCTCTGAAAAGATCTTTATTGCAATAAAAAGATTAAGATTAATTATTTTGTTTATATTTTATGAATATTTTTTAAATTTCTTTTTACTATAACCAAGCTCATTACACTGAGTGAAGAACTGATTCTGATTTGGGGAAAAGCTCAACACTTTCAGATGTTACTGCTAACAAAGCTAAACATTAAAGATATTAAAGGCAGTCCTCTTTAGAACTAAATATGCCTACGGACATCCAGAAAATCCACTTAATCTGTTTTTTGTTTTGTTAAGGTGTTTTCCTCTCCCGGTGCTGCCTGATATGGCCCCTAGATGGCAAACTCTTCCAAAAAATGAGCTCAGTGCTTTGGTCCCTGCCGCGGCCCCGATGCTGTGTCAGGCAGGCCCGTCCCTCGGGCAGCAGAGCTGACATCTGTGCATGTGAAATTAATGGGCTCTTTACGGTCCTTACGTACTGTGACACAAGGGTGAGGCCCTGAAACAATGCACCTTTTATATTCATACATAAATAAAAAATTTGTATGTATATAGAAACACGTATATATATGTATCTATATATGTATCTATATAGAAACATGAGAGCATGTGTGTGTGTGTGTTTATGCATACGTTCATTAAATATGAAATACACAAGGTTGTACGGTGGTTCGAACTTGTTTAAATGTTTAGCACTTCCAAAAATCTTTATTGCGCACTAGCAGGTCCACAGGAGGGTGTGAGACACTGAAACAAGAATGGTTAATGTCTCAAACAATCTGGGTGCTTTGCTGTCAGTGCTCAAGAAGCAACCTGTGTGCAGGGGGTGTGAGCACCAGAGGACCACGACAAATCAACCTTTGCTTAGCAAGAAGCTGGGATTTCAGCTAGATAAGGGAGGAGGCTGATAAGCAGATCCTGCAAGGTGGGATAAAGCTTTTAATTCTAGTACTGTCATCCCTTCTGATGGAGTGTAAATGACTCTATTACACTGATGTGAGAGAAGGTGCTGTAAACTATCAGAGACCCCCAGAATGTCCCCAGAGTAATTTCTGGGGCCTTCCAGCAGAGGAATGGGCATAATCCACAGTTTTACAATATGATTCACAGCATTGCATTAGACAGTGTGAAAGTCCCCACCCCAGGGAAAGTACCTGGGTGTTCCACCTGAACTTGAGTGTATATTAACCCACTGAAATTTGTAGTTTGTGGTCTTCCCCTACCGCAGATCAATGAAGACTGGCCATCACTTTGACCAATGGACATCAAAATTGCAACATTGAAGTTTCATTGATGGATCCACAGGTGGTGATGTTTTTCTACCATTATCCTTTCTTTCTCTTTCTTTCCCTCTTTCTTCTCCTATTTTTTCTCAAAACATATTCTAAACCAGACTAAAAAATTCCAGTCAATGCCTCAGGAAGTGCCTTGTTGTGTTTGGATGGGTTGAAGTTGGCTAATTGTAAGTTTGCTAAGTTCAAGTTTATGAAGTGCCTTACTTACTTTGTTGGTATTTTAAAATTTGCCACATTGCCCAGAGTGAATTAAACAACATTCCCCTAAACCTGCTGAGGGGACAGGGGCATAACTGAGAGCTGCAAAGATAATCTGGGGGCTGGAGCACCTTTCCTGTAAAGAACGACCAAATTGAGGTGATTAGATGTGGAGAAGAGGAGGCTCTGGGGAAACCTTAGAGCAGCCTTCCAGTGCCTGAAGGGGGCCAACAAGGAGGCTGGAGAGAAAGGCTATGCTGTAGTAGTAGGACAAAGGGGAATGGCTTAAAGCTGAAGGAGAATGTGTAAAGGTTAGATACTAGGAGGAAGTCCTTTACTGTGAGGATGGTGAGGTACTGGCACAGGTTGCCCAGGGAAGTTGTGGATGAACACAATTCCACATCCCTGGAATTGTTCAAGGCCAGGCTGGATGAGGCTCTGAGCAACCTGTGGAAGATGTCCCTGCACATGGCAGGAGGTTGGAATGATGATCTTTAAGGTCCCTTCCAACCCAAACCATTCTATGATTTTGTACTCTAAAATGTGAAAATTAAAGTCAAAGTATCTGGCAATAGTCACTTCTCACAGTACATTTCTATAGTGCCATCTGTTTAACCCACACAAATCCTAATTTACCTTGACAGGAATAAAGATATGAGTCTTCCTAAATGCAGATCTCATACAAATGAGATGCCTTTTCTTCTGTATGAGGATTCTTTGTTAGAGAAGGCACTGTGTGTATCTCCCCATGTGCCTCTGGACTTCCTCATTGTCTGAATGGTTTGCAACTTCCAAGGCTAGGTATTCTAAACGAGACTGAAGTGTAAGTGTAAGCTCTAACAGGAGGAGTTAAGGGAGAGATTTAAAATGTCTCAAAGCATTCATATAGCCACCAGGTAATATCTCATTTTTTGTATTCTTGAAAGAAAGAAATTTCACTGAACAATTATTTTTTCTCTGTAGTGTCCATGTCCCCGTACATAGAGTAAGGATCTATTTGTGAGGTTTCCTCAAATTTGTGATTTGAGAATTTGCAGTGTGTAACTATTTGAAATATCTTGTAGCATAGTAAGTGATTGAGAGAGCTGAGGACACTTCTTGACTTCTTCTATAATTGCATACTTAGAAATTAATTAATTTGTGTTGCTGGCTGTGTTAAGTTTTTGGCTTTTGTCTTCAGGATTGCAGAAAAGCTATGGAGGAAGGAAGGTCTGAATTTTTTACTCTGTCACACCTTCAGCTAGGTTATTTCTCTTTTCTGTTTCACTTCTACTACTGAATTAATATCTAGCTACACTCCAGGCCAAACATCAGAACAAGGAAAACAAAAGCTAATTTCCATAGTTGTGTGCCATTGTACACAGTTTGTGCATCACCATCGGATTGCTCTATGTGATTTAAAATTGATATGTAACTAATATTTGTAGGGAATATAACTCCAAATGGGTCCAGAGCCAGGTATGCAAAGGCCCCAGTTCTTTGAGGATATTTACTGAGTATCTTGGTTTTTAGGTGAAGATTGCAAGCTTTCTGATATAAGAGAACAAGTACTCACATCTTGCTCAGCTACATATAAGTCCAGCATTCTGTGAGGGTTACTTTACAGAACATTTAACAGGTTGGGGAAATGTAAGGCTCCTGTCTTTGTGAAAGAATAAGCTTATGAGATTAAGAGCCTACTTGGAAATATCTATCAGACAGTTTAAAGTAGAGGTTTAAGTGACTCTGACCTATTGAACCTATTGCAGATTTGACATTTTTCTGGTATGGGAAATCTACCTTGTTAAAGGAATCACAAAACACTATCTGTAATTCAACAAATCTTTCATTTTGAGGGATGACAGATTTCTTTCATGATTGTTTGTTGTGGAGGAAAACAGAACTTTTAGCATAAACGACTTAAATTTGTATTTAAAAACAGTACTCAACCTGGGCTGAAGAAATTATGTGATAGAAAACCCACCACAGTAGCTCTATGATCAAGAATTCTCACAGCTCAAGATTTCCCATTGACATTTTCTAGATTCAGTTTCAAAGCCTGGTATTTATGAGTGTCAAAAAAAAAAACATCCCTCCACACTGGTAATGAAGGCTTTGAGCTAGTCAGAACTTATGAGTCATGGTGTACATGTGGGGACAAAGAGCATCAGTGGACCTCAAGCCTTAAAATGCATCTTTGATGTATCATTGCACATTGCTTATTCAGCAGAAAAACTTTTAAAAATATCTGTCAAGTAATAACCTCAGTATGTGATGATAATTATTGAAAAAGTACTATTTCCTAATTCTCTTTGATCTTTCTTTAGTTATACATGCACAGACTGCATTTACCCTCTTAGCTACAACTCTGCATTTGAAACTGGTTTTTTTCAAGGGACTAGCCATTGTTCTATAAGGATTTTTTCTTCTATTGATAACCACATATCAGAAATAACTGTAGCCAACAGGAGCTCTAACTGCAGCTTATCCATGTGAAAATCAAGGTTTGAAGGTGTCAGTTGAAAATGTAATTATTTTATACTAAAAATATTGATTTCTTTAATGATCTACCTTTTAAGAATGCAAATTGGAGAATAATGTTGACCTTCCAGAAAAGCTTGGGTGAATGGTTGGTTGAATGCTTATTTATGTAAATCACTATCTCTATTAAATTTAATTTGAGATGTTCATGGAATGAAGCTGCTGATTCTGAGCTTGTTTTTCAAATTAGAATTTTTAACTTTTGAAGAAAAGTAATACATGAAAAAGGTAATCAGTTGTTGTACTAGCAGAATATCACATATATCAGAAATTTTCTGATTTGGGGAGTACAATTTTGTGTTCTCTGTACTGCCAACCCTTGAGCATCTGGCTCAAGACAGGAATTTGTCTTGTCCATTTCTCTGTTTTCATGCATGTTTACCCAGGCCTAAGAAGCCTGTGAGGCTGCCAGCTGGCACGGGAACTGGTGTGTTTAGAACAGGACAGTTTGATGTTCTGACACAGATACTGTGTGAGCTGGGCTCACCCTTTGGCTCCCTGGGCCCTGAAATGTGCTTCTCCAGGAGCAGAGTCTGCTCCGGGGCCTGGATCCAAGAGCTGTGTGAGCAGGCTGCTGGCAGCCATGCATTGAGTGACAGCCTGCAATCATCAGGCAACTGAAGTGTTGGCTCACGCCCAGCATCAGCCCAGGAAAGCCAGCAGGAGACAGGACTGGAGGCAAGAATCCCTGGGGTATAGCTCAGCCTGGGCTGAGACACTTCCTCTTGCTTTTCCTGCAGAGCAGGTTTCACTTCCCACTTCAGCCCATCAGGCTGCTTCTCTCTTAGCTCTGCTTTGATTCCTTGCTCTCTCTTTGCTCATGCTCTGCTTCCAATGTGATTTTCCAAGCCTTCACAGTTATGATACCATGGCTGTAAGTTAATGAATGTTTGTATGTCATTGTTGTGGCTATTGTTGCATTCATTTATTATTTTAGAAGCAATCTATATTTGATAAGAATGCCTGTGAAGTGTTAGTCTGAGCTAGAGCTCGTTAAAAAATCTAGTACATCAGTTCAACACTGTCTGAAGATCACGATCTTTAAAGACAGCAAAATGAAGTAACATGGTCCCTTCCTCATGGAAGAGAATCCACGGTGTGTCAGTTCAAAGAGAAAATAAGCAGTGATAATTCTTTAAATATTTTGCCAATAAAATTCTCTCCTTCAGAGGAAGTTTTTAGTGGGGCTTTCTATGGAAAGAAGTGGCCACAGCCACTGTTCTCAGCCTTCTAATATGGACACAGCCATTCCCTCCAGATAATACTTCTCCTCCAGACTTCTCCTCCAAAAAATGAACGAACAGGGAGCATGTTGCTTGCAACTGATATGAGCTGCCACTAAGAGAAATAGGAGTCAAAGGATCTTTTATTTTTTCAGGACACAGAATTTCTCAGATCATTGTGATCCTCTTCCTTTTCTATGTTTATCATGTTCAATTTTGCAATTGAATTTAAAAACTAATGTTTCTACAAGATTTTTCATTAGGGTGTATTGAACATATGTGCTATAAACTGGGAGAGGTAACTTAGAAAGTGAAGTATTAAAGCATCAGATTCTTTTTTTAGGTAAATGACCTCGTATCTAACACTGGATGGCTCTGAAGTACACACTATGGAGCCAAGTAGGGTTCAGGAAGTGGCTAAGTTCCATTACAAAGCTTCATTCTGCATGGAACTAACTGGATAAGGAGTTTTCATGGTATTAACCTCTCCCAAAATAGTATCTCTTTAAGGTGCTATGCAAAGAGGATTTGTAAGTCGTCTGTGAGGTCTGATTCAGAATTTATCCTGGCATTATGACAGAAACTTAGCAGGCACTTGATATAGTGACAATTTAAAAATTTAAATTGAGACTTCAAGGCAGAGTGCAAACTCTGTCTTGACTCAGTGTGGGCTAAGTTTCTGTCTGGTTTCCTGTGAATCTGTCTTACCTACTGACTGACATATGTGGTTTGCTGAGAGTTGAATATATGCCTTCTATTTAAGAGGGATATTTCAATGTTCATTAATATGAAAGATTTGCAATGGTGCAATCCAGATGAGGATGTGACCTGAGTGTGTGCTGAATTTTAAGCACACTAGAAGTCCTCTGGAGGGTATTAAATATCCTCTTGCTTCAGAGCTGACTGTGTGAGAAGGATGAAGAACGAAGAATGATGCTGCAATGCAAACATCAGATGCCTGTCAGGGTCTCCTTCCTGCCCTCTCCAATCTGCACCCACTGTGTATTCTACAGAGGAAATGTCTCAAAACATTCCATTTTGTGGTGATTTTGAAGAAATAATTTTAAGTTTTCCATTTTTCTTATTCTTAGAATTTATGTGTCTTCAGAAGTCTTGTGTCTAGCAGAGCAATAAAAGGGCAGGATCCCTCCTATTTTGTACTTGTCAAGTTCCTTGTCATTTGCTATGACACAAAGGCCATCTGCAGGAGCTGGGCTGAGTCTTTCACGTAACTCCCTTTAAAAAAAAAATCACAGTATTTCTTGTTATTGCAAGGAATACATGTATGTCCCTTGTTCTTTTGGAAACCCTAATGATTAATTTTTAGCTTTGTCCTTAACCACATACTGTTAATTTTGATGCTTGTACTACCTTGGAATATGATCCTATATTTTGTCAGAGATACATAAAGTATCAGAGACTGCTCAGTTCATACAAAAAAAAAATCATTTTCCTCCAACAAGCGTAGTACAGTATAATGTTAAGACTATAATTTTTATAGCCATCATTACCTGGATTAGGTCTTCCAGCTTCCTGTTTATGCAAAGTTTTTTTTGTAACAACTTTTCAGTGGCCTCCAAAACACATTCTTAGTTATGACTTCTAAGTGGGGATGTTCTTTGTTGGTGACATAAACAAACCAAAGCCTAATTTTGCCACCATTTTCCACAAATTACTGTGATGAGCAAGATTTTAGCTTGTGTGATGGAGACTGGCACATGGCAGCAGCATCTGGAACTGTACTAGCATCAGTATCTGGCTAGTAATTAATATTTAAACTCACTGATTAAAGCCAATACATAGATGTAAAGTAGCAGAAGGTCTAGTAGTGCTTATGTCTTACATCCAAAACCTGAAATTTGGCAACAGGACTACTGTGTCCATGTAGAGGTGTGGAATGAGCCAGTCATACTCCAAGACAGACATAAAAACCAGAGCTGTGTTTTCCAGCGCCACATGGACCTCAGATCATAATAAGATATGACAGCCTGTGGAGTTCCTCTTTCCACGCTGGGGCACCCACGCTGCTTTTCCTACATTTTAATTCTCCTGCCATGCTGTGTTGTTGCAATCTCCTGTGCTGGCAGGTTGTACATGAGATCCCTGACCTAGAGGACTAGAGATTGGCTCGAATCTGTGATCAAAGAATTAGAAGTTTATGCAGGTGCTAAGATAAGGATGGGAAAACTATCCAAGAGGGAGACAAACTTAGAAGCACTTTTTAGTAGTTAAGAACTTGTCTCTTACAAACAGTTCCAAGGAAAAAAGCACACAAATATAGAACATGGTTTTAAAATGTATATATTTATATAATTCATAAAGTGAGATGCAAACATGTCATAACATAATTTTTATATTATCCAGCAATAAATTCCAACACCAATGACTCATTCCTTCACTTCCTAGTCCTTCAAAACTTTTTAAAAGTTTTTTTGACCGTGACAAGTAATGGCTGTTAACTTTTAAGGTCTATTCTTCTGAAACCTGCCAACTGGAAAAACAATAGTGACTCATTGTTCTTGTGTGTGGTTCTTTGCTGCACAATATTTTTGATAGTGTGTGAAATGCCACATACATAAATCAAAATAAATATGCCCCTCTTTATGCTCTGTATTTTGAAGTCAAAAATCCTGAAACTCTGCTAAAACTAAAGTGAATTTCCTATGAGTTAATAAAAAGTGTCTCACCTTTTCATCAGCTGCTGATGTCCCTAAGTAAACAATTACTTGGTCTAAAAGGAAGTGTAGATGGATAGAAAAACAAGTCTTCCTTCTTGTTAAATATCCAATAGCATTTACTTCACAGGGGTTACACAGAAGTCTATCAAACCAGGGAAAGGAAAATAAATCAATTGTAAAGTGTCTATAGATTGTGCCACAAAATAATCCTGATCGATGCTCATGAAATTTTCAGTGTAGTTCAACCCTGAGAAGCCTTAAATTGTTTCTGACATTGCGGTGGTTTATATATCATTTTTATTGGCTTAATGAAATATACATGTGTACATTCTTCCTTGCCTGCCCTTGACTTTTCCTAATGAGCTCATCTTTTTGTAGCTTTCATTTGCCATAACAACCATCTTAAAGCAAAAGGAACAGCATAAATAACTTGCTAACTACTGGGAGTTAAACTTGATATTAAGATGTATTCTCAGTATTATATATATTCTAGACTTCGTACAGTTGCCCATTCAAGCTATTTGTCCTAACTCTGCTCATGAAAAAATCTGATTTCATTGATAAAAAAAATTCTTACATAAAATTATTTGACTACAGTTATGTTTATCATCCATCTTATTATTTACTGCTTACTAGTATTTATATTAAAATTTTATGACCCACTGTAAACCCAAGAAAACAGTTAGCAAGAAGAGGCAATTTTTAATGAAGAATAGGACTAAGATTTAGGTGTTGATTCCTAATCAAACTCAAGGCACAGGATAAATGATCGTGTTTGTTTTGAATATGGGATAATGCTGAGATCTTTGAATTTAGGAAACCACAAGCATCAGTGTATACCTTGCTGGTTGATCAACCCACAGTGATGTTAATTTACAGCATGATTTTGATACTAGAGATACCAGAAGGGGAAAGTGTGAAGAACATAATTAACTTATTTAAATTCTGATGGTATTGCTACATTAGTGTAATTTTATTTATTTTATTTTATTTTATTTTATTTTATTTTATTTTATTTTATTTTATTTTATTTTATTTTATTTTATTTTATTTTATTTTATTTTATTTTATTTTATTTTATTTTATTTTTTTATGTATTTTATTTGCCTTATCATACTTTCTGTTTTGCTGTGACACTGTTTTTGCCTCCAGTGTCTGATGCATAAGTGCCACAATTATATAGCCTTTTCCATTGACAGAGCTCATCTGAGCACATATATTTGCAGTGAACATGCTTGGCTGATGTTTCTAAACTTACAAATTTTATTTCTTGGTTGATTATCTTGGTTAGTAAGAATTGAGAGAGAAAGAGGGAGCAAGAGGAAGTTACAGTATTTGATATTCCCAAGTCATTGCCAAATGTGATGGGGCCCTGCTTTCCTGGGGATGACTGAATACCTGCCTACATGGGAAGTGGTGAATGAATTCCTGCTTTTGATTTGTTTGTGTGCACAGCTTTTACTTTACCTATTAAACTGTTTTTGTCTCCAGCCATGACTTTTCTCACTTTTACTCTTCCAATTCTCTCCCTCATCCCCCCAGGGTGGCAGTGAATGAGCAGCAGCTTGGGACTCAGCTTCCCACCAGGGTTAAACTTGGCACCTGTCTTCTTCAGATATTAATTCTTTTCAGATTGGATGCTCAGTTAGAGAGTGCTGTGAACTCTTGCGTAGCTTCATTACAGGCTCTGACTTCCTGCCCCTGACAGTCTCTTATTGTTCTGTCAGAAATTCATTGTGTTCATCTGCCTCACCTGATCCATGACGTCTTTGAACATCTTGTCCCAGAACCTTCTCCTGATCTGCTCTCTCAATAGTTATTTGGTCCTTCAAAATCATAAGACTGTTTCTTTTTCTAACCTCATCTCTAATGAGGTTAGCCACATGCTCTTTTTTGCACTTTCCTTAAAACAGAATTTTTTTTCTTATATTTCACTTTTTGTATGGACTACTATTGTCTCTGGTTTCATAGAGTTCAGTTACCATTGCCCAACAAAAAGGCATTTAATTTATCATGTTCTTCAAAGCCAAATATCATCCTTTATTCTCCTTGCAAAGTGAGGTTTTGTTTAAAATTTTTCCAACAGCCATGTCTACAGCTCCAAAGTCTGTACTCATCTGTACAGATTCTAAACTATATTTGGGGTTTTAGCTGCTCCATCTTTCCAATTTGGGTTTCTTTCCTCTGTGATGACCAGGCAGTGTGGTTTTACAATTTCCCAAAACCAACAAAATAACTGGCTGCCATTAAAGTAGTGATCTCTCTGTTATTTCCCTGCTTTGGCTGCACGTCCTGCTACTGTCTATGGCCTGGTGCTAGCTGCTATCTAGATAAATGAAAACTCCACCTTTTTTCTTTTCTTTGGCACTTTTTCAGCTGCGTAAGTTTCCTGATCCAGACTGTTGTACAGATGCAGAAATCCAGCCTGTCATAGCAGGCCTGGGGAGAGGAAGAAGTGTCAGAAACTTTAGGTCTTAATCTTTTCACTAGAAATCTATTTACCTTGTGTTCACCTTTTACAGCAACATGCCCCATCCAGATTCAGATGTAATACAGAGCTTTTAAATTTCAGGATTTTCTATGTGGCAAGAATGAGAAAATGGACCAGATTCTTTTGACAACGGATGTAAAATCTCTTTTGGTTTCAATATAATAAAGGTTTCACTTTGTGCAACACAGAAATCAAAGTAGTCCTTGTTGGTTGTTGTGTGCCTAACATCTTTCAATCTGTTTGGGCATGTTTAGACTGTGAGGGTGGGAGATGATCTTGCAGGCAGAATTGGGAACCTGTAGAAAACTAATTAGTTTGTATGTGACAAAAAAAGTAGTACAGGCAAACAGGTTCCATTGTTAAAATACTGAGGTTTATAAACATAGCCCTCAGTTTAGCCTTTGATTGTGCAGATGGCTCCACCTCTGATTCAGACGTTGTGGCTATGTCTACATTGCAGATTTTATAGGTCACCTCCCAGCAATGCAATGGTGTGCGGGGGGTTGACTCTTGGTGGATACCTGGTGCCCTCCAAAATTTCTCCATCACTCCCCCTCTTCAGCTGGACAGCAGAGAGAAAATATAAAGAAAGTCTCATGGATTAGGATCAGGATGGAGAGAGATCACTCACCAATTACTGTCACAGGCAAAATGGACTCAGCTCAGGGAAACTGACTTAATTTGTTGCCAGTCAAGTCAGAGTAGGATAATAAGAAACAAAAAAAAAATCTTACAACACGTTCACCCCATCCCTCCCTTCTTCCCAGGCTCAACTTTTCCCCACTTTACCTCTCCCCAAGAGTAGCACAGGTGCACTGGAAATGGAGACTGTGGTTAGTTCAAAACTCTTCTGTATGGCTCCTTCCTCCTGTCTCTTCCCTTCCTCCAGTGTGGTGTCCTCCCCATGGGAAACAGTTCTCTATGAACTTTTTCAACATGGATTCTTACCACAGGCTGCAGTTTCTCACCAACTTCTCAGTGTGAGTCCCTCATGATTTGCCATCCTTCAAGAGCCGGCTGGGCCAGCATGAGTTGCCTGCGGGGTCAACAATCATGCTGCATACCTGCTCCAGGCTGGGCTCCTTCCCATGGGGTCACAGCTTTGGTGTGGGCTTTTGCATTGGTCCTAGCTGAGTATCTCCTCCACCCTGGAGCACAGCTGCCTCATCGTGGTCTGCACCATGGGCTGCAGGGAATCTCAGCTCCGGTGCCCAGAGGATCTCCTGCCCCTTTTCTCCACTGACCTTTGTGTCTGCAGGGCTGCTTCTCTCACAGGCTCTCACTCCTCTCTCCAGCTGCAGCTGCTGTTGCACAGTTTGATTTCACTCCCTGCTCTGCTCCTCTTCCCACCACTTCTTAAACAAGTTATCTCAGAGGTGCTGCCACTGTCACCAGTGGGCTGGCACTGGCTCTGTCACACAGGGACAGCTGCTGACTGTTCCTCAAAAAGTCAAAAAACAGCCAAAACTTTGCCAAGACAAATGGCAAAAGTACAGCAGGAGCATCACAAAACCTTTCATGTGCCTTCTGCAAATGTAGCATCACGTAGAAATGCCCTGTGAGCTCCTAGCTCACAAAAGACAAATCTGTCTTAAATTCAATAGGAAAATTGCTGTCTCCAGGAAGTTTTAGATTAAGTAGCACCCAAAGTGCTATTTCAGTAAGTTCTTAAAATAGTGACTGCATCATTTCATTAAAACAAAAAAAGAAAGAAAGAAAGAAAGAAAGAAAGAAAGAAAGAAACACAAGAACAAACCCCCCCCATTGTTGCTACAGCAATGTTAAAAAGTACTTTGTGACACAGAGTTTCAAAATGTTTTACTCTTTTTACTTTTTTTTTTACAAAAAACCCCTCTGTTTTTATCTGAAGAACTTTTCTTCCTGTCAAATCCATTTTAAAAACACCTAAGGAGGGCATTTATAAGGATATTAGAGTGCCAGGGATGTATGAAGAATTCACACCGTCACTGCAAAGATCATGACACAAAGGAAGAGTGTGCCCTGAGAGTAGTTAATGATGTTGTAACTGTTCTTAACTCAGCCAGATGTTTTAATTTGAAATCTGAACACAGGACACTGCTGCAGAATTTGTAAGTATACAGGGAATCAAAATGAAGGAAAACTATTCTTCATAAAATTGTTAAAAAAGGCAGATAGAAATGTTTTCTTTGTCTATTTCCAGCTGAAAACAAAGATGCTTATCCCCTAATGACTAGTTCCTAGTGGATTCAAAGTGCTCAGTTTTTTTCCTGGAAACTTCAGGCAGATTATGATCATGATCACTGCACTAACCAAAGAGGAGACTGCTTTGGGAACCATCCTATAATTCTGTCTTTCCTTTGGAAATTACTCACTCTTACAGAGATAATATTCTATTTCTTATATTTAACAAAAACATTTTGTAGTATTCAAAATATCTCACTACTCTTTCTCTCATCCAAAATAAGGTAATCTGTGAATTTCCATCTGAAGCCTCTCCATACATTGGCTTTTATACTGAGAATTAAAAAATATGTTGATAACCATATCTGACAGAAGCACATACATTATAACACAGGCCATTATTTTTAAGATATTTGTTTGATGACTTGGACATTAATTTTTCTAGTTTCCTCTCTACTTACCATCAGAAGAAAAGGTATCATCCCAGGTGCATGTAACTTCCTTCTGCATCCTCATGACTGAAGGGAAAGAAACAGAAATATCCAAGATGGCATATAGATAAAGTAAAACATATACATTGGAGAGTAAAATAGCTGGCAAGAAGAATCAAGACAAAAGTGTAACAGTGCACCAAATAGATAAAATATGCAGGGAAAGAACGATTATGAAAGAACAAAGAAAAAAAGACAGTTAGAAAATAGTTTATTGAATGAGGGTCAGGAGGAAAAACACAAGGGAAAACAGATTTCATGGTTGTGAATTTGTCAATGACTGCTTTGTCAGTATGTGAAATGTATGTGAAAGACTGTTCCTTGAATGATTAATAAAAGTTGGGTATCTGATATGATGCACATTTTTATCCTCTTTCTACAGTGGCATAACTGAAACTATCTAAACATGTGATAAAAATAATGTAGTAGATCGATCACACAGAATAGGAATTGGAAAGATTTGGATTTGGGCCTCTTTGTAAGTACTCCATAGAATAACATTTGTACTTGGTCTTTTCCCATATGCTATGAATAACTTCTGAAAGCACGATGTCCAGATTTTGGAAGTGATCTAAAATAAGGGTTTGTTAATAACTGTAAGAAAAAAGCTGAAAATTTTTAGCCTAATATTCTTGGAACACAGAATCACAATATGCAGTTTCAGTACTTAATTGCTCTGTGACAGTTATTCTATACTGGTTTTTGCTTTCCAAACTTGTCTAGTAATTGTGATGATAAGAGAGTTTAATGCACTGAGGTTTTTTTACTGTTAATGCTAATCCACTGGCCTTAAGCAGCTTGAACTGAAGATATTTATAGTTTGGCACTGTCTGAAGTCTTGGATGTTGAATGGGAAAGCAGTAAGTGCTTCCTTCAATTGTTTGTTTCTGACTATCAGCTTAGACTCGGCATTCCGTCAACATCTAGGAGCAGGTGGTCTGTTTTGTCTTGTATTCACTAATGTTGCTGAAGTATTTAAAATTACATTCGTGAGAATGGTGTGATGACAGCACTGTGCTACATGACCTGTGATCCAGGGTCAGTTTCCAGTTTTAAAGCATTATGACAGAGGCAAGTGCAGAGCAGTTCCGCTTTTAGCAGTTCTGAAGACCCTAGGGGGCTCTGAAAGACTAAACAATAGATGGAAAGGAGCATTTAGCATTTCTCTTTATAGCAGGCCTAAGGCAAGTCTTCTTATTCTTTTTCATTGTTCTTCTTCAAAGAATATAAAGAATAAATTTTTAATACTTGGATTAATTTATTGAAAAATCTGTGGAGTTTTATTTTCGGTTGGTTGTTTTTGTTTCTTGGTTTTTTACATTTAACTTCATGAAACCAAATGAAATTTTGGGAGATAAAAGTGATTCTGCACAATTTCTATCTCCTTTGCAGCAGGTCTGGTTCAGTTTGCAAATGAAACTGTGCGCAAAAATAGGGATTCTTAAAATACATCTTACTTTTAATATGGATGATTAATTTAAGGATAGACCAAGAAGTAGTAGGAGAGTTCAGGGCAGAATGTCAGTAATACGTTATAGTTAATGTACTGAGCAAGGACTGCACCCTGAAAGTTTAAAATAATCTTTTAGAAGGTTCTTCAAGTCTGCAGGGAAAGATATCCCCTCGTATTGGATCTCCAGACTGGAATACTTGGAAAAAGAAGCCTTCTGCAGAAGTTATGGACACTTTAAATGTACCAAAAACCTGCCTGATTTTACCAATGTTATACTTTGTTCTAACAACCTACCTATAAAATATGGTCTGTGTGCATTTGAACAAAATATTATAGGTACTAAATTAAACACAGTTTAATTTTCTGTTTACATACATGTCTTATGGAAGTTTCTTTGGGACTTCAGCAAAGCATGCCTCTGGTTTGTTTACCTGGGAGAGGAGATACCTCCCATGTTATCCAGATCTCTCCTTCCTTCCTCCTCCCATGTTATCCAGATCTCTCCTTCCTCACTCCCACATAATATTTCCTTTAGAAAATATTTACAAAATTGTTTCCACTGTTATAAATTATCAAATAGGAAACCAAATGTATAAGAAAATTTAGCAATGATTTTTTGGATCGTTAACAAAATAGAATTTTGAGAAAAAGCCACCACAGCCAAGGCAGCGTCAACCCTGGGTGTCAACCCTGGGTGTTGGCGCTGGGTGAACCCGGATCCGTCTGACAAAGTGTCAGGGCTTCCCCATGGGTTCACCCCGGCTGCTTCACGCAGCGAGCTTATACACAGTTTATTCTGCCTGCGGCAGAGATGACCGAACGTTCCTTTGTGTCCCTTCACATGCAGAACTGGGGCCATACATGCGCAGGGATAGACAAAAGTTGAGTCCAGTTGTCTGAACACTTCGGAAGAGTCCGTATCCACATGTAGCAGAGTGGTGCCGGTAGGTGCAGATCCCTCCTGAGTGGTTCTGACATTCTAGGGAAGTCAGTGATCATGGCCCGAGAAGGTTTCATTCATACGTTAACGACACTTAATATTATCTTAATGTTGTCCGGGAACTAATTGAATAAACATAAAACTCTTCTCCCAGCTGGGGTGGTCAAAGACATAGCTTGGATTTTACAATATTTTATACATAAATAGCATGAATTATCTCTACCATATACTACATCCACCAAAATTATTTTTTAAAAATGCCAAATGTTTATACCAGCATATATGTATTGAATCTGGGGTATTGTTTTGGCAGTTTAGTGAAGCCTCAGTGTAAATTGCTGCTACATTTAAAAGACAAATTGACTGACTGCAGTGAATGTGGCATTACTAGCAAAGAGGTCATATTGCAAACATAATAAACCCACAAATGATCTTTCTTTGAAACCATGAGGAAAATACATGATTAGAAAAGGTTCTTGCTTCAAAAAATGTCATAAATTTTTAAGTTATTGCCTTATTTCAAGATTTTTTTTCTTCTAGAAGACAGCTTCCAAGACTTGCCCCTCTAAACTTACTATTCAACAAAAAATAAAGGTCACTTATAAGTGAAAAAACACCAAACAAGTGATTTTTTTCAACAATCAGCTGCAGTCTTCTAATGGGAAATTATTAACAGTATCTTAATTAGATGCAAACTAAAAAAAAAATGAAATGTTAATGAAAAGGGGATAGGAAATTTCAAATTACAAGGATTCCTCAAATATTATGAGAGAGGCACCTCAAATTAAAATGTTTCTGCCTCTATTTCTATAATTAGCTCTTCAGTCTCTTTCTTTTCCCCTCCATCATGATGAGGTTTCAGGTTATTTTTGTAATGTATTAAATAATCTCTTTATAGCAGTTCGCAGTCTCTTTAGGAAAACAATAGCATTGGGAAAATCCTGTGGACTTAACAGGTAAGCAGCGAATTCTGTGTCTTGAAAACCTAACATTTTCTGCTATGTGAGTGTCAACGACTGGTTTAGTTACACAACCTTCAGTTAGTAAGAAGTGGAAATATCTGACTATATCTATCCCATTGTAACACTCTGTCTTCTGCATATCTTTTGTATTTTTAATACAATAAACAAATGTACTTCCCTCTCTCTACACAAGACTTCTCTTCTACTCTGCCCCCAGTGTTATAAATTATCAAATCGGTAGCCAAATTTATGAAAAAATTTAACAATTATTTATTAGATCAATGACAAAAATAGAAGTTTTGTGAAAAAAACCCCACCACAGCCAAGACAGCAGCAGCCCTGGGTGCAAACGCTGGGTGAACTAGGGTTCTGGCCAACAGAGTGACAGCATTTCCCCAGGAGCTCACCCCAAGTGCTTGCAGCAGCCAGCTTATATACAGTTTATTCTGCCGGGGGCAAAGATGACCACACGTTTCTATACGTTTCTTCACATGCAGAGCGGGATCCATACATGTGCAGGAATAGACAAAGACAAATCCAGAGTGTCTGAGCAGGCAGAAGCTGCATTCACATGTAAGAGTGATATCAGTCCCTGAGTGCTGCAGATATAATCAAGTCCAGGTGTGGGTCTTGGGAGATTCTTGAGACGTTCCATTATTCATGTTCCAGGAAGGCCTAGATGTTATCTCCCAGGTGTAGATGCCAGGGAAATCATCCATGATTGTCCGGGGCTGTCCCATTCATATGGTAACAGGCCTGATAACACTGTCCTGGAACTGGTTACAATTAGAATAGAACTCTGCTCCCAGCCAGAGTGGTCAAAGGTATAATTTCCACAATATTTTATACACACACATATCTACTTATATAGCATTAATTATCTCTACTATGTATAACACCCAGCAATACTAGAATTAGCAAAATGCCTAATTTTAGGCATTTAATTACTAAAGGGTCCCCATCTAAGGTGACAATCTAGTTATCCTTTAGAGACTATTGACAGAATGGAAGGTAGTCCTGTCATCTGAAAACAGACAGATGAATCAGCTAACTTCTGATTTCGAAGTAGATTTATCTCTTAATTAAATAGAGATAGTTAGTTAATTAAATAGAGAGATACAGAGATAGGTTAGATGTATCCTTAGTGACTTTGCAGATGACACCAAGCTGAATGATGTAGTTGATACTTTAGAGGGAAGAGATGCCATCCAGGTGTACAGTGATAGGCTTGAGAGGGGGGTCCACGTGGACCTCATGAAGTTCAACAAGGACAAGTGTAAGAAACTGCACCTGTTGGGGCAAACCCAAACACAAATTAAGACTGGGAAATAAGTGGGTTGAGAGAAGCCCTGCAGAGGACTTGGGGTTTTGATGGGCACAAAACTGAATATGACCTGTAAATGAGCACTCACAGCTCAGAAAACCAGCTGTGTTCTGGGCTGTATGGACAGCAGTGTGGGTAGCAGGGCCAGAGAGGGAACTCTGTCCCTCTGCTCTGGGGAGACCCCACCTGGAGCAGTCTCTTAATTCAGCTCTGGTGCCTCTGGCTTGGAAAGGACATGGAGAAAAGGACATCTGTTGGAGTGAGTACAGAGGAGAGCCACCAAGCTGACCAGAAGACTGGAATGCCTGTCCTGTGAGGAAGGGATTCAGCCCAGAGAACAAAAGGCTCCATGGAGGCCTTTTAGTAACTTCCCAGTTCCTGAAGGAACTGGAAAGTCCCTGTAAGGTGGCTTACAAGAGAGCTGGGGGGCCTTCTGACCAGGGCATGTAGTAGGTAGGACAAGGGGGAATGGCTGTTGTAGATTAGATGTTAGGAAGAAATTATTTACTGTGAGGGTGATGAGGCCCTGGAACAGGCTGCCCAGAGAAGCTATGGACAGCGCATCCCTGGCATGTTGGGCCAGGCTGGCTGTGGTTCTGAGCAACTTGAACTACAGAAAGGGATTCCTGCCCATGGCAGGGGCTTCAGGAAAGAATTATCTTTAAGGTTCTTTTCAGCCCATGTTATGATTCTATGTCTCTGTTGTATGTATCTAGACTTGGGTGAGGAGATTATTATTCCCCAATATTTACAATTTGTTTTTTCTTGTTTTCAATGCAATTTGCAACAGGAATCAAGAAAGTTCATTTAGTTCAAAGTTCATTTTGTTCCACCTTAGGGATTTCCATAGCCTCATATACTGCACCAGTTTCATGTAAATCAGAGTTGTTCTAAAAATATAATGTGGTTTTAGCTTTGTGACATCACACTTGAACACAATGTAGAGGAAGGCTACACAAGACTACAAAGGAACAGAGAAATGTGATAATGGTGTATGGAAAAAAATGCATAGTTTTCAAATAACAGGGGAAGTGGTTGTGAATTCCTGCAACAGTTGGATATTAAAGCTCTGGCATAAGCATATCCATGAGAACTAGTTATTTTCTGAATTGTTCTCAGAAATAGCAGTATCACTCTCTAGGATAAAGACGATTGTTGTGGGTCTATATGTTGGAGATAAAACAGGAAACAAAAAAACCTGTAGCTTTTGGCTAGAATGTAGACAGGAAGGAATTAAAAGAGCTAGCCAGTGCTTCAAAGAAACGATCGCAGAATCCCAGAGATGATGTAATATTATAAAATATTGTCTAGGCAACACTGATGGCCCCTTTAGGCTACTCAGAAAGAGAGATGAGTTGAGGAGTTTGGAGAGGGCTCAAGATTTATTCTTTTCTCATTGATATTCTGCTCCTACTTCTTGTGGGGTGTTTACATTTATTGCATTTTAAATGCTGAAAGGCTGAAGACTTGATCCTTTTTGAAAAGATATTGTGCTCTGACAGGCATCTGCTGCCTGCTGTTATGATGCTTGGTCTTGCCTACAATGCAGTGCAAGCTTAGAAGAAACACCAGGAACTTTGCTGGTTTCACCTTGTCTTGCCTCCTGAGGTTGCATTGAGCTCCTCATGCAGGTATAGAAAAGGTTGTGAGAAAATACAGCTTGATAATCCCACTACAGTTTTGTGAGTTACTTTGTCACGTTTTTTGGGAAAATGCCTGAAAGGCCCTGCAGCAAAGAAGCACAAGCAACAAAGAATAGACAAGTAATCTTTGTATCTGCAGGGTAAGACTGGTTTTTGGGTTTTTTATAGTCAGTGGAGCAGAGGGACTTGTTTGTTATCTATTTTGTGTTTGTAGAAGCAGAAAATTAATTCCTTTTCCTTCTTCTCTCTAGTTTAAGGCTTGAGGTTAGTCTAAATAGTGGTTCCTAATCAATTAAAATAAGGCAATTTCATTAATTGTATGACTTCACTTTATCCACTGGAGATGTCGGCAGTCGATTAGACACTTTCTGTACAACTGTACAAACTTTGTTACAACTCAAGCCCAGTCATACAAATGATGGACAAAAAAACCTACATGGGAATTCTGAAAGCCCCTCTTGTGTAGGGAAGAGACAGAATATGAATCATCTTGATAGCTGACAGAAGCGTACTGGTTACTTAATTAACAGAAAAGAATCTATAAAGTGAATGCTGTGTGGGTGATGCCAAGCTGTGGCTTGGATGCTCTCCCTGTTTCAGCTTCTCTTACTCACTGAGGGGATGGAAACATAAGGCTGGGAACCTGGAACCTTCTATGCTCATATTACCAGTGGTGCTTGTACAGTAGCAAGCCTAGAGAGTGTAGAACAGTCCACTTAATGAGGGCATGATGTATGCTGAATAACAAAGGCTTCTTTCTTTCCAGCTTGAACATCAAGGCTAGAGAACTGAAGGCACGTGTTTTTGATTGAAGTCCCTGGCTCAGTTCTTACCAGGGATCAGGTACATGGTGCAGTATTATTATTAGGTGATAATTATTGCAAGATTTTTAGTGAAGCTCTTGATCTTTACATTACTGGTGGAAAGAAAAAAACAACACGAGCTCAGAATGGAGGAACAGGGATCTGGATGCAACATCCAAAGCAACAGGTCAAAATCCAGATATTCAAGGATCATCTTATTTCAGCTGAAGCATTTAAGTACACCAATCACTCTTGCATTGTTTTTTTTGTGTCCATTGTCTGGCCTTTTTGATCCATTCAAAAGTCTCAGAAATTATCTTTCTGCAATTAGGTCAAACTCATGTTTATTTCAAGTTTGTGGAGCCATGGACTTGCTTTAGTGTCTTAGCATTGTTCTTTCAGTATGGACCACTGGGAATAGCTCACAATATCTGTGAACTTTGTTGCTAATCTCTGTCAAGGGTGGCAGATAATTCTTCTTAGTACACCAAATAAGCACAGATGGGGTAGCCTCTAAATCCATGGACAGCAAGATGAACAACTGGGCACAAGACTGACGTTAACTGTATATTCGATAGTATAGTAAGTCCAGTTGGTGCCCAAATATCACACAGATTTGGGGTAATTGAAACACAAATATCTGGGCAAGAAATTGTCATGACAGAGGTTAATGGCACATCAATGAATCAGAATTCATTGCTTCAGTGACTGCTGCAAACCTGAAAGATCTCTTTGTGATTTAAAGCTCATATTCGAATATCATTTGTTGTAAAACTTTGTTTCATGCTGACTGCACTTGTAGAAAGTGGAGACAACCCATCCTCTGATCAGCATCGAACTCCGATTTATTGATCCAACATGCACATTTTATAACCGTGTTAATTAAGTTCATACATATTGCAAAACCTGAGCTCATCATTGGTTACAGACCGCACACCAATCCCTCCTTTTGTTTTCAATACCTGTGGTTTGTTATTGAGACCAAGACTTGTTTGTCTCATCCTGTTATGAACTGTTCTCAAGGCCTCCATGTTTGTCACTCTGCTTTCCCATAACTATCCAAGGACAAGATATTTACTTGTTATTAAAAAACAACCTGAGAACTTCTGCTGTTTACAGAAACGTGCCTGAGAATTTTGTTGTTCACAGGAACAGGCTTTGAGAATTTACAGCTTACAGCTGCCTTTTACTTTTCAATCAGCTGTATATGATTATGGCATGTCTGAACAAAACTGTATAAGCCATGTCTGAGCAAAATTCTCCAACATGCACTGGTTATTTGAATCTCTGAATATTATTTTCACTGTAATGAAATCCCTAAAAAAGGGTACATTGGAAGATTCTGCAGTTTCATTTAGTATTTCTGTGATTCCCTCCCAACACAACTTGGCTGTAGTGTTTTGTCCTTACTAAACAACGTATATCTCCATAAAAGAAAAGAAATTTGAAAAGTGAGCAGAATCATAGATTCTGTTCGGATTGGAAAGGACCTTAAAAGTCATCTAGCTCCAAATCCCCTGCCATGGGCAGGGAAACCTTTTGCTAGACCAGGTTGCTCAGAGCCCAGTCCAACCTGAACTTGGAACCTGCAGTAATGGGGCATCCAAAACTTCTCTGGGAAAGCTGTGCCAGTGTCCCACCACCCTCATAGCAAAGAATTTCTCTTAAATACCTAATCTAAATCTACTCGCAGTTTGAGGCTATTTCCCTTAGTCCTCATTACATGCTCTTATAAACAATCTCCATGTTTCTTGTAGGTTCCCTTCCTGTACTTGGAAGGCTGCAGTTAGCTCACTTCAAACCCTTTTCTTCTCCTGGCTGAACAATGCCAATTCTCTCAGTCTTCCCTCATACAAGAGGCACTCCATCCCTCTGATCAACTTGGTGGCCCTTTCTGGACTCTCTCCAACAGTTCCATGTCCTTGCTGTGCTGGGACCCCAGAGCTGATGCAGCCCTGCAGGTGGGGTCTCACCAGAGCAGAGCAGAGGGGCAGAATCCCCTCCCTGGCCCTGCTGCCCACCCTGCTTTAGATGGACACAGTTGGCTGTCTGGGTCATGTCCAGCCTCTCATCCCTCAGCACCCAAAGCCCCCCTGGGTAGGGCTGCTCTGATCTGTTCATCCCCAGCTGCGTTGACACCAGAGGTTGCCCTGACTGAGGTGCAGCACTTTTCACTTGGTCTCATTAGATTATTTACCTTGGATCCACTTCTCAAGGTTGTCCAGGTCCCTCTAGAAGGCACTTCTAGTGCCCTAAGATGCTTTTTTCCAGCAAGTTGAGAAGAAATGGCCCATCACTGATTCTCAGGCCTAATAGTCTCAAGAGCCAGAATCTTCTTTAGAAGGTATGCATCGGCTTGTCTTAGCTGCTTCTGCACCATAATGAGACAAAGACAGTGGGCTAAAAGTATCTAAAGTTTTAAATACTTAGAAACATTTCCACTGGGATTAAAAATAAAAGTAAATATAAAAAATCATTTCAGTAAACTGGAATTACAACACAGAATTGAAAACCTGAGTTAGAATTTTTCAACATGAATATAATTGCAACAACTTCTTGCTCAGTATTATCTATATCTGAACATGTTGTTGTTGTACATCTATATGTAATAAAGCTGTAAATAAGCAAACAGATGAAATATCTCACTATGCCCACATTAGATTAAGTCATTGAAATATGTCTATCCTTTCTGCAGTGCTTTGTTTATGACAATCTTGCTGATATGGCGTTGCGGCGAACTGCTTACCAACACAGAGATCAGAAGGAGTACTCATTAATTAATGAAGAACAAATTATGCTTACCTTTTCATGTGCTGGGTTTCCCTGGAGCTGGGGATGTGGCCGTGCTGGCATCTGTGCAGCTTAGTAGCTCATCATCTGTTGCAAAGAGACAAGGGACAGAACATGAGCAATTTAGTCTAACTGTGCTGCTGATTAAAATTTTTGATTCAGAAATCTAAGTTAGCTGATCACCTAAGGCATGCTTCTTGCTCTTCTGTATGCACACAAACACGGGCATATGTGTGCATGCATCTTGTCTGCACTAGAAACAACGTGAAGATGTCCAAAATCCACTTTCAAAATCCACTCACAAAATCCACAGAACTTCTGGCCTAGTAAGACAGCAATGCCTAGACAATGCATCAAGTACATAAGCAACTGTGTAAGGTCACCCAGCATCTCTGAAATTGATCCAGTTTATTCTTTGCTGCTAGGTGCTCTAGCTGTAAACTGGTGCTAAACTTATTGGCCAATAAAGACTCTGCCTTGTCTGCAGGTATTTTTCTGATATTTCTTGGCTGTTATGCTGAAGTGGCTGCTCCTACAAAGCATCCTAAGAATTCCTGTTTAAAGAAATGAAGGTGGCTGAAAATTACTTTTAGATGAGATTCTTAAAGATCTATTTATTATCCAGACTAGGTAGTATTCAGTAAATGAGAGATTTAACTACTTATTTAACTTCTTGCAAAATTGAAATTAAAGGAAATCTGAAGCTTGAAAGGAACCAGTCCATGCTCTTTTCCTAACTAATGGAGCAATTAACAAGAATTTACTAGCTTACTGCTGGTGGTTAACCAGAAAGACAAAATTCATTATTGCAATGTCCTGTATTTTTCAAGTATCTAATCATAATGGACATGGTATGACATTCACACAGGACAGCAGGATTAATAGCACACCTCATACAACATGGACCAGAAGTAAATATGTATCTTTGGTAACAGGCAGGACAGAGCTCAGCAATAACCTTATTAAAAAAAGTATCCTGTCAGAAAAGGCTCTCATCAATTAAAACAAACAAAAAAGTGCTTGTTACTAGGGTAGATGGAAAACAACACAGACCTTGTTTTCTTTTGATCATTCGGACAAAAGAACCTGTGGAGCTTTAATGAACAGTGTTTGAGGAAGAATACCATGAGAGCAATGGTATTGTGTCAAGATTTTGGTACCTTTATAAAGAAGAACTCTTGGACATTGTAGGAAATCTCATCTTTTGATCATCTATTAAGAAAAAAAAAGACATTGTAAATTCATGAGGCTGGAGATAGATGACTGGGAAGGGTGAATCTACCAAACCTGGATAATCTATGTCATGCTTGAAACACACAAAAATTCAGCTATTCAATCTATATCTACTGTGGTTAGAAGAGTAACAGTACTTAACTGATAAGAACAACGCTGTTAATCCTTCTTAATTTTATTCGTTTGTGTGAAATGAAATTAAAGGGTTCTTGTAATTCAAAAAAAATGATAGGGGTAATTGATATTTTTCTGTCTTGATTCATTCCTTGTTAGGCGTTTCCATCTTCCCTTGCTTGTAACTTATTGCCTATGTTTTGTGCACATTTTTATCTTAATAAGTTGACAAAATATTTCCTAATCAGTGAAGGAATTAATTTTTTAAAGAGATAATACAATAACAGATTTTTTTTTTTGTTTGCTTCCTTTATGTCTCACACTTACATGGCCATCTTTCACCATTTTTAGAAGAAAGCATTATTTTCATCTTCATGCAATTATTAATTTCCTGCTGTTTTACACCGATTGGATTTAGATGTCTTTGCCTCTGACATGTAGTAGTGTGGCCCAGATTAGATTTCAAATGAGGGTTCTGATTTTTAATTTCTGGCATAATTTCTGACTGAGATACACAGTTCCTGATCAGTTGTGGGTGGTTAACCAAACCTTTTGTGGAGCCTTTCCTGTCAATAAGGATGTTTTTCTGTCTTACTCAAGTATTGTGAAAATATAAAAAATATTTCATGTACAATTTTTGACATAGCACCATACAGAACTCAATACGGGTATTATGTAACTTAAGAGGTAATTTAATTTGGGTATTAATAAATATCCAAATTCTTCCCCAGTAAAATATGAATGAATGTTCTAAGAATATTAAGGGTGTTTTTGGTGTTACTTACCTGGAAAATTTTGTATTCATGATGCTGTCTGGTTTCCGTTTTTAGGTTTATTATATTTGCCTTTGGTTTTCAATGTGATTTTATTACCAGAGTGATGAACAGAGTGATTTGCTTCCACAGCAATTTCTTCAAGGACTTAGCATCCATGCCATCTTCTCCTGGAATTAGTTTTTTGGTTTTGCAAACACTTTTTGCTAATGTTTTAATTGTACTTTTCGCATTTTATTTTATTTTGATAGGCAACTTATCAAGTGGATTTTATTACGCTTTACATGACTTTGTGCAGTTGAAATATTACCTACCTGATTTTTTAAGAGAAAAAAATTTGAAAAAGGCTGTATTAATTGAAAGATGAATCAAATTCTTGAAGGCCTATTGAAGTGAATATTTCCATTTTTCATTTAATGAATCATTTCACTAAATGACTGTTAGAATGAGAATGCAGTTCTAAATTTGCAGATTCAACTTTATGTTATGTAAGAACTATAGTGATTCACAACCTTATGGCATAAGTCCATGAAACAAAAGGATTAGGCTTGCACCTACAAAAGTCTTTGTCTTTCCTGCACTTGATTATTTCTTGCAGCTGCAACAATGGCAGTATTCTTAGGTTATTGTTAGAATTTTTCTTTCCATACGAAATAAAAAGAAGTGTTTAGCCTATCATAATTATTCATTTTAAAATAGGATTTGGACTTACAGATATAGATCTCATAATTACATAAAAATATTTTAGAATCAGATGTGATACATTGTAGGCAAACATTTGTTGTTTGCTATAGTTTATTAAAACCAGAAGTTGTCTCAGTAAAGCAGATTTCAAAGCATTATTTAGATTCCTCCAAGAGAAGAAATCACAAATGACATGATATACCAAAGAGCAGTCACTAAATTAATTTCTCTTTTTCCAAGAAATGTCACTATTTAGTTTATATAAAGGGGTTTTAAGTCCATTGACATTGATACACAGGAACTATGCTTTAACAAAGATTAATAAAAATTTCCACTCCCAGGAATATAGATATTCTAGAAGAAAAAGAAAAGAAGTGTGAGCAGAAGTAGAAGTATCAGATAAAGCTGTGAGAATACACAGACAATAATATTGGTGAGTCAGGGCATTCAACTACGATTTAGGCAATGATTTATAGCCAGGTATCATTTCAATCAACAGGCAGTGGGAGCAGCGGGGTTTCTAATACCCTTGAAAATGAGGGATACTTTATATCTCCAGCTCATCACCTGGATACTGAATTTGGCAGACATTTAAATGTCCATTTATTTATTATTTATTTGTAACATTTTCATATTAAATTTGTAGTGGACAGGAATGTACTCTTTTGAAATAGCCAACAAAAGTTAGATCCTGAAATGTTACCTGAAAAAGCCAGTTATCTAGTAATATATAAACACTGAAAGACAGTTATTTAGTAACATACAAATATACTCTTAATTTTATAAAAATAATTCAAAATTATGTTGCATTTATCATAGGTTTACTTTTTACCTCTCGCTGTGTTTCCAGACTGAAGCGCCCGTTCCCAAGTACTAGGTACAATGGGAGTTTTCTATTAAAAGCACAATGGCTGGCACAAGAGACTCCCACTCTCTGCCTAGTATCTCCATATGGTCTTATTTTTCGTCCTTTAAAACAGTATTACTACTAGAGTGGATGGAAGTGTTTCTCTGGGGCCCTGGGACTAGGCCAGAAAGCAGTGCCTCCTACTTGTGCTCAGGATGAGGTTGTTACCATCTCCCACCCTCCAGTGAGAAGAAAGGTATTCTTATTTTGCCTTTCTTGACAATGAACAACTTTGATAATGCTTCCAAAAGTGCCCACAGGACTTCCACTTCAGATCCTTTTCTTTGCCGCAAGTAACTTCCAAGAAGGGCACTGTGTCAGTGATCTGGAGGCCTGGCTCTGCCTCTGGGCACCCAGAGGTGTGCTATCATCCCTTTACCCATATCTGCTAAGGCTGAGATGGTACACGTGCCTCGAGACTGCAGCAGGGCGGCTTGGTTAGGTGCAACAACCCTGCGTGGAGCACCATGGCAAGCCCTCACAGGGTCTATAAACAGCTTTAGGTGCTTCTGAAAATGCTAACTAGCTTGAGCGATGAGTGTTTGTTGTGATGGAATCAAATGCCAATGTAGCATGGCTGCCTTCAAACAGCTGAGGAGCTGTGAGTGTGCGTCTCCGTTGTGCTAATTTGCAGCACACATATGCAGTGACTGGTTCAGCCTGCAGAGAAGGATCATTGTGTTTGGATCACATTGCTCATGTTGTTTAGTCTTTTGCTGGCAGAGCCTAATAATTGCTAATTATTGCTCTGCTAGTATTTGCAACACTGAACTGCTAAAGTACATGACTTTTATCTGGGTTCTAGGCTTTTACTCTCCAGCCAACAGCCACACCAGAAGGCTGGAACAGGCAAAATTTAGAAGTGCTTTTCTATGCATCACTGACAATCTGACGGGAGAAGAAAACAGCGCTTGTTGAGAGAATCCAAATTAGCCACGGTTTGACTACCAACTGTGCTTCAGCGAGGCACGATCAGGCCCAAATAAACTGGCCTGGCCAGAAACGTCTTTTCAGAAAATCGGCCAACACTGACATTCTCTCTGCTTTCCTCTCTTGCCCCCGTTACTGCTCCGCCAATTTTTTTTTCGGGTTCATTGCCGCGGATGATATCCCGCGGGGACGAGTATCCCGATCCCCGCCGGGAAGGCCGCTGAGGCGAGACCGAGCTCCGCGCAGCGAGGAGAAGACCCACGCCCGTGGCCGGGACCGCGGCGGCGGGGGCCGGGTGCCCATCCCGGGTGTGTCCGCGCCGGACGAGCGCTCCGTCCGCGCGGGTGCGAGCGCCGTCTGCCACAGGAGGGGGCGGGTGCGGGTCCCGGGCCGGCGGTCGTGAGGCGGCGGTGGCGGCGCTGCGGCGGCCCCGGAGCCCCGCGGGGCCTCAGCCGGCGCACCTGCGGGGCGGGGGCGGCGCGTCCCGCCCTGACGTCACAGCGCTCCCGCGCCGCAGCCGCCGTCTGACAGCCTGCGCCGGGCGCGGTGCGGTGCGGTGCGGTGCGGGCAGGCAGAGCGCCCCGGCGGCTCGGCTCAGCTCGGCTCGGCTCGGCTCGGCTCGGCTCGGCTCGGCTCGGCTCGGCTCGGCTCGGCTCGGTTCCGCTCGGCTCCGCTCGGCTCCGCTCGGCTGCTCCGCGCTGCCCTCGCCATGTCTGTGGCCGGGCTGAAGAAGCAGTTCCACAAAGCCACGCAGGTACCGAGCGCTCTCCCCAGGCGTGGAGCGCGCTCGGCTGCGGCCGGCGTGTGCGTGGGCATGCACGGGTTTGTGCGCGGGTCTCCACTCGAGTGACAGCGGGGCGAGTGGGTCTGCGCGGATGCTGAGCCCGGCCGTGCGCGATGAGCGAGCGTGCGGGGCGCCGTGTGTCTGGCCGGGTGCGCGCAGGGATGGATGTGCGCGGAGGGCGGGGGTCTGCAGGGGTGTCCATCTGCCGAGGGCCGCGCTCGCCGCGCCTCCCCGCTCGGGGCTCGGGGCGCGTTGCGGCAGCGGCTCCCGGGGTGCCCTGACCGCCGCGCTGGGAGCCGCGGGGCAGCCGCTGCCGCCAGTACCCGCCCCGGGTCGGACCTGCCCTGCCGAGGTCTGTGCGCCGTGTGGCGTAGGCGCTGTTTGTTTTAGCCTGACTTTGGGAAAACGGCAATAAACATGACCTTTTTGTTTCGTGGGTCTAGACCTCAGCTGAAATCCGAGTAATGAGGTTTGGTTCTGTTGCTTTAGGCATGGTGTGATATTGCAGGAAGGTCAGGGTGAGTGTTTCACCAGTAGTTGAGTTGTTTCATAATACAAAATCTGTGTGTTGGAGTCTGCGAGGGTACGAATTCTGACTTAGTGTGCTTTAGGGCTAAATCTAAAATGATTTCATGTAAGTCAGAGGAATTAATTTAGATCTAGAGAGCTGACACCAAGACCTGTGCAGTGTAGGTGGGGTTTTTTTTGTGATTTTGGGGTTTTTATGGATTTGTGTGTGTGTTTTGGGGGTTTTTTGGTTGTTGTTGTTTGTTTGTGTGTTTTTGTTTTGTTTGGTTGTTTTTTCAAGTTTTGTTTTGTTTGTAACTAAATACTAAATGTCCAGTTATTTCCAATTGCTTGCCATTGCAGGCATCCTCAGCTAGGAGTCTTGGTCACTGCAAGCAATCTGTAGATCCACGCACACAAGATACATTCCACTTTTTGACTTTTCAACACCCATGTGTTTCCCCTTCTCATGCTTCTCATCTCTTGAGCACTACGGGGAAATATTCCCTGAAAAATGATCCTTAATCCAAATATTTGTCTAAATTCTGATTTTCCATACCTTGTAGCTGCACCAGTACACACTATAACTCTGAATGCAATGGTTTTATACCAAGTCCTGAGTGAGAGCATGAAGACATTGAATAACACTGTGTCTCACCTTTCATGCCACATTGTTCTGCATCATTGGTAAAATAAGCCTTGCAAGAAAATGTCTGCACTCAAAACAGATGGCATAAGGAGCAGGTAAGTGTGCCTGAGCCCATCCAGCAGTGCCCATCTGCTGCTGCTTACTTTGTTGTTTCTTCCCCTGCTGCCCTTGGTGCTATGAGCAGCCTAGGAATCATCATTATGGCAATTCTTATTTTCTGATACTGAAAATAAGAATTTCAGTGTCTCTGCTGTCCATGTTTTAAGAAGCAGGCAAGATGAAGTTCACTTTTTAGTATTAGAAATTTCAGTTCTCCATTTTTCCATAATGAGAATGCATCTGCAGCAGCAGAGGTAAACATCTTTTTTTGAGGGAGCATGGTGTGAAAGGTCTGTGCCTGCTGTTTTGTCCTTCAGATGACACTCTCACACTGATTGTCAGCAGTACTGTCATTTAGAAGGAAGGAAGAGTTTTAGCTGTCTGGAACAAAAACATTTAAGTCTCTGATGCCAGATTTAGCAGCCTGACATCTGATGACCCAGGGATTTTTGGCCCCAGCCTTGACTTTCGCAGTTTGTTTTCATGCAGGCCATGAAGACACATTTATGTATGAGAATCACTCACAAGTATGTTGAAGAGTGATCTGCTTATTGGATTGTGTGCAGTATGAGTGAGAAATCTGCGACATAGTTTGCTGACCTTGCTCCAGGGAGTAATCCTTTTGACTAGCGGTTAAACACCAGGTGAAATACAGATTGACATTGCTGGCATGAATGAAGCTTTCCAGATAGGAACAGACAAATAGGAAGTGTTTAAAAATTCTAAATTATTCATTTGGTCCTTACTCATGTTTATTTATATGATGTGCTGTTTAATAGAGTCCTAGGTCATATCAAGAGCACGTCTAGATTGTTTTATACAATGCAAAAACTTTATTTAATTTCCTTTATTGTTTTCTGACTTGTGAAATGTCAAGGTAACCTACATGAAGTACTGCCAGTTTAGCAGTTGTGCTGAAGAACTTAATGCCTGGCAACTTTCATGGAACACCTGCAGCAGCAGTGAGACATTGATGAGCAGGAGGGCACTTTGTACCTTCTGGAATGAGTCGAGTGTTCACCCTTTTGCCTTTCAGAAAAACTAATGGGTTTACCTCTGTGCAGCAGATAAATAAAGTTTAGAGAAATCTTCCTGAGTTTGTAAAAGCAGGGTGAGTCTGGAAGCCCTGGTATTAATACAGAATTGCATTAATACAGATGTTAGACTGACCATGTGGAGCAGGTTAGGTTGTTCATTTACTTCTAATATCGACAGAGCACCTAAGAAGGAGAAATTACCCCATTTGAATGCTAACATGGTGCTGCAGATCTGTCATACATCCTGAAGCTGGGAAGAGCTAAAATGTTTTTCCAGAAATGGGCAACAAAGTGCTGTGCCACCAAATGGTCCCTTTTTCTTTAGGCATGCAGACTCCTTTGCCAGTAGTGTTGTGCCAGTGTGACTGACAGAATATGGCTTCCTCCAGGTTTATGTACAGTTATAAAACTACCACAGTCACTTTGGGTGATACAGATTTGACAGTCTGGGGCATTTAAACACAGTTGTTTTAAAATAGCGTGAGCTTTGTTTCCACATGACTGCATTCGTTGCACAATATGGCTCTTGTGAGGCACAGTCAAAACAGCTTTCAGAAAGTAATAATTTCTTAGGGAAAGAGCTTAACACAAATTCTGGGAGTGGCTACATCTGATGTTCCATTTGAAACAACTGAATAAATGTGACTGACATTTAAATAGTGTTTAAATATTAATGTGGTGATTTGAACCAAAAGCCTGCAGTATGGTTTATTTTCTACCACTGCATTCTGCTTTCGTGATTAACTTTGTCTCAATACCCAGACCAAATAACCCAATTTACACATTTCTATGTATATGTTTGAAAAAATGAGAGAAAAATGTTTGATATTGGAAGAAACATCTGAAGAAATGACTTCCACTCCATTCATCATTGTCAGTAGATTGTTAGATGCCATTACTTTAGGTGGAAACTACTATGCTTCTGTCTTTAACAAGGCAACCTGTGAATGGCACAGTAAGAGAATGACTGCTGGTGAATAAGAAGCAAATGAGACTCCTGCCTAGCTATGCTGTTGTCCACAAAGTTCTGTGGTCTTCCTAGGCCTTCTGTGCTAATTCAGAGCCTGTCTACACAGGTTCTCTTGTGAAAAAGAGAATATTTGGGTTCATCTGCCAGAATGTTTTTTTTTTAATTCCTTGGTCAGAAGTATGTAAAATGTTTTTCTCTGTAATGTATGACTCAGTCCACTTACTAAACAAACTGCAACTAACCAATTTTTACTGTTCTCTGTTGATATTAATATTTTCCTTAATCGCTAGCACACTCTGTATTCATAACACGTTCCTGACTGTCCTGCAGTGTTCTGTGGCAGCTGTGTTTGCTTTTCCAGTGATAGGACATCACCTGTCTTTTCCAGCTGACTGTGGTTGAATCTGTAGCAGTGGGTCTGCTTTTCTCCTTCCATGTTTCCTCACATGCAAAGGTACATGCGGGAATTGGCCTGGAAAGCTGGGCAGCGTTATATTTTTCTTAGTGCAAATGCTGCACCGTGTGTTGCTTTTGTGGAACTTAATGATCTCCCTTCTCATGTAGTGTGGAAACTTGTGGGCAGTGTGAGGATGGTGGAACGAGGGTGGTTTGCAGAGTGGTGTGGCTCTGAGGATAGAGCCCAACCAGGCTGCTAGAAACCTCTGTTCGAGAGGCATGCCCCACTGGCAGGCTGTTGGCTTCTCTCAGTGTGGAGCACTACCTTTTGGGATTAAGGAAAGGGAGCAAAATTTTGATCTGGAAATAAAGACTATTTTTAGAAAACAATACTTAGCTGCAGAGGGGATTATTTCCGCAGCAGGTAGGGAAATTCCTTCTCTTTGTGCACTCTAGCTGATTGCCAGATACATTATTCACATTTGGCATGATTCCCGTGCGTCCTTTTATTGATATTACATAATTGAAAGGGTGAAAATTGACTTTAATCTAAATTGCTCTTTAGTTGGATACTGTGTAACCCTTCTGAGTTGCTGATGGCTTAAACAGTCTGCGCCAGTTTTAAACCCTATTTCTAAATCGGATTGGAGGAACTGCTGCTTTTTGTACTAAAAAGATCATGATTTTTTTTTTAAGATTTCTCAAACATCTGGAAAGTTCCTGTAGTAACTTTCCAACTGATTGATACACTTTCCATTTTTATATATGTATATAAAAGTTGGAGCACTAAATGACACCCATCTCTAAGTTTTCTCCCAGTGATGTCTGGAGGCAAAGAATACCCATAGATGCTGTGTTCAAAACACAGCATGCACCAAATTTGTTTCATAACTTGACTCCCATCTTAACTGGAATTATTGCATAGCAAGGAAGAACTGGACGCTCTTGGTCACTCATGCAAAACTGTCTTTGAGTTTTAAATGTGTCCTCATGACTAGCATACTGATTGATAGCATGCTGCATAAAGTGCTGGAGCAGCATAACCAATTCTAATTGAAGAAGATTTTGCAGAGGTTGCTGTGCAGAAAATTCTGTACTTTTACGTAGCTCCTAATTGCAAATGGAAGGGAGATGCCGGGTTGGTCTGACATATTTCTTGTGAAGGATGGAGGCTTGAGGAGCTGGAACATTGACTCTCATAACCTAGTAGTGTACCAGTGAAGTCTTTGGCTTTTAAAAGCTCGATAAGAGGGACGGAGTTGAAAATCTGCTTTGTGGGCCCCAAGGAGCTGCTGCTGCTCTGTGAGAACATGTGAAGAGAAGCTGTATGGGCAGCATTTAGTGGGATGTGCCCTGACTCATGGCCCTCTTACCAGGGAAAGTCTGTGGTATGTTCAGGGACAGCCAAAACATCCTCCAAACCTCTTACCTTAGAACTAAAAGGTCTTCCTTCTGCTGCTTTCCAGAAACTTCTGTGGCTCTGATTCTCTTCTCAGGCAGTGGCTCCTGATGGACAATGGTGGTGCTTATCCTTTCTTAAGTATATGTAGATAATCAGACGAAGGAAAATTGAGCTACAGTGTGGCATTATTGCGATGATGTTTGCCACAGCACAATTACCTTGCTTTCAGTGCTTGTCTAATCCTGCACTTAATCTTGGAGACAAAATAGTAGCGTTTTTATAATCTGAGGTTATAGCACATCACAGGAATCCATCCAATCTGTCATAGAAGTGCCAGAAGTTAAAATTAATTAATTTTTCCCTCCCCAAGCAGAGAAAAAAGAAATAGCTATTTACTGTGCTTACATTTTTCATAAAATTTCCCTTTACGGAGGCTCTACAGACCTGCATGGCAGAAAATTGAAAATTATAAGTGGTTGTTTGAAATTCAGCATATTTTCAGTTTGTCTGTAGATGGAAATCACTGTGATGGACCTGTAGAGAGTGATCTGTGGGTATGTATTTGCACTTGATGTAATAGTGATGATGTTCTTGTGTCCGTGATGGAGGACGTATCTTTATAAATAAACATATTTAAATTTTTTTTTATTCTGTAGACTGAAATTGGACTGACGTAGTTGTTGCAGCATCATATGGTTCACACTGAGTGCAGCAGTTTGCGCTCACCTTCTTTTCCCATCATCATTTCTCCACAGAAAGGGAGTGTTATTTGATCCCAGCAAAGGTGCTGCTGAGGCAGCAGCAGTATAACCTTGTGGTTTGGTGTGATGCCAGAGGACCTTCTGAAAGAACAAGAAATTCTCATTTGGCTATTGCACCTCTTACTAGAGGAAGGCTGGAGAATGGAATGCATATCTATTTCAGAGTAGATATGTCCCACTAGCTGAGATCCTTGTCAGCATTTATGTGATTTTCATCAGGCTGTGTTTTGGTCTTGTGTTCCTTGGATTTGTTATCACTGTCAAAAGGGGTTGCTATGCTGAATTCTTTGTAAGCAGAAATTTTAAAATAGAGAAAAATTACTGGTTTTCCCTGCCTTTTCCTCCACAATTCTATGGCAGCAGACTGTTAAAATATTTATATTCCCCTCTGCCTCCATCATATTTTTTGTGGATTTCAGTTTGATGTTTTTAATAACTTGTGTTATTTATACATCAATTGTTACTCTTTTTGATTGCCTAATTTCCAGTTTCTATTGGCTGCAAAATATCTTTGCATGTGAAGAGTTTATCTAAACATTTTGATATAGAGCTTGTTTTTCACCTTTGGGATATGAAATTCAGTGGCTGTTGTGCAGAAACACCAGAGATACTGTTTATCTTTCAATTTAAAATGCCATTAAGCGCTAGACATCACTTTGTTCTGTGTCTTTGCGAAAGAGTGCAGGAAACAGGTTGGAAGGAGAGCAAGTTTCGTTAGAGATAAAAACTGTTTTTTTTTTTCTCTAGAAAGAAAATTTTCCTGCAAATGTTCATTTAGTCTTTTATGACTTTCAGTAGACTAACAGGATTTGCTCTTTTAAGCAACACTTAGACAGATAGATATTACTGCTGAGTTCTTTTCCAATCTGTACACTTTTCAGCTTTAAGGTCTGTGCCAGAAATTCCTTTTCATGCAAAATCAATCTAGATGCAGAAAACCAATTAATAATTCATAAGGTATAAATGTCAAAAATAAATGGTGTTTGCCTTTCCAGATGAGTCACTTAGAGCTTGTCTGCCTTGGAAAGTTATGGCATCGTAATCTAAGGGCTGAATTGGAAATGCTGCAATTTTACAAGTGTAACTCTGCAATGGATGGGTTTCTTTCTGCTTGTAGAGGAACAGCTTTTCAACTTAACTGGGTTTTTTTGAAAAGGGAATTGAGGGCATCAGACTGAGGCCTATCCTTCCACTGCAATGAAAGTGTTTGCACATAACTGGCTAAAGCATGAGAGACAACCAACTAGTGTATTTTTCTCTACTGTTTCACCATATAATTTTTTTTCCCCTGGGAATGTTATCTTTGTCATCCGAACGCAGTTAGCTAAAACTGTTGGTTGCTTCATCCCATTTCTTGCACTGGTCAGTAATGGATGGAATTTGGTTTTATTTTCTACTGTTATGAAAGGAATTAAGAACTTTTAAAACAGAGCTGAGGCATGAAGAATGTTCTAACCAAATGCAAACATTTTTAGGAATCAGAATGTTTGAATGTGGAAATGTGCCTTGATGTGCACAATAACCATGAGTGCACATTTACTGGCTAGACTCCATCATCCAAGGAGCCTTTCACTAGTATTAACAAATGGAAGTTTGTCTTTCAGGAAGAGTGGTTGGATCTTATGTTATTATTTGTAGTCTAGATTTGGGTTTTAAATATGCACATAGTATTCTGAGGCTGGCAGGGAATCTTCCTTTCTCACAAAATTGCTGAAAAACGTATTGCCAAATATGAGACGAATTCACCACTCTCGGAAGTGGATGTGACTGCTGCAAGTTGTAAACATAATATACCTTTCTTCTAGACTGTCATAAGTATAAATAGGTAAAATATGAATTTTTGAAGCATGGGAAGGTGTAATTGTCTCAGCTGAAAGCTGAAGGAAGCTTAGGTAAATTATATAAATCTTTACCTTTTCAATGCGGGAAAAATATTTTTTTCCTCTATTAGACTCTTTCTGTTTTGTTTCACCTATGTAAGGTGCTGCAAAAAAAGGCATACAGGAACAAAAGTTAAGCTTTGCATGGTAGCAATGGAATTTTCTTGCTAGAGAGAGTAGGAGCCAAAAATATGTATGACATCAAAACATATAAAATACCAAAAGAATAATAAGGGTTTTTTTTGTTTTATAATATTGTCATTCAGAATGTGTAAGTCAGGGTGGTTTTGGACCTATGACTTTTCAAAGGCCTGAACTGGCATGTTTTAGGAAGGCTGCTCTTTTATAGCCAAAAATCTGTAACACTTGAAATAGAATAACAAAAGCTCTACAGCTTCTGGAAAGTATCCTATTTTTTTATTTAACAGTAGACTTGGGCAGAAGTAAAATACTAGAAAGGAAGACGAGTGAGGATGAAAGACTGGAGAGGTCCACAACAGGGATCCTTGAAAACTGAGCAGAGGCGCACTGTCTGCTCTGGTATGTACGGCTGGTGACTGACTGGAGGGAGAAGGAATGGCAGATGTTCCTGAAGGAAGCTAACACTTGCTGTTTCCTGCTTCATTAGCCGGCTAGCTCCAGGATTCCTGTTCCTGATCTGGACGCAGTGATAACGTGTACTGTTCCAGCCCAGGAGCAAAGACAACTGTTCCCAAAACACATACAGCTTAAGTATCACCAATGGGTTAACGAAGTCAGCATGAATTTAATGGTGTCCGTCAGTATAGGTGGAATCAAATGTCACTAACGAGGGAAAAAGGTAACATTGTTTCTAAGATGACAACCCCAGCTGGTACAGATTTCCTGTCTCACAGGGAGAAAGAATAAGGAAGAGGCAATTGTCCTCTGCTGCTCTGATTTCAGGATGGTCTTTTAACCAGAACTGCTGGACAGCCACTGAAAAATAAGCTTTCCATGACTTAGTGCTTTTTTCTTTCCCTAGGGAGAGTTTGCTGTTCTGAGTAGACTGACAGAGCCTTTATATTTTGTGTGTGGAAAGTTTCCCCAGCGCTGGCTGCCAAAGGTTCTGCTAGGTTTCTGCTGGATCAGCCAAGTTGCTGCATCAGGCCGGTGACTCATTGGAGCAGTGCGGTGCAGGCCCCGGCCCTCGCGGGCAGAGCCGAGCTCCGAGTGCCGGGCCAGCGTGCTCCGAGCTGCGGCCCCAGGGGCTCCCGGTGACCCTAGTACCCGGCCGGGCTGCAAAGTGCACTAACACATACTGGCTATGCAGATGTATAGCTTTTTGAGATGAAAGGCAAGGTTGTCCCAGTGTGTCTTCCTTGCCCATAACCGTAAGGAGGGGAATGAGCCTTGTAATTCAACATGAGAAAGCATTGTTGCAGACTCTTGAGGTGAGTTTCAGTATATCTGCAAAAAAGGAGCTATCCTTCTGCTCTGTGCTGCTAAGTGACTAAACCACATATGATCTTTTTGACAGAAGAACATAAGTCTCTGGACATGTGTGCAGTTGTGGCTCTTGAGGCCCAGAGAGTCTCGAGGGCAGAGCTGGGGTTTGGCTGTCTTGTTTCTTGATGCACAGCCTGAATGTGTTAGCCAAGAAAGGAGACGAGCATGCTTGGGTTGAGCTTCTGACTGGAGCTTGCTGGTTCCATTCCAGAGTCTATTCTAATAATAAAAATAAGTGTTTGAGATTAAAACAAGTCGAAGTGTGGACGGACTTCTATTTGAAAATGTCTGCCAGACTATACGAGAAAATTTACATGATGCCCAATGGCTGACCTTACACTTACGTCTTTTGGGCTGATAGGATAATTGCTCATTTACCCTTCTCATCTTAAGAACAAGACCACTTCCCAAATTATGTATTTAAATCAGCTATATGAGATTTCTAGCAACTTTTATAAAATGCAGGCTGTCTTCCTGAGCAGCTTTGAAAGCTTCTCTAGAGACATACAGACATGGTGCTGTTATATCTTGCTCTTTGTAAAAGACTCTTTCTCTCTTTTCTTCCACAGCACATTGGAGCAAGAGAGATTTGAAAATTTAATGAAGCTGCAATAAAACAGTCTATTCTAGTTCCATATTTTTCTCATTTCTGTTTGTAGAGTAACTATATGTGTGCTCAGGGAAACTTCTTGATCTATAAACAGATTGACTGCTGTAAACTTTTTTCCCCTGATTTCCTCCTGATATTTCTTTAAAACCTTTGGAAAGTATTGTTACAGTAAATTGCATTTCCTTTAAATGCTATATTAATTTTCTTGCAGTAAAATTAAAGTTGGGAAGGTAAATTAAGCAGCTGAGGGAGAAGCCATGGATGTCAAATGAGCTGTTTGTTAAAGAATGAAGATCAGATCAGGAGTATAAGTGACAGCCTTCTGGATGGCTGAGCCAGAGGGCTCTGGGATAGGAATTTAGGGCTCTTGGAAGCCCTTTGGAGCATGTGATGGAGCAGGTAGCAGGGAGCTGCAGTAAGTGGGGAGAGTGGGATCAGGTGTTATCTTTGTATGCTGTGTTTTAGTCATTTTATTAACACTACACTGAGGACTTAACAGAAGAGAATGGGATTTTTTTCTCCTATTCTCTCTTGCAAGGTCATGAATTTAGTCATGGTACCACAGCACCCCGTGGCTGTATCACTATCTGAAGTCATCAGGTGTTTGGTATGTCCCTTGAAAGTGACTGGGTCTGTGGTTATAGGTTTAAGATGTGAAATATTAAGGCTTTAGAAGCATTAACAAATATGGACAAGATAATGCCAGCTTGCTCCTTAGTATTCCCAGGTCAGAGATAAGAGTGCTTTAAAATGCTGGTGCCCTGTTTTTGCTTTTGAGGTTTCTTGCTATACATTGGAGAAGAAAGTAGTAATGATTTCTGGTGCCTGTGCTAAGCTACAGAGAAGACTTGAGAGAAAGGTATAGGAATTCTGTTCTGTCATATCACAGAGGAACCTAAGTCTGACAGAAAGTCCCAGGGAAGAGTGGAAGTGGCAGGAGGAAAAGATAAATTAAAGTGTGTTTACAGATACTTTGGTTTCCTGCCACAGCCCTCCTGAGCCTGAGCCAACAAGCAAAGCTCTGCAGTGCCCTCTTCTGCAACCATTTCTTTTCCCACATCTCTGCTGCAAAGTGACCAGGAGGGCAGGAAAAGTGACTTTTTGCTCATTTTCTGTGCCATTCTTCTATATCTGAGGAATTTCTGGTAGGGTTTGTGGGCCTAGTTTCCTCTGCAGCAGGTCAGGGAGATCAAGGAACTGAGACTTAAGCAATTAATTTATTGTTTCTATTATTGTGAGTCCTTGGCTCTACTGAAGTAATGCGTTTGGTTAGCAGGCTGGAAAAGGTTGGGTTTTGTTTTGGTACCTTATTTGTTTTTAAACAGCAAGAGTCCTGGCATTAACTATTGCTCTAAATTATAAAACAATTCAGTGTAGCTCTTAATTCTTTAATGTAATATTTTAAAAGATGTATAAATCATTTAAGGAAAGCAGAAAGCATTTATGTATTATGACAGGTTTTGCAAGCAAGCAGTGCATAGTCAGGATTTACAAAAATTTTCCCAGTATTTTGTGTGTAAAGGAGACTTTATACAAATGTACTATGGAGGTGACCTTGTTTTTAGTATGAAACATTCACTAATGCATGTGCTATATGCCTTTACTCAGCAGCAAAAAACATTCTGCAGACTAAATTCTGCTGATCTGCGTATTTTTGCTCATTTATCTTGAACATTCAGAAATAATTTTTATCCAAGATTTTCATTATTATTATTAATAACAGTGTTTTAGCAGCCTATAATCCCAAAAATTAAGGAGAAATTAGAGAATCCAGGTGTTTTAAAATTAGTAATGCAAGAGCAAAACCTAGGGTTTCGTTATAACTACATGGTTATAAGACTTAAGAGTTTTGAGGGGGAAACCACACATAACAGCAGACAAATGACAGGCACTGCAAAGAACCATCAGTAATTCCTCTGAGCCATTTTGTCTTCTTCAAGTTTACCTCCTTCGAGAGCTGTTCCAGTTTGAAATGTGTTCTAGATCTTTGACAGTGTGTGATTGTGCCCCTCCCTCTTGCTTTCTTTCAGACAGAGTGAAGTAGCAGCTGACCTAGACTTCTGAGGCAGTGTCTATATTGGAAAGTCACACAGTGCAAAAAGCTTGTGAAAATTGCAGGAAATATTCCAGTTTTAGATAGGTTTTTCTATGTCATGTGAATATTTAAAGTTTTTTTTTCAGACAGTTGTGAAGAGCTCTCTGTTCAGCTGATGGGTTGACTTGAGTTTTAAATTTAGTAAATTGATTGACTACTACTAACTTCCTTTGCAAGCAAGGTGGTGGAAGATGCCAGAAGAAAAGTAACATCATCCACACAGAAAAGAAATCATGTGAATTTATGAATCAAAAGGGCATTTTAAGAAACGATGTAATAAATTAACAAATGTGACAGAGCAGGTTTCTTTACCTTTATCTCATTTTAAAGAACTAGATTGTCCTTTTTGAGACACAGAAAACACGGGACTTTAAAGAGACAAGGATGGAACTCCTGAAACACTCCCTGTGATCTCTGGTGATCTTGGTAGCACTGCTGAGTTGCCATCTAGGAGTGTCATCTTCTGGAAATCTGAGCTACTGGATACCCTGCTGCAGCCCTGATTGTTCACATCTCCAAGGTTTGAATAACGCAAACCAGGAGGCCGGTGATGAACCACTTCTGTGCTCCATCATGAGTTTTGATGTCTGCCATAGACGGCCTTCACTAAGAAGGTGAAGGATCCTTAACCACTTTCTTTCTGTGCACCCAGACATAAGCTAGGCAGTGAATGGTTGTAGTAACCAAGGGATCTGCACTGGCAGTGCAAGCTTTGCTCAGAATTCCTCTCCCTGCTTTGCAGCACTTTTGTCTCACCAGTGTGCAAAAGATAGAGGAAAAGCAGCTGTAAACTCATGAGGAAACTGTGAATTCGTGATCTCTGGGTATGCCAAAGAGGGTAGCTGTTGTAAATGTGTCCCTGATGGCAAATGTCTATTTATTCTACTTTTTTTGCTTTGTATTTTTTTTGTATTTTCTGATCTGAGCCATTGCTACCATGCAACCAGAACCCAATGACTAGAGTGGTGTATGATCTTGGCTGATGCTGGTCTTGCTGAAGATACATACTGCATAGATCTAACTTGCTAATTTACCCCTAATTTACTTGCTAATTTAGTGTGCAGTTCTAGTGAGTAATGGTACTGCCATACCTGTTTATTGTCAGGTTTGAAATACCTGGTTTTAAAACCTCACTTTGGAGACAAAGATAGACTTGTGATTTCTCCTTGACATGAAAACTTTGGTTTTGCTGTTGATCAAGTAATCAGTGGGACTGGAAGATCTGATGACTATAATCCACACTCAACAGGCGAAGCTCATTGTAGCTCACTCATTTTAGGTGAGTGTGGGGAGACGCTGGATTCTGCATCCCTCTGAAGAGTCAAGAATATGATGCCCCCTGGCTTCTGGAGGCTTATCTTTCCAGATACTTCCAGTAAAGCAATGCACTTCATCAGAGCCATGTGCCATGAATTTTGGTCACCTTCAAATTCTTTGTTTCCACCTCAGTCTTTTTTTGATGAGTGGTAGGAGAAAGATGTATATGTGTATATATATATGTGTGTGTGTGTATATGTATTTATATGTATATGTTCATATATATAATATGTATATGTTCATATATATGTGTGTATGTGTATATATATGTAAATATGTATATTTATGTTAATTTTAAGGTCTTTTATTTAATTTCTTTGAAGCGTTGAAGATTTAAATGAAGAAAGTATTGGAATGGTATTGGAAAGGTAAATTTTAAGCACTGATAATGAGTTGATCATAATTCATCATCTTTTTTAAATCTGGGCTATTCAGCTACACTTCCTGAAGTTCACACAAAAGCTTGATAAATTGTAATAAATACCATTTCTCATGAATAATACTTGAATCAATCAGGGAATTTATATTTTTGCTAATATATGTGGGTGAGAGCCATTCTATATTTAAACTGATTGGTGTACCCCCTATTTAATCATAGCTTCGCTCATGTCATTATGTTTCTGTCTGGTTCTGTAGAGTCATTGTGATCTCTGCAGTCTTGCTTGGTAGGGGCATGTGCATGGCAAAACTTCCATGCTGCATGGACTTTTGAAGTTTTCAGAAAGCCCTCTTTGTTACAGAGAGCCATCATGTAAAGTGGATAGTCTGGCTTTTTTCGCTTTAGATCTTCCTAAGGCAAATGTCATCATTGGTGTACTTTACTGTCATGCTGCAGAAAGAATGCTTATCTGCACTTATGCAAACAACCTTTGTGAGAGCTCTGTTCCTTCTGGTAACTTGTGTTTCTAGGGCTGTTACAACTTTTATTCCCACAAGAACTAATGACATCACTGAGCGGTGTTACAAGTGATTTCATCCTTTAATATGAACTAATCAGTAACACAGAGTTGTCCAAGGAGTAGACCACAACCTGAATAACCTGTGTTGTATTTTTTCGGTGGATTGTTCAACAGAGTTGCACACGGCAAGATCCAAGATCATACGTCTAAATAACAACACAGAGATTGCTTCGCCTTCAAACTGCTGTAGCTGGTGCTGCAAGGGACTGTAAAGATTGGTGCATCCCAGTGGAATCCTGCAGCCCTCTACCTGTGTCCTTACTGCGGTGAGGACAAAACTAGATGGTGACAGACACTTTATACACTTCCTTCAGACTGAACATATATGTACGCTAACGTGGTATGCACAGTTTTATATTTTGATTTCTTGAGTGACATCATGAAAAGCTGCTGTCCCCCTGGGACTAACCCAGTTCTGCCTGTGTTCAGATGACTTTGTGTTTGTCTGCTTCTGGAGTGATGTGTATGTGGCAAATGCTCTTCCTCTGTTCTCATCCTCACCCTCTCTCAGGCTGTGAAGCTCTTAGGAGCCATATAAATACATTACTTTTACTTGCTTTTTTACACTACAAATGTATTTGGGTTTATAGCATTTCTTCTACCCACATAACCTGAATTTTTCCTGCTAATTTCACATATTCATTCTCTATGGAAAGACCTGTGAGTCAGTCTTTGCTTTTCTGCATTTGGAGATGAATTTGAAATTCTTGAATCCAATTAGAGTCTCCCTGTAGACATGCAAGCCTTTTTCATTTCATGTTCTTCTGCTTCACTTGTCCTTGTGGAACTAGCAGTGAAATTATTATGGAGCATCCCTATTCACATATCTGTATATGATTATGTGTCAAGCAGTCCCAGCTATCAGGGATGTGAATGTAGCACTCAGACAAAGGAGATAGGTTATTTTGTGTATGTCCATATTATTTATGTATCAGCATAGGAGATATTTAGATATAGACACCGTACCCCAGTAATCCGAAGTTCCTCTTTAGGCGATGAAGTGGTACGTCAGAGAAAATGACTAGCTATTGTTACCGTCTGACCAGAGCAGAATACTTGAAAATGGTGCAGCCACTGTATATATGTGTGCTGCAAACATAAACAAAAGGGCAGATGTGGATACTAGTAGAAAAGGTATCATCAAGCTTTTTGTAGCAATCTTAAGCTTGAGCATTCAAATTGAGGGATGAAAGTGCCTTCTGAAGCGATAATTAATATTTTATGTTTTAAATCCAAGTAGAAAATCATGGTAGTTTAATGAGACAAGCAGTACTATTTTTACATATATAGTGTAATCAGCTGTGAACATTTAAAAATCTTTAGGAGGGCCATTTTGATACTGAGAAGCTGAATTAAAAGCATGATTTAAAAAAATATACCAGACTGAGTTAGCATTGTTCTTGATTTGAAACTTTGTGTTTTGACAATTCCAAACCTTTCAAGAAATGCAGGGGCTAAATGTTTAGTTTAAAACTCCATTAAGTAGATATTTTCAAGTAAATTGTTTGCCTCCAAGTTCTGAAGCTTTTATGAAAATAATAATTAAAATTGCAGGATTTAAAAGTTTAAAAATCACAGACATTTCATAATCACAGTGAATTCCTCCATAGACTAAGTGTAATATGTGGTGTTTTCTTCCCAGTGTTGGCATTGGGATAATGACCTTCCCAATAAGTGACATCAGCCACTCATTGTAAGTCTCTCTGAAGATCTTGCACCCCCTTGGTCACCTCCCTCTGGACACGCTCCTTGAGCTGAGCTCCCAGAGCTGCACACAGAACTTGAGGTGAGGCTGCACCAGCACAAAGAGGGACAATCATTTCTCTTGCCCAGCTGGTGATGCTGTGCCTGAGGCACCCCAGAACACTCCAGTTGCCTTCCTGGCTGGCAGGACAGTGGTGGCTCATATTCAACTTGCCATCAATCCAAACTCCCTCTTGTTTTTCCATGAGGCTACTTTCCAGGCTCTTGTCCCCCAGCTTGTACATACAACCTGGATTACCCCATCACAGGCAGAAAATCCATCACTTGCTCTTGTTAAGTTTCATGTAGCTGATGATTGCCCACCTCTCTAGTTTTATCCATATCTCTCTGTAAGGCCTCTCCACCTCTGAGGAAGTTCACAGGTTTTCCTCCTTTGGTAACATCAGCAAAGTACTTAACAGACTTTCAATTTCTGTGTCCAGGTAATTTCAAATAAAAACATCAAAGAGCACTGGCCCTAAAACTGAGCCCCATGCAGCCTACTGGTAACTGTCTGCTAGCCTGATGTGATGTGATTTAGTACCCATCTACCCATCAGTCAATTTCTCACCCAGCATGTTATAGACTTTCCTAGCTGTGTGCTGGACATTTTGTCCAGCAGGCTACTCTGAGAGATGGTATTTCAATCATGCATAGTGAATCTTTCATTAAGTGCTGTACATTGCATCCTCTCCATTATATAACATGTTTTAACTATTTGTATTCACAACAGAGCGTGAAACTTCTTTATTCACTACTTAAGACTGTGAAATAAAGTTTTCCTGAGTTGTCTATAAAATTTGCATTAAATCTCACTTCTTCTAGTTCTACTCTGTGAATTGTTTTCCTATGTCTAACACTGCAGAGATGACTCACCTGTGCTGGGTGATAATCTTGACCCCTATGAAGTAGTTTTATAAAAACAAAAGTATTTCATTTATTTTTTGCGCTGAGAGACAGACAGCTGCCGATGCTCTGTCTGTAGGGTTTTGTTGAGGAAAGGGGAGGCTCTAGCAAATGAAGGGTCACTGTACCAGTATGGAAATATTAGCATGTGGCACTGATAAATAACTGTGATTGCTGTATTAAAAACATGCCGGGATTAAAGCCATTATGAAGCTCTTACAAGTAAAATCAACTGTAGAAGAAGAACTTGCTTTGCTGCTTCTGTGTGAATGGCTTCTTTTGGCAGAGGTCTTCTGATCCAGAGTCAAGTCAGTTCCCAGCTAACACTTAACTGTGTTAGGGCAAGTATGCAGTATAGATCTGCCTGAATGGAGGGTGTGAAAAAGGAAGGACAAGAGTGCAGTCACATAGTGTTACACGTGCTGGCCAAAGAGCCTGAAGCAATAATGAGTTAGGAGACCAGGCTGCAGGAGGCTGCTGAGTGCTGTAGTGCCAGCCTGTGTCATGGGGATCAGCACAGATCCTCAGGTTCTTGGAGGATGCAGGGCCTGGGCTCCGGGTACTGTGCAGTTAACAAAAGAGGAAGCTTTCCGAAACATTCTGTTATGCTTTCAGGTTTCTCATTTAGGTTTAAGGTTTTGATTTAAGGCTAGGATGCAACAATGAAGCACAACAGGTGCAACAATGTAGAAGCTTGTGGCTAGATATTTATACATAACATATCAACGATTTATGTATAGGCACTTTCTCTAGCTTAATTAATTCCAACTACAGAAAACATGCGGACGTTTTAAGTTCTTAGTATCCTAATTTTTATTATTAATTTATTATAACGCATAATAGGAACTTCTGTTTTACGTAATTGGGGAAAGAAAAGACATTATTTTTCTGACTCAAGTTCTGCGCATTGATTTTCTTTGAACTTGAATTCTCCAGTAAGTGGTTCTTAAGCTACTTCAGACGTGTTAAAGAACATTCAACATCCAAATACTTTCAAAATTTGGTAAGGACATGAAATAATGTATCCAGTAACGATGCCAGCTATTGTGATTGTAATAGAAATAACTGTCTGTGGTTCTGACAGAAAAGATAAGTTATACAGAAAGGTTTATGACACTTTCACTACTAAGTGATAATTGAACCATAGTTCAAGCCTTGTTATCTTGTGGTATATTTAAAGCACAGATATGTACGTGAGATTAAGCATGGTTTTTTTATGTCTGTATGAAATACAAGTTGACTGTTAAGTTCCTTATTAGTGTTTCTTTTTCTGGTGGGGTCATTGGCTGATTTGTCTTGTAGAGATGATTCTTGCTAGTCACTAATCCCATGATACAGGAGTAATGTTTTAACACCATCTATAGAATGTAGCAGTTTTGCTAAGAAATACAAATTTTCACAAAATTTTTGAAAATTATTGATAAACTGCAATATCTATCAATGAGATGTAGAGGATGTAGAATAAAATCTGTACAAGAATTTTATTGGAGCGGAGCAGAAATTTCTGGTTTTGTTTCAAGCAGTTTGTAAGCCAATGTTTCACCAATTTTCTGCTCTTCTTTCTTAAGCAACTTCAGTTTCTTAGAGTAGAAGATGTAACTTATAAGTGAAAGGCTCTGAGAGCAAGAATGATCTCCAGTGACACAGCCTACCTGTGAGCAAGTAGGGGTGTAGGGTGTAGTGTTTTAAGAGAAAAGAAGCTTACCTGCTGAAAAATTCTGTCTCTCTTTCCACATTGGCAAAGAGGACTATATCATCTGTACCTTTGCCTTCATGCTGCTGCCATCAGCAAAATCAGTTTTGCTTCAGGGATGCAAGTGGCAGCTGAATCACCATTGGGAGAAAAGAAGGAGAAGGCTTCATGGGGTATCACTCTGGAAAACACTTGTCAGGAGACAAATGAGGTTAATGATGAGCAGAACAGTGAGGATTAGTGGTCAAGGCTGGTAAGTTAAGCCTCACTGGATTTAAAACTAAATAACATTATTTACTATCCTTCTTCTCAGCACCTCATGGGGAAGCTCTCTAGTTGTGCAAATAGGAGAACTAGGGATTTAATTCTACTAAAAAAGAGATACTGAGTAAGCCCTTTCATGTAAATAATGGCTTTTTCATAGGAATGGAAAAAAGACCTCTTTAAAATTTGTGTTTCCATTCTAAGCTGACTAAAAGGGCAACACAAACATTCTAAACACAAATGCTGAGATTAAAAAATACATTTTTTTTCAGTTGTTTTGAGGGGGGAAAAATGCTGATGCATTTCCAAATAGGGATGCAGTTTTTATAGGAACTTCTGACACACCACAATAATCCCCTTAGTGTTCCATTCATGCAAGTAACTTTAGGAAACGGTAGTTAACAATTAGTTGAGAAATGAGTAATGTGTGGTAAATAGTTTTGACTGTATAGTCCAAACTGTATTGATAACAATTAGTCTTTCAATAAGAGTCTTCTTTTGTGTGATAAGAGTGCTGTGCCTTTGTGATGTGATGATGGCTAAAGTTCTGACACGTACCTTTGAGACAGTCAGTGATGCTCATTATCAAAATGCCACAGCACAGCTAAGCCACAGTGACTGTTGTACATTTTACTCTGCAACAGGCCCAATCCAACTTAATTTGGTAAATTAATGTAAACTTCCTTTGAGTACTTTGCAGAATCAAGCACTGTCAAAGGGATTGTTCAAGGCTACACTATGCAGAGGAAAATTCTTCAGAGGAAATCTGAAGAAAGCAGATAGATCTGGATGGGAGATTCAAGATAACTGTGTTTTGTAGGAATGGCATATCTAATTAAGACATAAATGGAAATATTTTGCAGGGAATTTTGAATGTTCAACAACATAAAAGAGTAATGACTTTGTAATTGAACTATATATATAAAATTCCATTTGACATTTCAGTCATATTCAAAATACCTGATTCTCAGTGTGCATACTTGAGATTTAGGTACTTGCTATGCCAAGTAAAGGAATTACCAGTGAAGTAAAAGTGAAATGAGCTCTGATTTATTGCAGTCCAAAGGTAGAGGAACACTAGAAAAGGTTACCACATTTGTCACAGGAGTTTTCAAAGAGACAGTAAAGTAATGTACATTGATTTGTTGGCTTTATGGACAAGACTATGAACATATGAGCTTTTTATTTTGGGCTTTGGCAATTGAGAAATCACCGCAAAAGATATTCAGCAGAAAAGCCAATACTGGCTTTAAACTTGCACCATTATGCTAATGATTCCTGTCTGTGGTACATTTCAAGAACACGTTTCTTCTAGGATTCCCCAGAACATTGCTGATCTGAAAATTGAGTCTTCCACTGTTTTGTGTTTTCTGCTTGCTTGTGCAGACATCAGTGACATTGGAACAGTGATGCCTGTTCTGGCACTCCCATCAAATCCGTGGTTTTCAGAATAGAATGTGCTATGTATTGGAGTCCCAGAGCATATTGCTCCCCTGTGACCTCTCCTTCAAAGAAGCTTTGCTTACTTTCAGCTCTTGCTTTTGTTTATTTCAGCCTAAGGAAAAGTTCTCTGTGGAGAAGTTTGTCTTTAGTCTACTTCTTCCTTCCTTCCAGCAGAACACTATTTATTTTACATTACTTTTCCATTCAGATACATTTAGAATGTCCACTAAAAGAGGGACACTCAGGGAGCTGCTTTCTTGTTTTTCTCTGCTCCATCTTTCCTTTGCACTCCCTTGACACTAATCATGAGGAGGCGGTGAAAAAGTACTGATTAGCAGGAAACATCATGCACTAAGAGAAGAAAAGTCAAACTTTTTGAGAAGTCTATCTAGACATAATAATGTTGTAACAAACTGGAGCTGACTACGAGTGTGGCTAGTGCTTTGAACAGCTGTGTGAATTGGGGCTTCCTGAGGGAAACAGTGACGTGGTCAGTGTAAGTGAGTTGTTCAATATTATTTTCCATTCAAACTTCACACTCTTGCAAAGGCATAGAAAGTTAAAAACACTTTGCTGTTCAGACATGGAATTTTCAGGATACAGAGAAAACATCTACAGGGCCTTATCTTTGCTATCTCTTGATCTGCTTGAAAGCAGAAGCATTTGGGAATTTGCAGTTATCTGGTTCCAGCAAGATGTCACTAAAGTGAAAGGAGTTCTTTGCATTACTTTGCCTCTCTTTGCCTTTCTGGCTATAAATGGATGAACACCACATTCAAGACTACATTTTGAAATGAAAATATCACTTTATCAGTGTTAAGTGGTCAATTAATTCTATATGCATCTAAACAGAAAGACTTATTACAGTCTCAGCCAGAAACCTTGGCTCTGACTCCTGCTTAAATGGTGATTACTGTTGTGGCTGACTGTTGGGTGACTAAATGAGGAACATCCGTCACTAAAGGTGCAAGATGGTTTAGGTTAATCTTGGATCTGTAGGCTCCCTGTCTGGGTTTATTGTCAGTTTGCATGATGCAGAGATAGAGGATAGGAAGGAGCCATTGTTATTGGATCAGAGCTGATTCATTCTGTTCATCCCTTCAAAAAAAATTTGTACTCTTTGTGGCTGGCTCAAGCCAGGATGCTGACAACAGAAAAAAAATTGCCATTGTGTTTCTAAGAGGCACAAGTCATTCAATTCCTGATGAGCTGTTCTTAAAACATATTTCTGCTGTAAAGAGTTTGTCAGCAGCCTTATCTCCAGACAGTCAGATATGCTGTTCAGGCTGTGTCAGTAGCCTAATTAACATATTTTCTCCTGCTAGGAGTTACAGCAACCATTCTGAAATATTTTAAACTCATTTCTCGAAGACCCGCATTGGTCCATTTTTAGAGTGTTGAGCAGCACATCGGCATTGCTAGGAAAGTTTTAAAGATGACACCTCTGGTGCCTGCAATGTCTGTGCCTGTGTAAGATTTATTTCCTGTGTCTTGCACTGCAGTTTTGCCCATGTTTGGTGTGAGGTGAGGCAGCGGGGAGCAGGGGCTGATTGATGGGGAGTGGCACTGCATTGCCTGGCAGCTGGGAGCTGCTTAGTGACTTCAGCACAGCATCGGTTCAGGCCCCCACTTAACAAATTTCAGTTACCATCAGTTACGAGCGCTGAGGGAGAAGGGGGGCACAGGAGACACACTTCACCCTGTGCCTGGCCTTTTCCAGTTCATTTAAGAGTATTACAGTGGTTATATAATGCAGTGTCCCGGGAGGCATGGGCAGCAGATAGCGTGCAGGAGGTTTCCTGACCAGAGAAATTCTGGCTTATGAGCCATTATTGGGCAGCCTTGTCCCCTACCCTCCTGAACTGATTTATTGTCAGATCACAAAGCAGCACAAGCTACTTTTATTCTCTCGATTTTTCTGATAGGATGTTAAGATTGTATTTAGTCTCAGGGTATGATAAGCTCTATATGGTTTATCTGTAGGTTATGTAATGCTCCACAAACACAGGCTGCGGTCTCGATTGGTCCTGGGCTGGCTGTGCAGGGCTTGTGCTGTAGCACTATTGCCATGGCCCATATTTATCCATTTGTTTAGAAACAGCTCATCCATTTCCATGGTCTTTATAAAAGGTGCTAAGGACAACTGTTAAGAAGCCAAGGCATCTGGAATAAGTCCTTTTTTCCTTTTTTATTTTTTAAGCTGTAATGTTACATACATAGAAAGTGAAAAGTGAAAATGAAATAGTTGTTATCAGTGTTTTGCCATTCCAAAACTTTCATGTACCTTGGTGAGACCCATTTTAAAATATTTAAAATCGTATTTGTTACCAAAAGCTGATACAGTATTCAGTAATAAAAACCTCAAGCAGCTGAATTCTCGGAAAGCTGAACTTAAAGATTATTATTGAAATTTAACCCTGACAGAATTTTTAAGCTGTTTTCTTTGTTAGTTAGCACTGTCTAAGCACTGCTCTTTGACAGTTAAAAAATCTGTTTAATAAATGTGAACTCAAACCAGATATTGTTGTAGGTACTTATAAATTTTGTATTCCTTCTGCAGTTTATATATCTTATTTTCTTTGTGAAGCACTAGTTTTTAGGGCAACTTTAGTATTTCCTTAAGGTACTCAAAGGCTGCTTAGAAGACTTTTGCTCCTTATTAAAAGAAAGAAAATAATAGGTATGGAAAGAGAACAATAGGTATGGAATGATAGTATTTTATATATATATATATATATATATATATATATATATATATATAATTGTTTAAGATATCTTTCCTGAAAGAAACTTGTATATGGAAATGTTTTTCAATATGTGATTTTCTTCAAGTTGATACAAACTGCCTTATGATTGTATACCTTTTGTAATATCACTGTTTCTGAAATACGTTTCTTGCTAACACAGCATCTTATGACCTAGCAGTACTATAATGATGGTGAGGAAGAGGCTGTGGATATTGTGGATGTTGTCTGCCTGGCCTTCAGCAATGTCTTTGACACTGTCTCCCACAGCACTGTCCTGGAAAATGAGAGGTGCAGCCTTCATTTTGTTAAGATGACCAGGCTGGATGGCCAGCCCTAGAGGGTGCTGGTGAATTCAGTTTGCATTCAGTTGGCATCCAGGCGCTGGCAGCATTTCCTAGGGATCAGTGTTGGGCCCAGTCCTGATTAATATCTCCTTTGGTGATCTGGATGAGGAGAGTGAGTGTGTCCTCAATAAATTCACAGATGACACCAAGCTGAGCAGTAGTGTTGATCTGCTGTAGGGCTGGAAGGCTCTGTGAGGGGACCTGTTTAGGCTGGAGACCAGCGCCAAGGCATTCAACAAGGCCAAGTGCTGAGATCTGCTCTTGGGCCACAACAACTCCAGGCTGGGGCAGAGTGACAGGAAAGTGGCCCAGCAGAAAAGGACCTGGGGGTGCTGGTGACAGCAGCTGAACATGAGCCAGCAGTGCCCAGGGGGCCAAGAAGGCCGATGGCATCCTGGCCTGTGCCAGCAATAGCGTGGCCAGCAGGAGCAGATAAGGCATTATCCCCCTGTCCTTGGCACTGGTGAGGCCACACCTCCAATCTTGTGTTCAGTTTTGGGCTTCTGAGTTCAGGATGGACACTGAGATACAGGAGTGTATCCAGAGAAGGGAAATGGAGCTGGTTTGGAGCACAGGTCCTGTGAGTAACGGCTGAGGGAGCTGGAATTGTTTAGCCTGGAGAAAACTAGACTCAGGGGCGACCTTGTCTCTCTAACTACTGCCTGGGTGGGGGTCAGCCTCTTTTTTCAGGCAATTAGTGACAGGATGAAAGAATGTAGTTCTGAGGTACACCAGGGGAAGTTTAGGTAGGGCATCAGGAAGAAATTCTTCACAGAAAGGGTGATCAGATATTGAATGGGCCGCCCAGGGAGTTGATGGAGTCACTATCCCTGCGGGTGTGTAAGGAAAGACTGAATGTGACATTCAGTGCCATGATCTAGTTGACATAGTGGTGTTCAATTAGAGGTTGGACAATGATCTCAGAGGTTTTTTCCATTCTAATTGGTCCTGTGATAATACAAGTATCAACCTTAACAATGTCCCATTGAATCTGGTGGCTCTTGCCATTCGCTTGAGTAATTTCCCCTGTTCCTAATCTAGTAGAAAATGATGCTTCAGCCACCGATCACAATACCAATGTGACTATTGTGGAAGATCAAAAAATTTGAGAATCCACTACTGTAATGCAGCCAATTAACCAATAGTCTACAAATTACCTGTGTGCAGCAAACATTTATTTCTCCCAGGATTATTTCCATTGCAGCCATGAGCAATGATAGAGCAGTGGCCCTTCTTGCAGCTACTTATAGATGGTGAATAGTGTTTCAAAAGCTTTCAGATCTTGTAGAAGTTCTTTTCATCAGGTTTTGACAGACAAAATTTTGATAGCTGTAATGCTAGTATGCATTGGGAAAGTACAATATTTAAATAGAAGTGAATTGCTTACCTTTGAAGGCTTACCTGTGAGCTTTCTGTGATGTGATTTAAGTGATTATTTATGTTATGAATATACTACTTTCTGTCTGAAAGAGAACGTTCCTGTGTTGAAAAGCTTCTGTTATGCAGATGCTATTAAAATCATAGTTTCCAGAGAAGTGCTACTAGAATTCAAACATGAAAAGTAAGAATTTGTGATAAAAATTATTATCATTCTGTAATTTAGATGATTTTCAGATTCAGACCCAGAAACTAATTTATACAGGAAAGACTATTTGTTTCCATTTCTGAATACATCAAAACTTTGCAAACTGCAACTGCACTAAAGTGACATTTTAACTGGTCATGGACTCTGTACTCTGATTCTTAGGGTACTGGCTTATTAATTGATGCTTTGAATACAAGTTATCAGTTTGCAAGCATGGGGATATAAGATTTACAAATAAGATATTCCAAAAGTAGCTATCATGACAAGATAAAAGATGAGTAAGCAGTGAAGATGTGAAAAGTTAAAGAAGAAGCTCAAGATGTCACAAAAATGTTCTGTCCATATAAGAAAAGGTGCCATTAAGTAGGCTTTGATCAAGTTACAGGAACCAAATTTTTCTGTGGAGCTATTGCTTTAGCCATGCAATAGTTTTATCAGTCACTCCAGCATTTGTAAATAATTTCTACAGATAAATTAAACTGCAATAAAGAAGTTGGATAGTCTTGCAACAGTATTGCCACTTTTTCTTTCTTTCCTTTGACTTTTCCATGTCAAAATATTCTGAGGAGTTACCTGTGACAGGATGTAGACTACACACTAAAGTGGACTCTCAATAAATTGAAATGTCTAGTGAAGATAGACATGTGGAAAATATTTGGAACCAAGTATGAGTGATCAATGAACACATTTTACCATAAGCTGTTTCAGCAGAATATGATATCTTGCTTACTGTGTTCAGATGCTGAAGGAAAAATCTCGCTAAAATCAGAAATGAGAAGATTTTAATAAAAAGCTGATGGACTCATAGCAAACTCTAGGACTTGTACTTTGAATGAAGATTTTTTTTTTCAAATATCCCACTGAAAATATGGCAGTGAATCTTCTGCTGGTTTTGTGTAAGCCAGTGTCTAACCACTTGAGATTTCTTATAGGAAAGGATGAGATACGGATTAAAATTGAGAGAGCTAGAAAATGGAGGTACATAGATTTGGAGGCATGTATTTTACTTGATAGAATACATGATGATTACAGAGCTTGGGATGTGTCTCGAGTAAACCCATTTCCTACCAGAATGCATTTTTGATCTAAATAAGAAAAAAATTACCCCATTGTCTATAACAATTGTTCCTTCACAAAGTGTATTCCACATGTATAAAGATTTTAGATGGGAAATAACAATCAGTTACAGAGTAAAATATAGACAACGTGTGCTCTACAAAAGTTGAGAATGTAAAATTTCTATGCTTTTAATCTCCTTAAGAGAGATTAAAATGGATGTTAAGAATAGTAATTACTTTTGATAAAGTAATTTAGAAATAATATCTTTTTTCCACTGGAAAACAGTAGGCTTTTAGAAATATTTCCTTAATGTTCTAAACATTCCTCAAGCTGGACATAGCAACGGGGTTCAGTAATGGCAGCAGTTGAGGCTTTCACCGGCCTTACAGTGGTTATCTTTTTGCGTGTATGAGTAATCCACAACCTAAATTGAACCCAGCTGTCTTAGCTGGTTATTTAACTGCTGCAGCTTCTGGAATAAGCATGTGTTCGGCAAAGGCTTCCTGGGGATTATCCATGGCTGTGAAAGGAAATTGCAAAACTCTGATATGTGCCTCACAGTACTGGAAAAATTAATTTTTGTTTACTGATTTGGGCCAAATAGGTGAATTTGATTCAACTGCCTTCTAATTTTGATGTGTAATGATTTTGCCACTCATCTTGAAAGCTTTTCTTTATATGCCTTCTTCATAGGTACTTATTTTTCTTTTTTTTAGAGATTAAACTTTTAAAAACTGTGCTTATTTTAAAAATATAAAAGAAAAAAAAAAGAAGATGAAAAAAGAAAGGATAAACTTTGAAATCCCTGCAACTAGCCAAAAGCAAAATTTCTGGAAAACTAATGTCTTAAAGATGACATTCCCTTCCCTCTCTGGTTCTCTGTGTCAACTGGTATCAAAATGGAACATTGTCTCCAAATAATTTCTATGATTCTTTTTTAAACTAAAGAATAGATTTTGGGGAATTCCAGCAAGTCCATGTTTTAGAATAGTTTTGCATGCTTTCTAGACTTAAAAATGTATAAATTTCTTTTGTTTTTATTTTTGAGTCTGTGGAACCTGCCATATGTATGAATAATGTTCCTCCAACCACCTCATATCTCACCTGCAGAATATGCTGTTTAAAAGAACATTCCTTTAGAATGGCTTCTGTAGTCTTCCTAAATTCATGTCTGTTAATATCTTGAAAGGATTTTTCCTATGGTTGGTCTTCATTTTAGATTTCTCAATGGAGCTTCATTTTGAAATTATGTTTTATAGCAGGAACTGTAAGGATTGCGTGTCAGTCCCTTATCAGTTCGTGATGATTTCTAGTTGTTGGCAAAGTCTGACTCTTCCACTCTGTTAAATTTTTAACCTGCATATAAATCAGGACCACAAGAGGATGTTTTCCCTTCTTATTTTCTAGGAGTCTAATTTCTGTTTCTCTTAATTAAAACCATAGCCAGAGGAGAAGTTAGAAGATCATGACCCATACAGGTTTTCCACTTTATGGTAGTAGAGTTTTTGTTCTTTACTTGGTGGAATACATGGTGGTTATAGAGCTTGGGATGTGTCTCTTTTATAGACACAAACAACTTTCTTTAAGAAATATTGGTTGTTTTGGGGTTTTTCCCCCCCTCAGCATTTGAATAGAGGTTGTATTTTGGACTTTTGGGCTGGTGGGAGTGCAGGATTCTGTTTTTCTCACTTAGTGGAGGGTCTGCTCTTCTCTGGAAATTAATTCACAGACCATCTTCAGTCAAGCTGGTAGATGGGATTAAACAAGCAGAGTTGACATGCTTGTGGTAAAACTCCATTTCTGCTTAAGTTTTTTATTTTTCCTAAAAATAAAACTACTAGGTAATCTTCACTTTGACAGGAACTGTCAGCTTCTTAAGTAAAATTTTAACTTCTTATATTAAATATAAAAAATTATGATCAGAAAATTTCAGGGAATTTAACTCCAGGAGGTATATTTCAGACGTGTTTTTTCCTCCATAGGCTAAGTTCTCTTGTGGGACTAAGCTGTTGAAAATGGGTATGGTCTGGTATGCTGTGAGTTACTGTGCTTAAAGGGCCTTCCAGAGAAGGTGGGGCTGTATGAGGCTCTTAGATTTTATTTCTTGAGGACACCATAATACCTTTTTCAAGATTTCTACCTAGAAAAGTGTAAAGATATGACTATATTTGATTTGATGCTAATAAGAAAATTTTAAGGTAATTATCAGACAGGAAAAGTAGCTTCATTCCTCAAGTCTACTAGTTCTATTAAATTCAAGACAAGGAAAGATGAAGATGATACTTAGAAAATTATGTAGATGTTACTTCTTAATGAAGTCCTTTGAATTAAAGTGCTAATAATTTTTTTTTTCTTTTTGCAGAGTAATGCCTTTTATCAATCTTTATAGAGGAAGCAGATAAATTTGTTTCAGTAAAACCTTGCCAGTTAGTAACTGAGAAAAACTGTGGACAATTTATTTAGCCAAGAGCACACAGCTCTGAGTTTAAATCACCTGATAATGTGGTGGAAACACCACTTTTATGACATAGTATTTTCATAGTATTTTACTGTATTTTCTTTTCCTTGCTGCTGATTTGTTTCTCAATATATGCAGGCAAGTAATGACTGTGTCATGTCTGCTTTCCTAAAACATAATAGCTGCTAAAATAGTGTGTAATGTAGATGTCTTTCAATGTCTGCCATCCTGTAATTACTGCATTTGTCTTCTGCACACTAACAGAAAGGGAGACATAAAAAGAGACTAGCCCATTTTTTTCTTTTACAGTGTCTTTGGATTTACCTGCAAAAGTCAAAAAGTCAATGTGTATATCTATCACCTTTGCATTCCCATACTCAGGTCAAGTGTATTCCAGTGCTTGGAAGCATGTTTGATTGCTGGAACCTGGGTATTTTGAGGGGATGTAGTCTTATTTTGAGTACAGAATTATTTAAATTGCCCAGATGAAGTGATTTGAAATCTGCCATGAGATCTATTTGTTGCTTTATTCAGACACAGGTAACAAAGAACCTCAGCTAATGGGAAAAATTTCTTCCCAGCACTTAATATCTGAATCTATTATTAACATGCTCCTGACTTTTATATCCAAGAGCAAACCAAATCATCCACCTTTTGCCCCACTTTCCCACTTGTAAAAATAGTGTGATGACAATCGTTCATCATGAAATCTTTTTTGCATTACTACTTGGATGTCATCCACTGTACCTCTAAAATGAGTCTTTTACCACTTTCTGCAAAGAAAAATATAGACAGAAGCAATTCTAAGGAAATTCCTCACTATATAACACAATGCAATGATAATGTGCAAACTTTAGGGAATACAGTAAGGTTTATCTGCTAGATAAGTAATTTTAACTGCTTATACAACTAAGCCTGAGCCTCTTTGTATTTCTCGAGAACTACAGAAAAACCTTTTGTGCTTTTTATCATTATTTTTTAATTTTGTAGGGGTTTTGTTGTTGTTGTTTCGTTTGTTGTTTGTTTTGGTTTTGGGTTTGTTTTCTTGTTTGTTTATTTTTTAAAGGGGCATTGGAGACGCAGTTATTTCATTGGGCTTTTTGTTCAGACAGAAATCATAATTGAAAAGCAAGGAAAAAATAGACATTTTTACTGCAGTTTTGTGAAGTTTACAGATGCAAAACATCCTCGTATCATCTGATATAGTCTTTTCTAGGCTTCTTGAGATCCACACTGTCTACCATTCAGAGATTTTGGTAGATGTTTATTTTGAGTTAAGAAAAAGGAGGAAAAAGTCAGAAACATTAAGGGTATTCCAGAATAGATCTCTGCACTCTACAATAAGAAAATTTTTGCCATAGCTACTCTGTTAGGAGGGAACATGACTTAACCATACTTGTAAGTTATATCAGAGGATCCATCACTCATTATGAAGTAATTAACTTTTTGGACTAAAATAAGGTGTGGTTTTGAGATATTTGGAGTTTTATCCAGCAAAATAAAAATAAAATCATCTCAAAAATAAAATCATCTCTGCTGTGGAGAAGGTGATGTGGAGGTTATTGCTTGGCTGATGGCAGTATTTCAACAAATAAAAAATAAATGGAATAAAAATGTTGTAAATCACAGTAAATCATTGTCTCACTACAAACTAGCATGTTTTGTCTCACTAAAAGCTTTCAAGTTTTTTTGTTTGCTGCTATATTAAGCAGACAGCTGCTAGCTGGGATGCATATAGGTCTGTAGTTATGCTTATAATGAGTCACTCTGATTATGCTTACCTTTGGGTCACTTAAAATAAATTATCACACCTATTCATTCCTGTATCTGACACTCATCTGCTTATTATACCATTTCTTCAGTCTGAATTTCTCACTAGAAGATACATTGTAATGGCCTCATAGCAGTGAAGCTTCTTAAATTGTTATATTTTCCATTTCAAGGCTTAAATGCTTATTATTCTTTCTCCATCTAAGTTTTCTCTTTCTCATCTAAATTCTTTTACCATATAAGGTGGTAAAAATTCTGCTTTCAAACTGCTAATAGAGCAAACTGTCCACTTAAGCATAAACCAAAAATTTAGGATTTCATAGGAATTTGATAAAACAGAATGTTTTATAATACAAATTCAATGAGACCTGAATTAATAGATACTCTGGATGTTTTGGTATTGAGGAATAAGAACAGAAAAAAATCCTGTCTCAATCACTAGGCTGGCTCCCCTTTGATTTTTCCTCATCTGTTTGGATGAATTTGCACTGGTCTTGGACAATCGGTCATCACTTCTTTTGGGTGAAATCATGTCCCTTTTGCTTCCTCCAGTCAGAAGATGAGTCAGCCACAGTTGCCTGACAGCTGATGTTTGGGTACTACTTAGAGTAAGGTCAGTCTTATTTTCTTTGACTGAAGAGCTTGTGCTTAGGCATTCATGGGGACAAAGATCAGTAATGAAAAGAGCCATCTGTTATTTTTTATTTGAGGCACATCAGGGATCAGGCACATCAGATCATTAACTTATAAACCAGTTTTATTCCTGCATAGGTTTACCCTTCTCTGAGGGTATGGAAGGATCTTGAAATTCTCTACATAATAGGACTTCTTGGCTAGTGTTTGTGAAGGTGCTGCATGTCAGTATTAGGAGATGCTTACAGAGCAGTTGTAGTTTGAGTTTGTAAGGTAGCTAAAGTTGTCTTTTATAGTTTGGATTTTTTTGACATCCTAAATGCAGTGATTTTTCTCACTAAAAAATGTCAGACTTATTTTGATAAATTCAGACAGATTCTCTTCTGCAGTACATACGGACATATAGTAATGTTACATGTTTTGAGGCCATTTGCCTTTGCTGCTGTAACTGAAAGCAGATGTAGCTGAAAGATGTCTCTAAAATTTTAAAATTTAAATCCTGAAAATCTCTATTCTGCCTTCTCCCAGGCCAGAATGCCTGCAAAATTTACCAGCTTTTAAAACCCTGTCCCACCTAGTCTTTAGTTTGACTACAGTCTGTCAGTGACTTTGGTTCTGTTTTTACAACAAACCAACTGAATTCTAAGCTTTAGTCCATTTATTAGCTGTGCACTTTGCTTATAATTCAGAAGAACAGGGTTTAAAAAACTTGACTCTTACCTGACTGAATTAGTCAATACTTCATGCCTTCCATGCAGTAAGAAGATTTGGTCTCATACTCACCTTGGGAATGTCATCTTTCTTTTTGTGGTGGATTCCTTGTACCACTTCTTTTACCAGGGCCTGAAACACGCATTCAGAAAATGAGAGAATTCCTCTTAAGGCTAGTAATGTTCATTGTCTGTGCCTCCTGTTTTTGTTAGCAGTCTTTCAGTCACCAGAGTGGGAATATTATACCTTATTTCTGAATCAGATCTTACAAACAAAGTGATCTTTTGAGTAACTGGAAACACGGCTGTGAGATGTGATCTTCTCCTACCTGGTTTCTCCGGTATCGGATTTGGAAGATTTGTCTAGGGACTGAGAGTAGGGCAGAAAGTCAACATTTGTAAGATCTCTGGCTTAAGTTATTTTGCTGCCATATAAATTTTGTAAAACCATATTTTAATTTAATCCTAACCAAGACTCTGCTAAGGGTCTTAAGGGTTAGTGTTATAATTAAAAACCTAACATAAACCATAACTGTGCACAGTTAATGAAAACTTTTTTTCTGTACTCCCTTCCCTTAAACATTCTCTGGGAGTTTGGAAAGCTGCAAATGGAACAGAACCCTGGTGGTAGGCGGAAGATAACACGCGGGAAGAACAAACAAAAAAATGTAGTTTGAAAATTGAACTCATTCTGGTGCATGTGGGTGTTAGTGGAGCTTCAAGTGGTCTCCAGATGAGTGAATCAGTACATTTTCCTCTTCAGCAAAACATTATAAACAATTTATTTCACGGGACACTGGGGCCTATTGGTGTCTGTAGGGGTAAAGCAAGCAGATTTTAGTACTAAGTACTGTAAGAAAAGGAGGATTGAAGTGTGGGTGAAGGAAGTGTAATGTTGTGGCTTCCTCACAACAATATTTAAGTGCTGACTGTGTCCTAGACCAGCTGGCTACAGTTAAACCTGTGCATTTAGAGCAATAAGGTCAAACATGTTCTGGAGACATCTGCTGCTGTGTATGAGCAGGACAGGGGGACAAGGAGGGAAGTCAGTTTACAGAATATGCATCAGTGTGTCCAGGTCCTGTGACACAAAAGGTACCCTGTCTGTCAAACAGTCAAACAAAGAATATATGTATCTTTCCCAGGCTCTTCTATCATGCTCGTATAACAAGGCCTCAGAAGTAGAACTCGACCGCTTTTCCTCTTTTTCTGAAAGTGCTGCACCACTTTGCAAAGTTCTAGAAATCACATGCAATCACTTTTGTACAGGCTGTTTTTAAAAAAATGAGGAGAAACATGGAAAAAATGGATCAAGGGAGGCTGGGAGATTTAATTAAACCAATTCTCTTTCATAGAGCAATAGCACTTTTCTCTTATAGTGCCTCCTGTGACAGCGTCTGAAAGGTTTTTATCTCTTTTCAAAGATAAGGAAACTGAGGCAATGGTATAGGCTATTTATTTGGCTCTCCTGTGCAAGTATCATTTTATGGGATATGTATTTTAAATGAATAAAATAAAAAGCTATTTTTTTAATGCTATTAGTGGGAAAATGGGTCATACAGAGCTCTCTCAGGATTTTGGACACAGCCTTGCTGAGATTAATTTATGTGTATGTAGAAAACCCTAATAAACATGGTTTGCTTAGCAAAAGTATATCATTGCTGCTGATGTGCAGGCAGAGAAAATGCTTCTTATGTAGTTATTGCTTTTACACTTTCATCTGTAGACTTAAAAAGCAGAATAGGTTAATGACAAAAAGATTACTAGCATGCTAGTTTTACCCTCCTGGACTTGTAAAGACCTTAAAAGGGAAATTGATGTTGCTAATAATGTTTCAACCGTCAGTTTAAAGAGATTGCATATGGAGAAGGAAAGAAAAGGGAAGTACTGTTACTAATTCCTGGTTTTGTTAAAAAATTGAGCTTTTCCGTTCTGATGCTGTTGTCATGATCACATAGACAACCTGCACATTTATCACTGTTTCAGTTAAGCTGCATAAACTTAGCACCAGACAGAATCACTTCTACAGAAGTTTTATTTAAAGACTGCCACGGGCCTCATAAAATCTGTTTTCAGAGGAATGGGACAGACATAAGAATGCAAGTGGAGGTGTGATTATCTCACAGCTACTTACATCTGTATTAGTCAAGATCCCTGGTAAAATGTCCAAACGCATTTGTTCCTTTCCAAATAAACAGACGTTGCATGTAAGTGAACAGCTTGTGTTAAAAATGTCATTGTGCTATTTAAATTCTGTGATAGTTTTTGTGTTTATTTAGTTTAATCACCCAGTGAATATAATTCTAAGAAATATCTTCCAAGAAGGAAGCTGCACTTTGTGAAACTTCATGTCCCTGACAGAACCAGAGCAATGAATGGCTCTTGACACCCAGTTATCTCCCTACCTGCTTAAAAAAAATAGAATTTGCAAGTACCTAACCTTACCTTTGATTATTCGTGTATCATCCATAACAAACAGAAGCAATAAAATATGTCCAACTTGGATGATTCTTTCTAATGTTTATGACTTCTGAACCTGGTTCCTACCTTAAAATTTTCTAAAAATAACCATTCAAACAGTGAAAGAAAGACCACTCTCTTGTCTCTGTTTTTTTTTTAATTATCATGAGCTGGATCAATGAATTTGAAATGAAGTAATAGGTGGCACTGAAAACTCATTAAGAAATCAGTCTCTTTGAAATTGAACATGAATAATGTCCACCCCCCATTACAGATTGTGCTACTTGAGCATTGCAGAGACAGACTATGATCGTAGGAATTGCCTTATGATGAAGACATAGTGCTGTGTAACTGAAGACTGTGTCTCTGTTTCTGCAGATCACTGGAGAGTATTAACACCTGTTATCAGAAACTAAATTTTTACTTTTTTTTTAAAGAGACCAAATATTCCAAAACAAGTCAATTGAGTAATTTTATCACATGGAATATCAAGGAGAGCATGGTGTGCAGATAATGTTATGCAATCAGGGAGTCCTGATAAGTATTCAGTTTCTTTTGGATCTGTCTTTAGCAGAAAGATTTCATCTGTTTCCTTTCAAGGAAAAATTAAAATACCTATCTTCTGAAAATAATTGAGGACTGAGAAAGTGGTGCTTTTTCACATCTTGCTGTTGTACATTGCGTCCTTAAAGTGTTTGTTTTTCTCTTGTTGCACTGTATTTTGAGTGTGTTACTCCAGAATAAAAGGAAATTTATGGGAAATTTGAAAAGCATCCTCTGTCTCGTCTTTTAAATGCAAGTGAGTAGGTATGGAAAGAATATCTGCTGTTGTGGTTTTATATTATATATCTTAAATGAATTACATTTGTTCTTCAAGCACTGGCTTCCATTTTGGCTGGCTATTATGATGAGTGGCATATTTCCATATGGACCCATTAAGAAATAATCGTGAAACAGGTATTTTATCTTTCATCCTTCAGAGAGGAGGTGATGACATCAGATCTCCTTTGAGCAAGACATGCTTGGGAGCTATATCACACCAGTGTAAGTACAAGGTCCTTTGAGAGATGCAAAGCACAGTGCCCTACACTTGCAGACTGCAGATGGCTTACCTAGATGGCCAGGACACATTTCAATATGTATTTCAAATTGCTGGCTGGCTGAAAACTCAGCTGAATAGCAGTCAGCATCCTTGAAGCTGACTCTGGGTTTAGATGAGAATGACAGCAGTTTGCCTGGGCTGCATGTTCGCTAGCATTCTGCTCCTGTCTGTGAATTCCAGCTGCTGCGCCACTTTGCTTTGTGGTAGGATTTTTTCTTTAATGAGGAAGGGGACCATGGCCAAAATGATCTCTTTCTGAGACAGTTTGCCTCAGTTGAATTCTTGACATTTTTAATACAAGATAATGTAGTTGTGCATACTAGCAAGAAAATGCACATTTCGTGGAGTAAGTGCAGATCTACCCACAGCTTTACCACCAATAATAGCCAGTATGAACTGGCACATTTTTGTCCAGATTTATTGCATCTGGAAAGAAAAACTATTTTGTTGATGGTGCTTCCTTGTCAGGACATTCACAGCTAATTAGGATGCACACTCCTCTGATCTGTTACACAGTGAGTATCTGGGTTAGTTTATGTGTCCCTCAGATGTGGGTTTGGTTTTGGGTGCCTTGTTCATATTTGTTTGGGTGGTATCCTGAGAATGACAGTATCTCGATGTTGATATGGTCTCAGGAGATTTAAAAAGCAGCTAAGATATTACTGCTGCAGTAGGACATTTGGGACCCAGAAACTTGCATTGCACTTTACAGTAGCACCCAAGCCAGACAGTGTAAGGGGACATTGCAGTGCAGTTGCTCTCACTAGGACCAGATGGAGCTGCATAATCACTGCAGTTGCTAAGGGTAACTGTAGTAAAGGCAAATTCAATCTTTGGAGGCCTGAGTTCCATATCTCAGTATTCCCATGGGGTGTCGGGACCCAGTTTCTCTGCTGTCCTCTTCCTCCTGTGATCTATCACTCACGACCTGTGCTCCATATTCTTACAAAGTAATGCTTTAACTCACTATTACAGTATTTCAATAGCATCTGAAGGTGTTCTGCACTGATGGGAGGAGCAAATACCACATGATCATTTAAGATAATGAATGAACTTGGCACAGTGCTGTTGAAGTTGTGAAAAACATTAGAGGCCAAAATCAACTTTGCTTTGTACCCTTTGCCTTCATCCAAAGTCAGGAGTAGCAGTTGAAGTTAGGTCTTAGGCTTCTTTTTTGCTATTTGTATCAGGAGCATTTACAAGGCTAGCTTTTATTGAACCTGATCTATCTGAAGCTAGATGTATGCTGAACAGGCTGCCCTTTTGATACAGTTGGTATCTGCAACATCCTGATCAGAAATTAAATTGTGTAAGTATTAAAATTTATCAAGATACAAGATGCTAAGAGTCTTAAACCAATGAAGAAATAAACCTTTGCTGCACCTTTGGGGCATTGTCTCCTAAACCAGAAGAAAACAAAACAAGAAAGGAAACATAGCTTCTGCATGCGATAGTTTCAAATCTCCACAGCTTTAAAAAGCAACTAGTACAAACATTTTTTAAAAAGCATACTGCTTTTTTGGGTTAATCATTCCATTAATCATATCATTAATCATATGCAGAAGCGCAGCTTGCTTTTCAGCCCTTTAATGCTGAAGTTAGATAGTTCTGGTAGACCTTCCTGTAAAGTCCAACATGGATCTACCAAATTTAACAAAACCTTGACCACAGGTGATTTGTTTTCACCTCAAATTGCCCATCTTCTTTTTTTTGAGTGGTATCTCTCTGGCTTTTCTGCAAGTTGATGTTCAATATCTCTATAACAAAGATAATTTTTACTGTAGAGATTGGTAGTTTTTTGCTGTGCATCCATTGAGTAATAATTATTTATATAAACTTGCTGCAAATTATATATATGTATAGTCACAGATCCACAATATTTCTGGAACATACTCTCTTTTAAGAAAGGCTTGTTTTGGTTTGGTTTAAATAATTCTAACTCAGCTAGTTTAAAATCCCATTAAATGTTATAAATACTGCAGCCACATATGGTAGACAGACTCTTCTTAGAGCTAGATAATCCTTTTGATTTTGGTTTGGAAACCACTGCAGATCAGGAAGCAGAGAAGAAATGTCTTGACCTTTCCTTTAATACTCACAGGTAGCCCTCCAAAACTCACAGAAATGCTTCTGCACGGCTCTTACTCAATGTTCTGCAGAACATGCCTTCAGCAGGTAAGGCAAGGAAAAATTTCAGCAAGGAACAAGAATAAAATAGCATAAATAGTAACCAGCCTAACCTAAAAAGTGGGTTTAGGTTCTCTCCAACTGAGACTTTGTTAGACTTCAACTGATGCAGAAATAGTGCAGCTGAAATTGGTATCACAGGAGATGGAGTTTCACAGAACTTCAGCTGGGAATTGAACTCTCAGATTCTAAACCCTCATTTTACTGACTGTGTATGCACTAATAATATCTTTAAGAGGAAGAATTGTGCATTGAAAAGAGTTGAAGGTAAATCAGGGTCAAGACCTAGAATAAAGTAATGTACCTCAGTGTTGTAGTGAGTGGCAAGCTTTTACGTATGCCATTAAAAGGTAACGAAGGCTCCAAAATTGGCAGTTCCATAAGGGAGACATCCCCATGACTCATCTTGCGTAAGCAGAGCTGAGTCCTCGTGCCAAAAATAGAATAAAGTACTCTCATTCTATGAAGTGAAAGCAACATAGTTGAGGAAATATATTTTTTCCGTTTTTTTTCCCTTTAGCTTTACTTTAGTTGTGATTTTGTTGCTCTCAATTGAGCAAGATTTTCACAAGCTCATTAAGTCTCAGCATGGCATTAAAAAAAAAATCAATCAGATGTTCTTGTATGTGTAAGAAATTGTTACCTCAACCAGATTGTTCAGTACCACCTATTTTAATTGTGGTAATTTTCAATTTAGAGGGCATCTTATTAAAAATAGACATTAATTTCCCTGTGTTCCATCATGATTTTAGAAATTGTGTCTCTTTAACGACGTTAAAGAGTGCTTTTGTTAGATGTATGTAAAAATAATCCAAGTAAGTTTTTTATATTGTATGACTGTGAGTGGTTTAGAATAAAAAAAAAAAAGAACAATTTTTTTACTGTGTTTTCATAGCACCATGCCCAAAGATGTATTTTTTATCTCTTATATATTTTGTCACAATACTATTTTTAAACATAAGATGTTAGTCATAAGAAGTCAAGACTTTTGAAGTAGCAGTAGCCATGACAACCTTCACTCTTGGGGGTGCAGTGCAGGGTCTGTCGCTGTGTGGCTGGACGTACACTGCATGTGACTGGATGAAATATTGATGTGTATGGTAAAATTACTTATGACTTCATTACAGACTACTTTTTCTAGATCATGCAACAAATTAGCTGCAAGCTGCAATTCAGGAAACTAGTTGTCACTGCTGTGCTTGTTCCATCAAACAGTAGATAAAGACACTGTTGTGCAAGCAAGGTCTATTAAACAGGGCTTGTTTTGTGAGTTACTCTTTTTATTGGTTTCTATTTTCAGTTTTCTTCTCACATTCTGCTCACTTTTCTTCTTTTCTTTATTTCCTCCCTTTTGCTTATTTCTCAGGTATTTTTTTCTTTCTGTTTCTCTGTTTTCTGTTCTGATCATCCTTTGTACTTAGAACTGGTGATTTTGTAAAACAAGTAAATAGACATGTTTTAACCCCATCTGAATTGTACTGATCTTTAACTGCCTTATTCTCACTGCACTAATTTGGAATAATTGAGATGTCTTGTGATAACTATCTTTAAGTATTTCAGAATTAAACTATGACGCGTTTTCTGAAGATGTGTTTTCCCTGAGGACATGTGGGGCTCACCAAGGCAATATTTAGATGAGTGATGTTCTCTTGAGCACCATCAGTATTCAGCAATGCAGTTAGAATTGTCTGAGTGAAACTCTGCAGCCCCTGTCACTACTACTGTACTAAAAAAAAAATTAATTCTGTGAGCAGGGTTTAAGCTTTGTACATAACAGCAAAGGTGTTTATGATCATCTATGTTTGTCAATCTATAAATACCAGATTAAAATAATACCAGAATTGTGTTTAGCAAACATTTTAAAAAATAGGGTTTTCTACAGATTTTTTATCAAAACAAATTCAAACATGTTCTCAGGTAATAATTAACATGGTTAGAAATGATATTATGAAGAATTTAGTCTTTATGCAGGTTATGGTTTTATTGTAAGACAGATTGCACAGTAGAGCAGAAACAAAATAAAACCCATGGGTTTTTTAAAGTAATGCTGCCCATTCTCTATAGTGAATGAGAAAATGATAATGAAACTGCAACTAGTTTTAAAATAGTAAAAGTTTATATACCTTAAAGATATACTCAGAGAGCATATTAGGAGCTAAATTAAAGTTACTTAGAAAATCTAAGTGTGCCATTTCTTGTATTTTTGAATGCGTCTATAAAACCTTCTTTATCTTCAAAACAATTTTATGCATGTGGTTTATGTGGTTTAATTTATGTTTTTATGTCTCTAAAATACAGTTACATAGTATTTTACCAATAGAGACAGTATTTCAGAAATAATTCTAGATTGCAAGTAACTTATTAGAAATGCAATTTGTTATTAAAGATACATTCATTATGGTTACATACTATTATAAACTTACATACTATTATAAATTTAAAATATTTATTTAATTTAAATTTTTTTATACATTTATATAAATCAAAGAATTGATATCTTCAAGTTAAAGCAACTGCTGCATTACTTCTCTGAATGTTAAGGAATTTTTACTTTTCAGTTGGACGACTGAAACCTAGCTAACCTAGATTTTTTATAAAGTTGCTTAAGAATGAAATAGGAAAAAATTGTATCCAGGCAACATCACCTTAATAATCTTACAGCCTCTTAGATCCACTTACTCAGTATTGAAACCAATTTCTGGTCAAAAAAGAACAATTTACATAAACTACTTGTTTTGTATGTTGTTCGCGTGTCTGGATTTCTGGTAAATATGGGAGTTCCTGCACATTAATGCACAGCTAGCAAGAAGTTAACAGTTCACTTGTGCCTGTACTTTCACAGGCGTACACATCAAGCTGCACTGACATCCGTGTAGAGTGCGATGTTTTGACAGGCAATGACCTCAGTACTTGAATGTAAATATTACATTGGCTTTCAGATGGCAGGAGGAGGTTAGTGTAAAAACTGTCCTCCCTTTTAAGAATGTGGTGGCTCCTGCTTCTCAGGGAAACCAGTGTGAGGATGTTCTGTTCTTGCTCTGTTGTGGTGTCAGGCACCCAGGGTCTCCTGTCCTTGTACATGGTGACCCTGACTGCTCAGAGGGAGGATGATGGGGCATTTGCTCTAGTCTCCAGAAACAGTCTTGAAGGGCAGGGGGCAGGGTGGCAATGCACTGTGGGCCATGACATTCAATAGAGTTATGTATGCTAAGCAAAACACCTGGGAAATGCCAGACAGGAAAGGAGGAAGAATTTGGGGAAGAGTTAGGTTTCACATTATGTAGTGTAGGGACAGATTGGGTGTGGCAGCTTTTCCCCAAGGGAAATGAAGGAGACCCTGGCAATTTATGGTGGTGCTGCTGTCCAAGAACTGTCAGTACCAGCTTCTCCTTTGGCCTAGTCAGTTTGGTCTCTAATGCAAACAATCATAGAGGGGACAATCTTGCTTGTGATCCAGCACCTTCCACTAGTTGCTTTTCATTTTTGTTTATTTATTCAAACTAAGGGATAAATCTGGTCCCAGGAGAGCTTCTTGTGATCAGCACAGAATATTCTCGTGCACTGCATAGGCCAGTTACATGCTGCATGTTTGTTATCTCACAAGACAGTGTGAGCAATCAGATGATAATAGTGGTACATCTGGCATATTAAATTATCTAATAACCCTTACTTCTTTGCTGAACTTGGACCTAGTCATGTCATGTCAGTTGTCCTGATATGTTTGACTTCTTACCTTCAAGGTAGATCAGTAATTTCTGTATTTGAAGAAAATTTTCTCTAAGGTATACAGTACTTGAGAGTGTGGAAGGTGAGCAAGGACTACATTATGTTCATTATGTTTACTCTAAAAGATGATAGTTGGATTTTTCTTTTGACTGGTGGCAGATGTGACTGCTCTGTTCCTTTCTCTTTGGCATTTGTACATATCTGAAAGACAGTAATGGCCCATGTGTAAAGGTATCTGTGATAGAAGTATTACAATTTTGATATTCCAGTATTGATTCCAATATTATATTTTGTCAGGACTATTCACTCTTGGTGTGTGGTTTGTTTTTTTTTTTAATACTTAAATAAAGTTCTATATTTGTTTTTTTTTTCATCACAAGACTGTCCCTTGGATTTGGAGGTAGTAATTTTAATTTTTTTTCTAAACTGTAAATCCAGCTGAACCAGCATAAAAGAAACCTGTCTCATAAGCCAAAAGAAACATCAATCTGCAATGCAAAATGTGGAAATGGGTAAGTATAGGAATGTATTGCTATACATTGTTCCTATGCTTTTTGGGGATAAAAAGTTCATTATTTCTTGAAAGGAATACTGTAGGGTTTTTTTCATTTGGTTGGGTTTTTAGCCTTTTTGTTGTTGTTGTTGTTATTTTAAGTTAATTTATTGAAATAAAATGTTCTGAAATTTTCCTGAATGTTTCTAAATGGCTCAGGAAGCCTAGAATAATGCCGGAGTACAACAGTGGAAAAAAACCTGCACATAAATAAATTATATTTTCTGACAGGAAGTCAGTATAGTTCTCTGATAATCATTCTAGCATGATAATGCAAATTGTCCTGTAGTTCTTCAAAGTATCCTGCAGTTCCAGAATTTTCTCTTTTTTTATTTTTATTTATTTATTTATTTATTTAATTTTATTTTATTTTATAGCTGCTTGAGGATACCTCATTTTGTAAGAAGTCCTTATTTTGGAAGAATTTATCTGTATCTTAACTCTTGTGTGAAATACTTCTTTCAAATTTCACCTCTTTAAATGCTTTTAACAAAGCCACACAATAAATTTAAAACACAAATTATTTATTAATGATCAGGTAATGACTTCTATTTAAAAGCTGGTAAACCTTTTTCATGGCACAGCTGGTAATGTTGAGGTTGCATGTCTATGTAGGCATGTGCTGTGTGCTGCACGCAGCAATCCCATGTTACTTATTTTGAATAATTCAGAGAAAACAAGGGCAGTGGAGCTGCTGAAGGGTCTGGAGCTCAGGTCCTCTGAGGAGTGGCTAAAGGAGCTGGGGGTGTTTAGCCTGGACTGGAGGAGGCTCAGGGAAAACCCTATTGCTCTCTACAACTGCCTGAAAGGAGGATGTGCTGTGGTGAGGGCCAGACTCTTCTCACAGGCAACCAGAAACAGGGCAAGAGGGAACAGCCTCGAGTTCTACCAGAAGAGGTTTGGTTTGGATTGGATATTAGGAAAAACCCGTTCACAGAAAGGATGATGAGACATTGAAAAAGTCTGCCTGGGTTGAATCACCATCCCCAGAGGTGTTTGAAAGTCATGTGGATGTGGTACTTAGGGGCATGGTGCAGTGGTGGTCTTGGCACAACCAGGTTAACTGGTTTGGGCTTGATGTTGGTATTTTTTCCAACCTAATAGAATCTATGATTCTAAGACTACCTGTGAAGAAGATGTGTTTTTAGTAGTGATTTACCTAAGAGCATGGAAAATTGTTGATAAAAGAAGAAATTGTTGACCAAATTGATTTCTGGTCATCTGTACCTGCTTTCTCACTGTTTTGAAGGTATGAAGCATCCATCCTGGGACAACATTTACTTCAGAGACTCCCAATGCCCACTTACCTTCTCTGCTTTGTATCTGCATGAGCAGCATTGCACTGCACTGTGTAGGAGACACATCATGTGAGATTCAGGCCTGGTAGATTAATTCTCATCCTCAATGGGCCACATTATTGTTTTGCAATGTGTAGAGCTCTAGAGCAAGAGCTTACTGTATTCTATATGTTTTTTTCAGAAAACCAACTTCCTTGTGACATGTATGACCCCGTGCATAATTATGAGGGAGATGGGAGGGACTTCCATCACTGATAATATCACAAGACAGTGATTTCATCTTAAAGATAGTTCAAAACTTCAGCAGAAGAGAGAGAGCAGACCTGACTTGCTGTTCCTGGTGAGGAGCTGATGAGCTGTATTATGTATAACTGGGGCTTTTGGAAGTCCCTCTGAGCCTTGCTGAATTGCAGTAGGAAAGCTGAGAAATAGCAGGCTGTCAAATCACTGTCTCAGGACAGTGCCAAAAAGGCACCACAGCTTGAAAGCATTTTGCAATTGATTAAAGTGCTCTGCTCAGTGCTATGCTAGAGAGCTATGAGAAAGCAGATACTTGCTGCAGAAAACAAAGCAGAATTTAAAACCTCTTTAGGGCTCAGAATTCAACATCCCTGTTATCTGTTAGAAAATTTTTATAAAGTAAGAACAAGGAATGAAAGTTTATTGAAGCAAGAATCTGTTTGAAATAAAGAGAAGATGACTAAAAGTCAATACTATAAAGAAACAAAAAAATGCTTGTCTGTTTCAACTTTTTTGTCATCAGCAGTCACAGTGGGTGTCTGTAAGCAGAGTAAGTATATTCTGTATATAATGTGATCATAGTTATTTCTCTTTTTTTAAAATAGTGGTAGGAACAAAATTGAGTTATGTTTCTCATTTTGTACTTCAGGAAAACACAAATGTTTTCATTCTTACACTGCTACAGAAGCAATATTAATTTATAGTATTTACAGGAATAAAATATCGAAAATTGTTCCAGTAAGTTGAATTGAAGCTTCCATGTTTGAAGAAATTACTTCAGGAAGGCTATGTTTTGGGATGATTTTGTGTTCTCTAAAGTGGATGTAAAACATACCAATGAGTCTAACCTAGGATGACATATGATCTGTGAATATATTGTTATATGAGTTATTAAGGTAATTAAATGGCCTGCCTCAAGGTGCTTAAATAACTCAGTACTGGTAATGAGGTTAACAGAGTTTGATCTGTAAGTCACCAACTTGTATCAAGATGAATTGTGTAGGTGGAGCTAAAAGTAATGGTGCTCCTGGCCTGCTGCAGAGCAGTCCACTGCCCTACTTTAAAACAAAACTGACCATGTTCAGGGAATTAGTCTTCTAACTCCCAGGGATGTTGCTGGGAGCACTGAGTGACATAGCATCATATAAACAAACTTCAGCTGTTACAGGTCCAGGAATTTGTGGCATCAGAAAAAAAACAGTTTCTTTGACAATTTTTATAAATTCTCAATTAAATAATAACAAAATGTTTTTTCAAATGGGTTTTGTTTATTAATATCTCCAGAACTGTGTGTTCTACTGTGTCAAAAAGATTCAGTGCAGGTTTTTGCCTGGGCTTTGTTAGAAATAGAATGAGGTAGTGTAGTATAATTTCATGGCTATTTGTGACATGAATTTGTTTTGCATGATATATTAATGTACAAGTATATCAATAACCTGATTCAAAATTTACAGAGCAAGGCACTGTTTTAAACTTATGTTCCCTCTGGGCCAGTTTCATAAAATGAAATCACTTGCTAATGACTTGACATTTTGTGGTTTTTTTATTCAGCAATATTGTATATAGATCCAAGGTTTCTCTGCTATGCAAACAGATTGGTATTTGCCAGAAGCATGTTCTAATCTTTTGTTTACACTGCAGAATTCAAAATATATTGTTTACTTTTGCAATTTCTCTCACAGACTTCCTTATGTTTTACCTGTGGATAGAACTGACCCTTGCTGAGTTAATTGGTAACAGTGCCAGCATTTGCTAGACTTATTCCAACTGGACAATTAATTCTCATTAAAGCTAATATGATTTAGGAAAATTAATCCAACTGTATATTTAATTGCCAAAATACATAAACAAGTTCTAACCTTAGTATTTATAAATGAAACTGGAGCTATTCAGCGTTAAGTAATAAAATGCTATTAGACACTTCAGAATTGGAACAGAATGCTAGTACAGGAAAACAGTGGTGTTGGTAGATGTGGTGTGTGGAGGCACTGCATCATTTTGTTACAAAGGTATCTTTTTACTTGTCAGTAGGTCAGGGGAGCGTTGGTTGTGGCCTTCACTTTCCCCTCAATTTTTTGTATTAGTGTAGCAAAGTGGTACCACAACATTTATTTTCCAAACTGAAACTGGACAGCTCTTGCATAACTTAGTTTGTTCTAGTCTATGTCCTTTCAAAAGATAACACTTGTTTCTTTGACCTGGAGACTTTCCATCCAACTCATGCATAATTACTCTGCTTGTGGGAAGTCTCTGAAATCAGTTAAAATGCATTGCTAAAACCATTGTCAAGTGCTAAGATGAAGGTAAGATTGCAGATGTTGAAATACTCTTCCAGTTCATGGTCTTGAAAAATAGTTTTTATTGCCAGAAAGATGTCTTCCACCATAAGAAGAAAAACAACAAAACATTTGTATAGTGGGAAAGAGTTAGATTTAATTTCATACTCAAAAGGAAAAATGTATGTAGTGGAAAGGAAAGGGAAAAACGTATGTTGTATGTACTGGTTTTTTTGATTATACATCCAGTGCAGCTACAGGAATTACTTTGGTAATTTCTCTATGCAAAAGTTCTAACATTAGTAATGCAGAAAGACACTGTTGTAATGACAAGCACCTTTTCTTGCTGTTATTCAGCCACCAGTGCACACGGACATAAATCTGAAACAGAAACAATGTTGAATCCATTCAGAACATTGAATATTTGCTTGGGATATAATCCTTGCCCAGTAGCAATAGATACTGCTCAGAAAAAAATGGTGTGTTAGTGTTAGACTGAGGAAAAGTAGTTATTTGAAATTTGGTTGAAGTGGTTACTAGGAGAGGATGAGAGTTCCTTTAAGAGCATTATAAAGCATTTTAACACAGTATTTATTCCTTTTAGGTCCAAGTTAAAAGAATAAAATGCCGTTTCTCCAACATGTACTCTGTTGTATGTGTTTGTGCTACAGTAGTAGCGCAAAAAGATCCTGCTCTCTGTGGTAGGCAGATTCTGATTCCAGAGACCTAGAGATTCTTTTAAATAATAATACCCCTTATTCCTGACTCTCTGTCAACACATACCTTCCCTTTTATTTTCTACTTAATAGAATCATTTTAATTCCACTGCTACCTCTCTGGAAACCTTAACGCAGTCACAGATGAAAACTGGAGTGTGGAGCATGTGCAAGATTCAGCTCTGCAGCTCTCCCATACTTTTGAAAGTATTCTGTTAACTCCTGAAAGAACAAGCACCACATCTTTCTGTAGGCAGGTGTGACGGGGTCGTGTCCGTGGCGCTGAGGGTCCCAGGTCAGGCTGCTTGGAGCTATTGCTGAATTCCAGCCAATCCCTCCTCACTAACCAAGGCATGTAGATGCCTGCTACAAAGGTGGATTTATCTTCTTACAGAACTGTGAGTTGGAGTACAGAATTTCAATTTATAAAGAGAGGTACAATTCACCCCAAAAAGTTTGCTTTGAAATGAAAGTACTTAAAATTCTTCCACCTGTCCGGTTCAGCTGAAATGTAAATCACAGAGTCTAGATAATTATGCATAATCTCTTAATCTAGCAGAGATCTTGATTGTATTGCCTCCATATCTAAAAAGAACCAGCTGTAATTTCCTACACTTTCTGTGACCTTTTCTCCTCGTGTTCAAACCACCTGAACTGGTATTTTTTATGCTGGTGAAGAGGAGCAGCACAGCTCCATGCTTACATTGCAGTTTCACCTATTCTTTTCCATTGTAGATTTGCATAGCTGGAAAATCTCTGCATGCACTGGCGTTCTTTTTGTTTCATGCCAATTGTTTTATTCTTACATCCAGAAATTTCTCTTCAGTTTTCTGTTTCTACACTAGTTTAAATTTTTTTGTTTTGATTGTTCTCACTCAATTGATACTAGATGCCTTTCTTTTTTATGTGCATTTTTGGATGTTGTTTTTATTGCCTATACAGATCTGTTCAATGATTTTTGCTTGCACTTCCCAGTAAATCCATCTTTCATTTCATAAGTAAGAAAAGGTAAAATTTTAGCCTGTGTTTCATAGAAACAATGTTATTGGTGACTTTACTTACAGTTCAAGATTTGTATAATGACATTATAGGTTTGAAAAGCGTTATAGAACTGTCCTTGAACCTAGTTTCAGATGCTGCATATGTCTTTATTTGGCTGTTACAGAATGAGATTTAAGCATCTACTCCTGTTTTTAATTTTATTTTATAGCTACTCTCTGAAAAGTCTTTACATGAGGCTTACAAAGCTCTAAAAAACCTGCGAGTTTTGTAGTGTTAGATGATAGCAGTGTGGTGAACTTCAGATGAATCAGTAGCAAATCCAAGAGTTAGAAGACCCACCACCATCTGTGATGGAGAAAGAACTGTGTCCTGATGAAAAAGGCTCAAAGCTAATATTCTTTAAGTCATAGCTCCACCAAAGTTTGTATAGCCGGTGTAGTTGAAGCTAAACTGTGTACAGAGATATATCTACAATTTTTTTAAGTGAAGGGTTAGGTTTGCCCAGGTACAAACACAGCATCTTGCAACACAAAGCTGGAGCTTGCAAAACAAAGCTGGACTGTTCTTCCTGAACAGTCTTCAGACATAAAGACTTTTAATGTGTCTCTAATACCTACATCAGCCAATAGCAGTGTGACTTGTGTCTTTAAAATAATGAATTCAGAGATTCACATAATGGTGGTACTGTCCAAGAAAATAAGATCTTCTCTATCATCATCTTGAACATCAAAGAATACTTACAAGGTCTCCCTGTTGCTAATAGTAACTGGCAAAATTGACAACAGCCATTAGAGACTGTACATCCTTATTATGCAATTTAAAGTTCAATGAACACAGTGTTATTTTGACTGAAACAGAGATTCCTGGTAATGGTGCCCCTGTAAAGAGGGAGGAATCAGACACTACAATCCTGAAGAATGTGAATCAGCTAAGAAATAAAATTAGGCCCTTGTGCTTAAGAATAGCAGAATTTAACTTTTCAAGGAGATAGTCAATAGGATCCCCTGGAAAATTGTTCTCAGGGAGGAGAGAGCAGAACAGAGCTTGCAGATCTTTAAGGAAGTTCTTCCATAGAGCACAAGAGCTGGCAATCCTCAGGAGCAGGAATTCAGGCAAAGAAGGCAAGAGACTGGCATGGCTGAGTAAGGAATTTCTGGTCTAACTAAAGGAAGAGAAGCAAATGCAGACAGTGAAAACAAGGACCTGGGAAGGGTATACAGATCCATAGGTTCAGTTGTGTAGGGATGCGGTGAGGAAGGCCAAGGCAATGCTGACCTGAAATTTGCAAGGGACATAAAGAATAGGAAGGTCTCCTTCACGTATGATAACCTGAAGGAAGGAAGGAAGGGAGGGAGGAAAGGAAGGTCAAAAAAGGTGAAACCACCCCCCCCCATGCCCCCCATAAACAGTGCTGGAAAACTGGTAACTATGGATAAGGAGAAGGAATTTTGAGATACTCAATTTTATTTTTTTTTTTTGCCTCAGTCTTCAGTGGCAGCCTATCTTCCCACAGCTCTCAAGGGGATGGACAGCAGGATGGGACTGGGGTGTCTAAGTACTCCCAACTCTAAGTGAATATCAGGTTCATGATCACCTGAGGAACCTGGATATATGTAAGTCTGTGGGACTTCATGAGCTGCATCCCAGAGTCCTGAGGAAATTCCCTGATGTAGTTGACAAGCTGCCCTCTCTGATACTTGAGAAGTTGTGCCGGTCAGGCAAAATCTCAGGGGACTGGAAAGAGTAAAAAATTTTACCCATCTTCAAAAAGAGTAGAAATGAGAACCTGACAACTTTCCCTCTGTGCCTGTGAAGATCATGGAACAGATCCTTCTAAAAGCTGTGCTAAGACACAGGGAGGATCAGGAGGTGATCTGAGACATCAAGCATGGCTTCACCAAGGACAAGACCCCACCTGGATCGCTGTGTCCAGCTCTGGGGTCCTGAGCACAGGAAGGATATTGACCAGTAGAAGGACTGCCCCTAAGATGATCAGAGGGATGGAGCACCTCTCCTGTGAGGAAAGGCTGAGAGGACTGGGACTGACCACCCTGGGGAAGAGAATGCTTTGGGGTGACCTAATGGTAGCCTTCCACCATCTCTTCGTAAAAGAAAGTAGGTTTAGATTAGATATTAGGAAGAGATCTCTTACTATGAGGGTGATGAGACACTGGCACAGGTTTCCCCGGGAAGTTGTGCATGCCCCATCCCTAGAAGCATTCAGGGCCAGATGAGATGGGGCTTTGAGAAGCCTGGTCTAGTGAGAGGTATCCCTGCCTATGAACTTGATTGGAACTTAGAAATTAATATCCGCAGGTGAAATAATGTGCCAAAGCAATGAATGCAGCACTGATGATCGGCTGAGACTTGACATAGGTATTAAAATATTTCAGTGTCATCTTGCAATAGGTTTCCTGAATTTCCTCTAAGCACATGTTTCATGTATAAAGCAAACAACTAGAGTGATGTAGTTTTGATAACTAAAGTTGCTGGTTGCAGCATGTTTGATGCCTACTGTACATGTAAATGTTTCAGATATACAATTAATATGTATTTTTTAATGTTAATTTTTTATTCTTTCTCTATGAAACTTCTTTATATTAAGTTCCTTGATTTGATAAAAATCATTCTGTCACATGTTTGCAACTGTCTATTTGGTGTAAATCCTATATAAGTATGATCAAACTGCACAGCCAGTGTGAGGATTTCAGTGCATTTCCTTCTGTGTCATATGAGCAGCAAATTGCATATTTGGAGCTTCAGTGTTTGTGATTTCTCTTTCTCTCTTGTCATTTCTGCTGTAAATAGATTGTTCACCAGAAGTGTAGTTAGTGAAATATTTCAGTGGGTGGGATGAGTGGCAGATAATAATTTTGGAGGTTTTTTTCACCCATTTGTTTTAGGGAGAAAGATCTTTGTGAGGGCGGGAGAGACATGTCTGCAGTACAGGGCAGCTGGGATTCAAGGAATGGAAAAGTAAGCATGTGGAACGGCTGAAAACAGAACAGTTATGTGTGGACAGTAAAAAAACTAGAGAGGAAACTCAGGGGGAAGACTAGAGTTCCACAATCACTGGACATTGGATTCTTATTTTACCGTAGGCTAGTGGTACAGTATGGGCAGCTAAGGGAGCTGCCTGTAGCTGAAGCTTTATGGAGCTGAATGTCAAGTATTCTTATTGTACCTGCTCTCTTGCATCTTCTACAAAGATACCTTTTAAAAACACCCTGTGCCTCCTGCTTGGAGTAAGAAAAGGTCAGAAAACAATTACTTCAGCAGTAAGTTTGTGCACAAAATTATTCCATAATCCATTTTGTATCAGGACTGGAACCGTTCCAAGATGCTTCAAAAGTTTTCCACAGAGATTAAGCATTTTTGTTCTTTTTTTCCCCTTCATCATGTTGTGTTGGGGTTTTTTTCCCAGCATTGTATAATATCTCTCTTATGACTCATGGTTTATCTGACATCTTCCCAAACAAAACTACAGCAGCTGAGGCTGACCTGATAATAAATTGGACTAGCTATTAAGAAATGCTACTTGTGTGGGAAGTGAGAGCGTTTCTATAAGACTGGATGAGGATACCTCAGAGAATATCCCTCAAATCCAAACACTGGTGGGAAAGCTATGTCAGAATCAATGTACAGCTGACAGCATACCTGGAACTTTTCTGCTCTTTAGCTGCCATTGAGAGTGCTTGCAGAAAAACAAAACCCTTTTGTGGTGTGGATAGTGGATCTAAGACTTTATACTTCAATATCAGTAGTATATTTCTTCTCTGGGAGAGTAATATTTATAAAGCATAAAATTGTACAGGTGTAATAAAAAGTGAAAAAAATTTTGAGTGAAGACACATTTCACTTCTGAGTTGCTGCAGTAAAACTCTATGCTGAATTCTGTGCAGTAATGGGTATTAAATACATGTTAAAAACCTCTATATGATGAATGCTGTCTCCTGGCTTTGCAATCCTAACTTGTATCTAACTTAGATCTATCTGTGATTGTTTTGTTGTTCTTATGTTTTTTTAATATAAATTGGTTGCAGGTAGATTTTGAAAAGAGGGCACATGTCCACTGCTTTTCTTGAATAAGAATGGTTACATGATTTAGGAGCTTTCTGGGCAAGACTTCACCAATTCTTAAAATAATTAGTGCTTTTTTAAGAAAAACCACAAAAAAGTGCACTCTTCACTCAGTTGAGGTACCTGTCTTATCTCCTAGGGTTTACAACAGGCATCAGTATTAGGAGTACAATTGTTAAAAAGGTGGTTGTTTTCAGGATTTTTCAATGCCCATAGTTTGGATCCTAGAAGTCCCTTTTTTTTGTTTATCTCAGTTTATAAATCAGTAAAAATGTCCTGTGTTTCTGAAAATTTATATTAACCTAGGGAGCTTAGTGATTGTCAACCTTGAAGGCCAGCAGATTTCTTTTCCTGTGTGCATTTTGAGGTGATGCTTTTGTAGCTCTGCATTGCAGCTGGAGCTTAGTTATACATTGCTTTCCTAAATTTTCTTCTTCTCTAAATATTTAACGTGATAAAAAGGTGGTGAACAGAAGTGAGATTCCAGGACAGACCCTTGATCGTGTCACATTGTTGTCAGCCTGTAGGTAGAGTATGAACCATTAGCCTGGAAGACTGATGGAGCCCTTTTTTCATTCATCTGCTTGATCATGCAGACAGTAGAATGTCTGATTAATTACTGGGATGATCTCAAAAATTATCAGTACCAAGATTAGGAATGATAGGCATTCTGGCCTTATCCACACCCTTTACATTTGTTCCCGCCCTGTTTAGCAAGGAGTCACCATTTGTCTCCTTATTCCAACACAATGAAAGAAGCTTTTCCTGCATTTCATGGTGTTCTTTGCTCATTCTGGCTCCAGCTGAGCTCTGAAGATTTCCTTTGCTGTCCCTGTATATGCAGTCAAGATTTCTGCATTCCTTTTTGCTGCCTCTCATGTTGCCTCATCCTGTGCATAGAAGCTCGGCGGTCAGTGCCAGTTTAGCCAAGCCAGACCCCTGATGTGTTTGCCTGTTCCCAGTATGGAGACCCTACTCGTGCTCAGAGGTGGCTGCCCCTCAGGGCGTGCCAGGCTTGCTGCCCTCCTCTGCCTTCCTGCACTGCCTTCTGTGATCGCATCTGTCACACCCTGGCTCTCAGTGATGAGCCAGCTTTCCCAGAGGCAGCTGGGTCTTGGGGTACATTATGCAGTGCAGACATGCACATGTGCCTCAGTGGTGACAAACAGATATGTTTGATGCTAATTTCAATTTTGCAGCTTTGTCAACACCATTAACATCATCAAATTTTGTTGCCTCTGTTGGTGAAAGATTTCCTGTGGGGTAACTGGGAATATAGAATTAAAAAGAAAGCATGGGAGTGGGATATCTAGACACAAAAGTTTCACTAACTGACTTAGTAGTTAAAAATTTTTACATATACTGGCTGTGATAAAACCCAGCAATCCTTTGCACTGCATTGATGCAATCGTCTCAAATATCCAGGAAGCAGCAAGGCCTATCTGAAAACCCTTATAAACATTATCTCCCTTGAGAAGTTTAATAGATTTAATACGAAATTACCATTATTACTCTATCCTTCATAAAAGTAAAACCTTTAACTAGGTAAGTAGGCTACCATGCAGTAATTTTAATATTTCAGTACAATCAAAATACATTGTTTATAGCTTTTGGTTACATACAAAAGAAAGTAAGGATTGCTATGTCTTAGCAGCAGCAAAGTCTGTAATGACAGCCAGAACGCCTTTACCTGAATATGAATGGTAGGTCATTTAACTCATCAAGATCCATAGATGAATGGCTTTTTGGAATTCAGAGGTAGCAGAGAAATTCTGTGGAAAAAGCTGACAGCAACCTGCTTGAATATGTACTGTCCATGCAAATTTCTCCTATGCTCTAGTTGATCTTAATAGTTTCTTTTGGACCTTCTCCACTTTGAGTTCCTTCTTCCCTTCATTTGCTTCAAAATTTTAATTCAATTGAGGATTGAGAAATTCTTTAACATACCTAAATCTACTCTGTAGTGTATGGGCAGTTATTAATTATAGCTATTGTTCAGATGCCCTGAACTACAAAAATCTTTCTGCAGTTATTAATGGTGCTGATCTTCTGGGTTCCTCAATGTCTTTACAAAGGGCATCTGAATCAGAAGCTGTTATGTAGAAGAGATGCAGGGAAGACCAAAGCATCATCATGCTGCATCATTTGACCTGTTTGAACAGTGCTCAGATCAGTCATCTTCTTGGCTGTATCACATGAGATGGCCAGTGTCATAAAAGCTTCAGTTTTATTGCTTTTGTCTGCAGCTTGCAGGAGGCTTTATGGCTTCAGGAGGAACATGAGAGGTTTTTAAATGTATCCTTTTGCTGCATTTTGTATGTCAGAACTGAGGTGTACCTCTCCTCAGCACTAGTGCTCAGCAGTGGCAAGCATATAGTCCTGACAGATTGAACTGGCATGATGATGTATATACTGTGTATAAAAATAGTCCCAGTGTTCCCCAGACAGACTTACAGCTCCAGGATACAAAAGAGAGAAAAGTTGAGGAAGTAGGTACTACTTTTCACACAAAGAACAGTGATATAGAAACATTAGCAGCATCTTTTCAAGAAATGGCTAGCTCTGTCAGTTTGTAGATTAATATATCTGGTCCAAACCCTGCAGTATTTAGAGGTAAAATTTCTAGGATTTTTTTCTTGTGCCAGGATAACAAAATTGTAACTTGATATTGTTCTGTGCTTATTTATTTTTACAGTTTCAAATTTTAGGATAATTGTTAGATTTTTTATTGATAAAGCTATGTCAGGGCATGATGTCCTTATTTTAGGGTGGGTTTTTTTCATACTTAAAACTTAGGGGATTTTTGCTTTTTTTTTCCCTGACACTCCCACAGTATAAGAGAAGGGTGTACTCATTTGCAATTCTAACCATTCATTTTGCTCTGCTTGACAGAAGCAACATTGTGTGTCAAGAAAAAGTGTATTGGAAAAAGCCCAGCTTCACAAAAGAACTCTGTAGAGCAAATAAGAATTAGAAACTTATCAGTTACTCCTAAAGATAAGTAAAATGTTTGTTGTAAGAGCAAATTACATGTTCTTTTCCATTAAGCACAGTAATTCTTTCTTCAATTTCCTTAGTAATTTAAAGTAGCATTATCCCTCAGAATGGCTGTGCTGTGGTAAGATAAGCTTGAGAATGAAATATAAACTGTAGAGCAGAAAAGCCTTTTCATCCCCCCACTTTCCACTAAATAAAATGGGTCATCATTCATGAGAGTGGAGTGCACCACCAGGTTATCTCAGCAAAGGTTATACTGCTGCTGAAACTGTACAGAAACAAAGTCAGGGTAGCTTGTGACAAATAATACATGAGCAGATTCTACTGTGATGTATAGAGGTCAGAAATAAAAGCAAATGGTTGGGTGGCCACCAGGACAGGAGCTTGTAATGATTTTTCTGACATCTCCACAAATAGATGCTGCTTCATGTTTGTGAGGTACAGGAGAGAGTGTATAGCTGGGGGTAGCTTTTCTTCCCTTAGAAAACAGACTTCGGGCTGTGCGTCTTTTGCCATCTTTAAAAGGAGATCCAGTTGGCTTTGGTTTTCCTAATTCCACCCCACTCCCTGCACACACACATACCACTGTCCCCTTTCACAAGCACAGTGCCAGAACCAGTTGTACATTTCTGTCATGCTGGAAGGAAGGCTTCTCCAAGCTCCTGTTTTCCCACCACTGCAACAGCCGCAGCTTGCTTTCCCATATGTCTCTTTTGAAACTTGTAATACAAACAGGATTCAGTGGATCATGGCCCACCTTGTCGTGGTCCACATATTCATAGTGGGGAACCTAAGGGTTGAAGAGTAAGAAGTGAAAAGTAGGTCTTGAGAGCACCAATAGTGCACGTATCCATACATTTTTTTGCTCTAATTTATCAGATTGTGTCTATCAAGCTAATTTTCACTGTGTCATTGTATGTGATGTTCTTTAAGCTTTTGAAAAGTGCTGCTAAACTTGTGTGTCAAGAATCTCTTTTTGTACCTCTTATTTAGCATTTGTCCATGTTTATAGTGCCATAGAGTGTCTGGATGTGGGATTCTTGGACCATAATCAGGAGGCACAACATGACAGATTTGTAAATCCATCACAACTCCTGCATATTTTAAGAAGATATAAAAATGGTTTATTTTTCTGTATCTTACCAGTCACAGAGTAGCTAAAGAATTGGTTCACAGGGAAAATTTTATTCACAGTTCATCCATATTCACAACATAGGTTATTTATTGTCCACCACTCTACACAACTTCAAAGTGAGTGACATATTCAGCATAAATGGAGTATGAAAAATGAAATATTGCAAAATCCAGAATGATTTATCTGTCTCTGTACTTCTTAGTTTCATTTCTAGATCATTTTCAACCACTAAAATCCTTAATTTTGCGTTGCCATTAGCTAACGGTAAAAGAGATAATACTAGTACTTATATGTCTACATTTATATATATATTATATATACTATGTATAATTTTTTTATTATTTAAAAAAACCCCATTCATCTGTATTGATATGTATTGTAATGCCTGTATTACTCTGCCCCCAGCCTGTGGTACGGCCTGGGATTGTTGTGACCAAAGGGTGGGAGCCAGCACTTGGCCTTCTTGAACTGCATCCACTCGGCCTTGGCCCATCAATCCAGCTGTTCCAGATCCCCCTGCAGAGCCTCCCTGCCCTCCAGCAGATCAACACTTCTGCTTCACTTGGTATCATCAGCAAACTCACCGAGGGTGAACTCAATCCCCTGATCTGTCATTAAGACACTAATGGCCCCAGTTCTGAGCCCTGAGGAATACCCACTGGTGACCTGCCGCCACTTGGATTTAACTCCCTTCACACCCTTGTCTGGGCCCAGCCATCCAGCCAGTTTCTCACACAGTGAAAAATGCACCCATCTGGTTTGTCCCCAAGAATGTTGTGTGAAATGGTGTCAATGGCTTTACTAAAGTCAGGTAGACAACATCCACAGCACAACATCCACAGCCCTTCTTCCCCCATCCACTAAACAGGTCAGATGTTTAGCACTGCATGACTTCTGCTGCCTTCCTTTTGTCAAGTCAGTGAGAATTTTTCTTCTGATCTCTGTGGTAAAAGGTTAGTACTGGCAACTACAGCATGTTTCCTAAGAAGCAGGTTTTGCTAACTTTCTGCTGAGAAAATCTGTACGTCACAAACATTTTAACTCCAAGATGCAGTGGTGACTGGGATCCTCATTTATCCATCCTTCTACTGGTATGGTGTAGGGAAGAATGTGTATGTGCTGAAATCTGGTTGCAGGTGATTTCAGACTTGGCTTAAGTTATGCTCATTTAGTGAGTACCTCACTGTAAAAGCATTCCAAACACAGTGGCACCCATCCACATACCAGAAGAAGTGGTGTCTTAAGATGTCTGTAGAGGTACAGTTTCAGCTGTAATACAGGGTTTCTTTGTTTGCTGGTTTTGTGAAGACTGTGAGGATAAATGAGTTTAAAATATTTTTCAAGTTACTTGTACATGAGACACCATCACAAGCAGATTACAGCACAAAGATTGTGTTCCTCATAGACTCAACAGCTATCAGGTGGTACTGTAGGAGATGCAGGGGCTTCTGCCTGTCACTGAATGGTTTGTTCAGGCTGGTGTAGGACTTCCTTTAGATGGAAGGTGCATTAAGGCAGTTCAAGACCAACAAAGCATATTAATATGTTCAAAGCTGACCATCTCTGGATATAGTTTTTGCTTGCATGTTTCTTTCAGAAACTAATTTGAATGTAGTAGTTTAAATCAAGAAACAACAGTGTAAAATATTTAGGACTTCTCAGGAATTACTTTTTACTTCAGATTGTGTATACTGCTTAGCAACTTCCAAGGCAGAGTAAACCAATGAAGTATTTAGTGGCCTTTCTTTCTCTGTGTTTCTTTTATAGCCGCTACACGTCTCAAGGCTGTGTAAGAATACAATCCAATTTACTCTTCCCCTCACCTCCACAAGATGAAACTTTGGGTGAAATTGACATGCTAATTGTCTGCAAAATGGACAGTAGCTTTGAACACATTGATAATTAGGCTGCTTAGTCTCGTTCATTAATTACATTAAGAGGCTACTGCTATATTTTGATTTGTGACTGTGATGTTTAAATTCTGACATTTGAAAACCTCATCTGGTTTACATTTTTGTTACTTTTTGCTTTTACATCACCACAGAATAACGTGTGGTAAATTTCATATCGAACATAAATGTTCTCTATTTAATTAACAGATTAACATAAAGGATCATACATGCTTTGATATCATATGCACACTGTAATGTGTTTTTACCCCAAAATTCATGACATGTTTTAACACTTGCCACTATGGAAAACATGGCGAGGACAGAAGGAAGATAAAGTTCTACTTTCTGCTCTAGTGTAAGGTGATTGTCTTCTAAAACATTTCTCATTAGTTTATTTCAAATGGAAAGGGAATCCTATGCATTTCAGAGCTTTATTTTGCATATCCCTTTCATCTTATTCTGTAAAATACGAATATTCTTTTTGCTGAAATGTAATACCTCTGGGATAGAACCTTGAATAAAGCAAATCAGTGCCTGGCAACACAAGGTACATGTTTTTAAGAAAGCAGATGAAAGAAGAAGTGAATCTTCCACTGATAGGGTAGCATAGAGCATCTGTTAGAATAACTTGTGTCATAAAATGGAAGCTGATTCATGTGTGTTACACCTACTGAAGGGCCTGTCTCCATTGTGCTCTGGTTTCCTTGCTTTTTTCACATGCCCTCTCCTCTCCTGCCAGGTAGTACTCTTTCACAGGTAGCAGATAGTAACCTCCATGTGTTTTACAGAACCAGTAAAGTCTCTGTGCATGTTGCAAGGACTGTATGACATGTCTTATGTCAGCTTTGTACTCTAAAATGGAGAAAAGAAGTGTCAGTGAGGTGCCTGTAGATGTGGAGGCAGGCAGAGTCCATGGGCATGGGTCTTTCTGAGTCTCTCAAAGACAGACGTGGTTTTTCTAAATGGGATGAATTAAACTAAATAAACTAATCTTAATAAACTATTGACATGAATATGCAGCTGTTTTTCTAAAAAGAAACACTCTTACAATAGCTCTTCATCTGCATTAAATGCTGAAGGAATCAGGTGGGGCTTTAGCACCAAATAATATATTTCATGTCTACATTTCTGCACTCCTAGTTGAGAACATTGTTCCCTTTATGTAGGTATGGTTTTATTCAGTGTGCCCTGTCTAAAAGATGATTTCTCATTTTTCAGAGGAACATGCCTCTGGTGTGGTTTAGGAAGGATGAAATGGCAGCATTTATAAAATCTTACCTGTATTTTTGTGAAGACTTCAGTATTTTTCAGACTTATTTTCTCTCATCTCTGAAAGTAGCCTATTTACCTGTGCATGTGCACATTAGAATCTACTTTGCTTGTTTTATTTTCTGCATGTGCTAATGGAGTTTAAGTACATTTTCTTTATGGAGTTTAAAAACACATTCATTGTCAGTGTAGACTTCCAGACACTGAAGGCAGGGAGTGGCCATAAAAAATAACTAACTGTTAAAGGCAATTTCAAAAAGAATCTGTTGTCACTTTTCATATTTTTGTAAAAATTAGAAAATGTAAGCAGTTCCACATTTGCATCTTCCAAGTCAGTTTTTAAAATTCAAAGTCCTCATTTTTTAGTGAGCTTGCACAGCCAGGTCTTGAAGACTTCATAAAATGCCATAGTTTATTCCCATAAACTGTTAAAATTACAGGGGAAAGGCAGAAGGCAGCAAATGAATTTGTACATGAAGAGGAACGTTCCTCTTTTCTGTGAAACTTCAGGTAGTAGTATATAATTAGATCTGCAGTGGCTCAGAGGTTTGACTGTGATGCAAGCCTGAAAGACTGATTGTAGAGGACTGCAAATATCTTGAGATACTCAATGGTGTAAATTTTTACCAGTTTTGAGCTGGCCACAGATCCTTTGAGCAAGGACCTGTGTCATCTGTTGTTTGGGTTTTTAAAAATTCTGTTATTTTTTTTAAATCACTTTTTCACCAGGAGTCCATCAAACAAGTTGTGAGCTAACATTAGCAAAAATCACTTTTTCATTTTATCTCTCAAAAAATCTGTATATCCCTTTTAGTAGTAAGACTCTGCTTTGTAAATTAGTTAAAAACTTACCGAAAGGTTCCAACTTTCCTTTGTCAGAGGAGCACTGATATCTTGAATTCAGGCTAGAACCGTAGACCCATTACTGCAACTGGGCAGAGTTTGCTTGTTGCATTGTGATCAGATGTGACAATAGTCATGAACCAGTCAGTGAGATCAATGCTACTGTATAATTTATTTTGGGGGGATGTTATGGTCATCTTTCTCATTCCTTTGGTGCCTCTTGGAGGGCAGTACCCATCAGAGAGCAGCAGATTCAGCTCTGCCTTTGCTTAAAGCAGATATGTTTGTGTAGCTGCAGGGATGTCAGAGGTGCTTCTGGTGGGTCTCTTGTTGATTTATGCAATTTTAGTTTCCTTACATTTTAAAATGACCTTTATCATTGGTAGCTAATACACATAGTGTTGAAGGGAGGAAAATTATCATCTTAAAATTTAGATATTAATGCCTAAGGCTGTGGTTATGCCTTCATTTTGGGAGGAAAGGTATGCTCTTACTCCATGCCAGGAATACTGACAGGGTCCCTCTGCTGACATTGTTGCAGAAGAAAAGCTGCCTCAGCTCTGTGTAGCGTGCTTATAGCACAATACAGTGTCAGGCTAAGTGATGTCTCCAGTCATTTTCTTCTTTTATCTGGGTATGTTTCATCCAGTCCTAACTCACTCAGTCCCCCCCTTTCTTCTTTTCCTCTTGCATATATCTCAGAAGCACAAAAAGGCACACCACCATTTCAGTCCATCAGGGGCTCACCTCAGAAATGCCCAGTGGCTCACAGAGCTTTACTGTTAAATTGTGGTGCTCTCCAGCCCCAAGAACAGGCCAGTGCTTTGGGATATACTGTTCTTACATGGTGAGTTGAGACAGAGGACAGCAGTTTAATGGGAATGCACTCAGTTTAATTTAAATAGTGCTCATGTAAAAAAAACAAAAACAGAGCTTAAAGCAGATCTCAGCAATTTCTAAATGTGCTGCTATCAAACTGAAAGTGTTGGGTGGGTTTGGCTTGTTAAGTGTGTAGTTAATAAGCTATCAACACTGCCTGCCAGCAACATAGGAAAATAGTTTGGACTGGCACTTTGCTGAGCTGTGTAGACTGCCTTTTAGATGTAGTGGCAATAGGAAAACCAGAAATAAAATGCACGTCAGTACTAGCAACAGATTACGGACAGGTTTTTCCTCACAAACTTCTTTTAATATCTTCTCTTAGATAGATAAAAATTAATTCAGTGAGAGTTTCCAACAAACTCTTTTCCAAATGTAGCAGGAGCAACTTCACAATGGCAGAGTTTGTATGGCTGCTAAATTGATGAATCATATTTGAGCCATGTTCTCTTATCCTCTAGCAGCTTCTGAATGTTCCCTGCATTCTCACATTTCCAGATGTTAAAGACTAGGCTAGCCTTCACCCAGCAGAAGGCATGTAGACTAATATACATTATATGGTGGTGTAAAATATGCCCTAAATTTGGTTGCTGGGAATTTCTCATGCTGTTATTTTGCCTGCTCTCTTCCTCTTCCTCCTCTTCCTCTTCCTCTTCCTCTTCCTCTTTTTTTTGGCCAGGTTATGCCCTATTTATTTCTGCTAGACTTTAATTCATTCTTTTATTGAGAGAAAAATTACAAAGCTTTAACACTCTAGAATAATGGGCTGTTGATTTGCCTAACAAAGTCATGTCTGCTTGACCAATCAATATTGTTTCATCACTGCTTGCATAATGCTGATCAAATATTTGGACTCAGTATTGTGGAGATTTTAGCAAGCTGTAGACTGTACCCTAGCACTCTTTACCTGCTATGACTGATTTTCCCTGCCTGTGAAATACTCCAGTGTTTTTCAGAGTTGATGTCTAGCACATGTAAATCTGCTGGATCAGTAGCCAAGAGTAAACATCCTTCATGAAGAGTGAGTATGAGCTCAGCCTCCCAGCTGGCAGCTTAAACCACTGCTGCAGGAAACACAGTTTTGTGCTAAAATGGAAAAGGTGAGGACAAGCAGTCTGGTGACATAGTTTAACAAACCATGGGATTATTTAAATTTCCTGTCACCTGTGCCCAGATTGTGTCTACTTTGTGGTAAAGCATGTGCCAAGTGAAGCAGTGGGATGGTAGAGATCATTGTTCCTGCTGAATTTAGAAGCTACATGGATGAATGAAACATGTTAATGTGAGTAGTTTAGCTAGGATGGATCATGATCCATAAACATGCTCCATATTAGGATGCTAACTGGATGGATATCTGTTTTGTGTTCTTTTCCTCTATTTTTCCACTCCATATATTGTCATACTGTACATGTGCCACTCATCTGCCCTAAATATTGCTTTAGAGACATGACAGAGGTATGGAAGTTTGAGTGAATATGTCATTTTAAGGTGTACACTCTTTCAAATACAAATCCCATTTACACATGATAATAGAGCATGATAGGTCAGGAGCTGGCAACTGGTGGCATTCCAGATAAGAAAGCCAGTGCTGTGTACTTTTCTAAGAAAGAGACATGAGAACTTCAGAAACTTTTAGTGGGTTTGGACTTTGCCCCTCTCTTAGAATTTGCTTATCACCACTCAGTGGAATGAGCTGCTTACATCAAAAAACAGGCAGCTACCAAAAATTTTTTGGCACTCTGAGAAATATAGCACAGGTGTCTTCTTTCTTTGTGGCAGTGCAGTGTAGGGCAGGGCTTCCACTGCTGATGTAAGAAATGTGGGTCTGAATCCAGGTCTCTTTACACAAAAGTAAAAAACTTGTGGGCATTTTATTGCCCACATATTCACTATAGGGACTGACAGAATCATAGTACTGTTGTCATTGGAAGTAGAGATGTCATGTAGGAATAGATTCTCTGCTTCTTTCCTGTACTGCAAAAAAGCAGATATTGGCATGTTTTCCAGCTAACACAGCCACCTTTTAAATACCAATTTCTTCCTTTTCTCATACTGGTGTCCTTCTGGGGACAGAGAGTGTTGAAAAAAGCACACAGTGTTCTGACTGTCTTCAGCTCTCTGTCAGCTTTTGAGCTTCTGCCAGCTTCTCTTTGCCAGCTCCCAAGGCCACTCTAAACTTCAGAGGTGCTGGGGTTGTGACCAGCTTTCTGGCTGAACTTAAACTTTGCAGAGAGCCAGCCTCCTGAAGTGTGTGTTTGGTAAACAGGCAAGACTTCAGTAATGAGTTTAAATTTGTGAAATTAATTCTGTTATCATTGCAGTGTCTCTGCTATCAGCCCACTTCTGTCACTGGAATGCATAACACTGATTTCAATTTTTGTCAGCCGTAGGGTAGTACCTTCCTCATCTGTCGAGGTGTGGGTGCCTCTGGACAGGAGCTTCCCTTACAGAGATACAGCACGGAGCAGTACTGCACCAGTACTTCCCCAGCAGTTCCTTCCCTGCCCTCAGCCTGTTTTATTTCACTTGCCAGGGGACAGCCTCCAGTGTGATGCAGCAGCAGCATTGCAGCAGAGTCTCTGCAGTAACTCCTGTCAGTGCAGAAGCTTGCGGCATACTTTCATATGGTGCACTAGCGCTGAATGCAAATGACTTCCCCTGCATTGCTAGAGTTGCAGAAATTCTGCAGTATGGTCCTTGGTAGTAGTTGGAAAGCAAAAGGCTGGATCAGATTGAAGAAATGATTACTCTAGCCACCCTCGTCCCTCTCCTTGGAATACTCTGGCTGAAGATGAAAAATCAAAAAAGAGATTGAAACTAAATGAAAAGAGTAAGAACATGGGACAGGTTCACAATGCATTTTTCTTACCATGTGGCAATGCTGGAGGTTGGGATCCTTACCTTGTGTGTCCTTCTTGAGGAGAAATAGTTTGGCTGAGATATTTTCTTTTGCTGCACACTGGCATCGCTGGACAGCCTGTCCCACAAGGAGTTTCATTCATGGCTTGACAGGCTTTAGCAATGGCCTGTCTTTCACACTGGCAGTTCTTGTGTCTTACGTATGTCCCATCTAGAGCCAATTTCCCTGGCTTTCTGACCTGCCTTCAGACTGTTAGTGGAACTCATAAACAGGGCTGTGGGCCCTACTACTAGCAGCTGTGAGGACTAGCAAGGCCAAGCTATTGTGGGTATATATAAAGGGTATTTAGACGATGCTTTGTGAGAGAAGAAGGCAAGCCTTTTAGAATCCAGTCATAGCCTTCCCTGCTTGAGTTTCTAAAACTCAGTTTACTTCCTGGTCTTTGAATAGCACACTTTATTGTTCACACTCTGAATCCAACAGCAGAGTCAAGGGAATGTTTAAGGGTGAATAAAGCTAGCCAGCCTGTGGCTAGTTTGGTGTTGTGGTAGAACAGGCCAGCAAACAAAAATTTTCTAGCAGGAAGAAAGTGATTTCAGTGCCATCAGGGGACAGAGTATATTATTCCCTGATTAAATATATCTACTGAGTGACAGAAGGGAAAAAGAAAATATAATCTCAGGCTTGTCTGGCAGATGCTTACCTAAAATACATCACGAACATTTCTGCTAGATATGCTGCTGATGGCAAGCAGTAGCAGGTGTAAATTAATGCTAACTATTTTCCCATGTGCTTTGCAAGTGCATTTCTTCATTTTGCCATGGAGAAAACAAAGCCTTAATGGCATAATCAGAGTCTCAGTGGAAACAGGACATAAAAAATTAGGTTCTCTGGAGATTCTTAGTTCTGTAAGTTTTTTTATTTTTCCTTTTCATGCTGACTTCATGGCCCGTTACAGCTTCTGTGATAGTAGTGGTGTCACTATGCTCCTCAGTTCCGTATGGGAAGGATCTTCTGGCGCTGAGCTCCAGCTGGCATGGTGGCCTTCCATTGTGGCTCTACAGCTGAAGAAGAGAAATTCACAAATTAAATGTAAATGGGCATTACTGTAACTCCAATGTATGTAAAATTTGGATCTTATTTTCATTTTACAACTAAGGTGGCTTTTTTATATTCTCATGTTGTCTTTTATTGACAGTCTCTATTTCACACAAGTTGTTCACATATTTAAAAGAAGAATAGAATAAAATTCAAATAATGTAAAATGCAATGCTGAGTGTAACAAGCTTTCCTTGTGAAATCTGATGCATTTAATGGAAGTGTGGGGTTTGCTCAATTTTGCTAACAAATAACTACTGTATGGATGTAAGGCTTATCAAACACTTCTGGCTTCTTGTGACATTTATCACATTTGTTGAGTTTCCTGAAGCTTTCCAAAACTCATGATACTGGGTCATTTGGCTTGTAAATGAGGACTACCTTATCTAGATGGTTATTCTGGAAAAATTGAGTGAGATTGCTCTACTTCTGCTGAAATTATTTTCAGTATATGATGAGGTGCTGTGAATCAATACTAATGTTTTCTATGGCCTCTTAATGTTTCTGAGATAAAGTATCTCCATACTGATCTGGAAAAGTAATTTTTTATTCTATATATTGATGTCAATTGAAAAAGAAGAAGTCTAAAATGCAGCTAATTTACATATACTTTTGTGGTGGGTTTTTCTTACAATTCCTATTCTATTTTATCTGAATAAGCAGAAGAGCTCCTCTCTTGCTGACTGTTATTGCTGAGAATGTGCCATGAGATGTTTCATAATCCACAGAGAACCAGGGCCATGATCATTAATCTAAATTTCAGATGTCACTTGTTTTCTGTGGTAGTAAATTCTGATACCATAAATGCCAAACAGTGCAGGATCAGCCAGACACAAAAATTAGCCTGCAGGTGGCAGTTTTTTTCTTACTCTAGTGTGTGGACAGAATTAAAAAAAAAAAAAAAGTCTTGGTTAGAAGACTGTGCTTTTTGAAAAATAGATATGTTTCTTTTCAAATACTTTCTCCTGAAGAGCCTGAAGTGTTGGAAAACCATCACCATATATAGACAGACCTCTTCCATTGAAATGTGTACTTCTTCCTTGTCTTTGAAAAGCTTACAAAGCATCACAGCATTTTAAAGCTGATCTGAAAATTTTTAACAAACCTGAAGATAATTCTGTCACTGTGCTTCCTTATTGTGAAAGAAAAAACTCAAAATGGCAAAAACAGCATGGAAGAACTGTAGAAACCTGTGGAAGAAATACAGAGCAATCAGGAATGAGAAACCAATAGGGTGACTTGAACTTAATGAGCATGAACTACAGAGGGCATTTTCATTTTCCATTGTGAATTTGTAAGCTTCATTTAATAATCTTTCTCCCATTGCTTTCATATTAATAAAAATTTTCTTTCTACCAGCCTGTCCACTGTGTGACAATTTGGTAGAACTCTGCTGTCAACAGCCTTCCTTTGAGGAATAGAAAATTGTGCTGTGGATATGTATTTGGAGTTAGAAATGCGTGGAATAAGGAGACTGTTACTTTTCAGTAGTACTGTGGTATGACCACTTTGTGAACGGGGCATTCAGTTTGCATCATACGGAAATGCAGTGTATTGTGTTGGTAATCTATTTTAAACTGCTTTCCTCCTCCTCTATAGAGACAAAGCTGCTACCTACACTTGCTGCCAAACTAGTATGTCATTAAATTAGTTGAGCTGCAAACTCAGGTGACTAAAGGGCAGTTTAATGCAGGTCTTACTGCATTTTCAAGTTTGGGTAGTGTCATGTCATAGTCTTCAGGACTTTCTGGTAGCGGGTCTTTGACCTGTGAATTGTTCAGAACCTCGGTACAATTCAGTGTCCTGGAACAGTTGTATAATGCATGTTTGATTTATATTAATATTTTGTGAACAGTGAGAGATGACAGCATCCAAGACCTTTAGAGGACTGCTGCATGAGCTATTAAGTGATCATCCCTGTATTCTGTAAAAGTTTACTGGAATTTTCAAGATATTCATAGTGACTGTTCAAGCATTCTTTTGTCCCTTGACATACGGCATCATAACACACCAATGCATCAAAAAAGAAAAAAAGGGTTATTTGCACAAATGCATGAAAAATGGAACAAATGGCTTCATAACTATGACTTAACAAGTTTTGTTGTTTCACATGAAATCCATCTACCAAACCTCATTCCTGTTGCTGTGGCTTATGTTCCAGCTCCTGTGAACATTTACCAAAATCTGTGTTCTTAATATTAACTGCCAGGGGAAAAAAAGTTTATTTTTTCCCCTAAGTGTAAGAGTCATACCAATTTTTTTGTTCCTACTGAAACCATTCTGATCAGAAGATGTGAAATTCATGTTCTACCTGGGTGGAAATATGATTGTTATAAAATTGGAATTTACTCCAAGAGACTGTATAGCACTGGTTTTCAGTCAAATAAAGTATGAAGATACCAACAGTAACACATGACATTATTAGGGGTAGAAGAAGTCTGTATATTCTTGATTCATAGAAATGTTTTCAGGATATCTCCTTGTTCCTTTAAAAAGCCCAATTTTAGATCTGTTGTAAAGAAAGAATCAAAATGTTGATGCCTTAAAATGACATGGCCAGGGAGCCTTTCAGTTTCTGGGTAGCTGTAGCTGTTAGCTGACGATGTTCCTGAGAGCTTCTTAAATCTTTGGCATGAGAGCAGATCCTGAGCTGATGAGAGCTGGCATGGGTTCATGACCTATGATAATCAGATCTGACAAACTTAGATACTGGTGGAGTGGTAGTCTGAGTGAAATGCTTTAACAATTGATTTGGAGGATGAATATAAACAGGCTGAAAAATATCTCCAAATTTAGTCAATAGTACTACAATGGCATAGATGTGGACCCTATTGCAAATGCCTTTCTCAGGCTCAAAGGTCCTACCTGACATCTTCTGCTTTTGGCCTTGAAAAGGAGGTGTGGTACCCTCTTTTGAGCAGATTATTCCCTTCTGACCCAAGGGGAAAGAACTGTTGAGGGTTTTATTTTATCCTTAAATCTGAATTCTTAATTAGAGTTCTCATCTCTGACTGCTTGAGTAACTGTGGTCTTCAAGGAAAAATTAAAAAAAATCAAAACCAAACAGTACTTACATTTTAAGTGGGATTTTGGTTCAGGTGTTTTTTTCCTGAGGTCTGTCAGTGCTTCTCCAAAACAGAGGTTTGTCTGCACAATGGAGTTGAGCACGGTTCCTTAAGGGTATGTGACGTAACTACCCTGAGAGAAGACACTCCCAGCCCCAGAAGGGCTGAAGACTTAACAGCTCATATTTCTCTCTCCTTTGACTCAACCATTTGTAACAGTACTTGTCACAGAGCTTTACAAATTCATTTTCTGCTTAGCACATAGTGTTTTTAGCTACCCTAAATGAGTGACTCTGGATGGTAACTTCGAGCCTAATATTGACAAGGTTAGCAAAAACTGAAAGGAAGTCTAGAAGAGAGAGCTGACCTGCCTTTTTGACTATGCAGTGACCACTCCAGAAGACTGCTGGGCTGTGCTTTTAAGAGTGTCATACAATTCTCAGCTGGAGTAGTGATGAATGTGAAAGAAAGGAGCAATTGCTCTGGTTGATAGATGTGAATTAGGATATTTAGGGCATCTGTGGGAATGAAAAGACACGTCTTTGCAAATTCTCATCAACCATGAAAATATTTCAAAATGATGAAATGTAGAGCTACAGCTCAAAAGGGCTGGGAGATTAATTCCTTTTGAGTACTTTGTTGCCTTGGAGTTGAACTACAGATATGAAAAATCTATTTTAAATATTTAAGTCCTAGCATATAAGCATACTGTTATTTTCTGGGATGTGAAATCTTTATAGTAGGAAGCTTCTGTGCAGATTTAGCCATATTATCTGTAGTAGGATATCCATTTGCAGAAGATTCATTCATGAAACTAATTAATAAATCTTTTAAAACTGAAACTATCCCTTGTCCACTACTCCTAACAGTTCTGTGTTTGATTCTGTTGTGGCACTTCACTTATCTCTGTAGATCACAAGTTTAGTAATACAGACCACACAAATTCATTCATATTCAGATTATTGATAGGAGGCTGTCTGTATGATTTTGCACATCTCTTTTGTACAGGAAATACTGGGAAATACAGTTCCTTGTTTTTGTCATAGTATTGTTGTTTCATTAATGCACCATTTTGGCTACTAATTTATGAGATGCTGACAGAAAACAAACAGAGCTGATAGCTATTTCCTATTGCACAGATAATTACAGCCTGCATTAGTAAGTGCTTGGCCATGATGCACTTGCAGCTTAGTTGTAGTGAACTGAAGTGAATTTAAAATCATACAGATGTCTGGATTTTACTAATGGCATGTGAGTGACTGTGGGTATTCCTCCTCTTTATACTAAAAAAATAAAATAGAGGACTTACCACAGTAGGTAAAACCAAAAGGGGAAAAGTAAAATTGTTATTTTCTTTCTTCTTGTTTATTATTGGAATCACTTCACTGAAATCAGTAATTAATAACTTATATAGTGATTAATTTCTTATGACAAATACCATCCAAGTGAAAGTTTAATACGTTCATTGAATCATATGCACCTGATTTCCTTGAGGGAGTATAGTAGTAAAAGACTTTGTGACTGACAATGCAATTGTTAAAATCCACTTTGAATGGTGCTGTAGAGCAGTTACTCTTCAAGTCTGTTATTGTCAATGTTACTGACTGTCAATGTATTACATTGTATTAGGGAGATGAAACAGTAACACTATTCCATTTTCCAATTAGTTTTCAAACGTAATATTTTATAAAAAAAACAGAGCATTTGCTAAAGTCATACTAACAGAGTTCCCTATATTTCTTTCTATCTAGATAAGTGAGTTGTGTATTTTATGTATAACATAATACTCAGGCTCTTTCATGGAATGAATACAGGGGTTTTTTTAATCAATCTTCCTGTCTCTCTGTCTATCAAGTTTATATATAAACTCTTGATTTTTACTGGTGATCTGCTTCAGGGTGAGTCAACATCTAAAGTTCTCAGGCATAGGTGCATCTTGCTTTCTGGATGACCAGAGCCACTTTGTGCTTTGTGCTTAGGTGTGGCTTCTATCCTTGGTCAAAGACTGGGTCTCTGAGGCTTAAGCAGTAACACATTATTTCTGAATGTTTCACTTTGGAGTGTGTTGGAAATAAGTTTTTCAGAAGGAGTAATAAGTTTTACTGTTGTACTGACTTAACAGAAAAAAACCCCTTAGCATTTCTACAAGGAAATATTGTAGCTGAATTTTTCTCAGTTATTGCTGAATCTGTTGTTCTTTTTTTTAATTGCAGAAAGTGAGTGAAAAAGTAGGAGGTGCGGAAGGAACAAAACTAGATGATGATTTCAAAGAAATGGAAAGGGTAAGTCAAAATACAGCATATATTCATTATTACCATGCATTTTTCTTTCTAGGACAGGAATTTGAAAGGTTTTGGTCCTGGAATCACTCAGAGAATTTTGAAACACTTAACTCAGCAGGACTGTGTTGTCAGTTTTCTATTTATTTTTGTTTTCTAACCAAGGGATATGTAATGTGTGGCACTCTATAATGCAAATTCCTCATTCAGAGACTGGGGCTGAAGTCATCTACAAATTAGCTGCATTTAAACCTCTGTAGAGGATCTCTGAAAACGGAGTCAGTCTACAAGACAGCCATTTCAATGGGGAAGGGTGCTGGTAATTCAAGGCTGTAGGCATGGCAATGGCATGGAGGTATTCATTCACAGGTTCAGGGGTCCTGCTAGGCAGCCTCCACTGGCAATGTGCTTCAGGTACGTGGGGAAGAACCCTCTATCTAACAGGGTTGTTCTAACACTCTAACAGGGTGTTTGGTGAGGCTGGCACTGATAACACTGAGTGTCCCTGCAGAGGGGAAAAAAAAAGAAAAAAATTCACAGCTGTGTGTGGCAGTGATAGTATTTCACCTGAAAGGATCAGTAGGGGCAGCATTTTTTCAGGCTTCAGCTTTCAAAGGTACTATCAAATCTTGTAATAAAAGCTTGGGCTAGGAGCTTTGTAACATATGTATCTGATATGTAACTCTGATTAAGCGAAAAATAAGCTATTTATCTGTACATTTGTATAATGAGGTAGAGAAAAAATCTTGGATGGAAAATCAAGGGCATAGACTTTGTACTTCTTACTAAGAAAGCACAGAGCTGGTTTCTTCCTCTCAGCTTCTGTTTAAGTGGGTAACCAGTATAGGCATTCCTACCAGAAAATGGGTTCAGAAAACTGGGATAAATTGGACATTGCAACAGCCAGGTGTGGGTCCCACATCATGCTTGTGGGCAGGATGGGTTGGCAGCCCAGGAGACAGGAGCACTGAAAGCTGTGGAAGTTATGGAGCAAATCTATCGGTTGCCCCCACGCTGCCCACCTGGGACTGTGTCCACTGCCAGCTTTTCTGCAGGTAGTGGACATGATCCTCTGCATGTCCCTGGCCTTCTGTTCCCTTGCCCCCACCATCCTCTGCAGCCTCCTGGCCATTTCTGAGTTCCCTGCCTGGCAGTTCAGCTATTTATTCACCTATGCCTGGCAGACCTCTCCTGCTTCTCGGTGTAAAGGATAGAGCAGGACCCGACAGATGGCAATGGCAACAGGAAACAGGAAGGACATAATGACAGCACAATGCAACCAGCCTATCTCAGGTGTTCTTTTTTAAAATAGGAACTTGCCATTATGATAAAGGAGTTCACTCTGTGGGACACAAGCTACCCTGCAGAGAAATGCAATGTGTCCTCATAAATACAGAGTGTAGGACATTATGGGGATCCCCCAATCTGCCAAACCAGCATTTTTTCTCTGAGGCCTGATTCTGAGAGTAAGAATAGTTGTATACTTTGCTACATTCAGTCTAGGATCTGGACAGGGGCTGCTTCCTAAGAAAGGAAGACTTCTTACTACAAAAGAATGTAGAAGAAAGTAATGCAATTCAGCTTTAAGTTTTTTAAAATTCTAAATATGAGAATCAGCCAGGGAGAAATAAATGGTCAGTGCATTCATGCTGATAGGTTTCTTGAAGCTGGGAACTGAGTAATATCTAGTCTTCCTTACCCCAGTTTGATCAGATGTTGCTCTGGAAGAGGTATACAACACATTTTATTGTTAGTGGTTGGTTTTGAGTGACTTCTGGTTTCCTCTCATTTTGCCAGTTTTTAGGGGATCAAAGATAGACAGCTCTCCAAAAAGCTGTCTGTGACTGTTCAAGAAATTTTCCCTATTGTGAATTGTTCCCATGGTGATATAAAGAATTAGCCCTGTACAGTAATCAAATGTGTCAAAATGTATCAATAACTGTACAACGTATCAAATTCCTAACCCATTCTGAGTGGCCTTACTTGAGCATGGACCTGCTACAAACTGAAATGGTGGACTCATACTTTAGTAGTTTTCTAGGTATTACCACCTGGTTCCAGGTTCTGGTTCCAGGGCTGTTCTGGTACCAGGGCTGTTCTGAAGAACATAAAATTATAAGAAGAGTTAAAAAAATCTATAAGAACAAAATGAGAGAAAAACTTCTTCCTTTTGTCTAACTTCCATTTTTCTTTTTGTTTAACCCTCTGTCCTCTAGAAAGTGGATGTTACCAGCAGGGCAGTTGTGGAAATAATGGCAAAGACAATAGAGTATCTTCAGCCAAATCCAGGTAACCTAATTTCACAATTTTACAGTTTTGCACCACTTCTTGAAAACACTTTTTTTTACTGGTATAAAGTCTGACAGATCTCATCCTCACTGGTGCAATTAAGGTTGACACAAAATTGGCGAAGTTACGGTGAAGTAAACAACGGAGATGAGTACAAGCCTCTATGTTAGGAGAGAATGGAGACTGGCTTTGGAAGGCTTTGTTTCCCTCCTGAGCCTTCTTTCTCTAGGTGAGTGGGCAGCCCATGCCCACGAACCAGGTGTGCTCACTTGTAGGAGCCAGCGTGTCAGCACTGTGAGCGTGGGGCCTGCCCTGAAGCTGGGGATGACCGTGGCTGCCCAGGGCAGCAGGGCAGGGGCAGCTGGGGCAGCTGCAGCCCTGGCATTGACACAGCTCTGTGCATGGGGCAGCTGCAGCCCTGGCATCAGCACAGCTCTGTGCACAGGCAGCTGCAGCCCTGGCATTGACCCAGCTCTGTGCAGGGGCAACTGCAGCCCTGGCATCGACACAGATCTGTGCATGGGCAGCTGCAGCCCTGGCATCAGCACAGCTCTGTGCACAGGCAGCTGCAGCCCTGGCATTGACACAGATCTGTGCAGGGGCAGCTGCAGCCCTGGCATTGACACAGATCTGTGCAGGGGCAACTGCAGTCCTGGCATCAGCACAGCTCTGTGCACAGGCAGCTGCAGCCCTGGCATCAGCACAGCTCTGTGCACAGGCAGCTGCAGCCCTGGCATTGACCCAGCTCTGTGCATGGGGTAGCTGCAGCCCTGGCATTGACACAGATCTGTGCAGGGGCAGCTGCAGCCCTGGCATTGACACAGTGCACACCTGGGGATCAGGGGAGGCACGGTGGGGAGCACCTGCATGAGGCAGCCCTTGCCTTTACCTTCCCAGTCATTTGCCATGTGAAGGAAAAGGACCAGGCAGTCCTTGCAGACCATGGAAAAGCAAAGTTCCAAAGCAACTTTCTTTATGGCACAAGAAGAGGTACCACTTTTCCTCTGGTCCTCTGGCAATTCCCATCCTTATTACAGAAAAGGGATGGTGCAAAAGAGCTGTTGATATCATACTGGAGGAAAGGACAGAAAATCAAGTGTTATCAGACATGTCTAATTTGAACCCTCAAAATAGAAACCAATGAGTCTTTTCCATAGGGAGATGAAAGATCAGGTTCAATTGGGGTGATGCAGAACTACGTGTTCCTCTTTTGCCAGGGGTTTCTTACAGGAAGGGGTGATCTGGACCTGCAATAAACAAGGAAACAATTATATTGAATATTACAGAGATTTCTGTAGTGATCTAGGAACAAAAGTGTTTTAGTACTAGTGTAAGTCAATGCCAGCATCACTGTTAATGTCAATGGAGTTAGCCTGTGATAAATCACGGAATATGCAGAGTGGGAAAGGACCCTCAAGGATTATTGAGTCCTGGTCCTGCACAGCACCATCCCCAAGAGTCATACCATATGCCTGAGAGTGTTGTACAAACACTTCTCAAACTCTGTCAGGCTGGTTCTGGGACCGCTTCCCTGAAGGTAAAATTAGGCCTTCTGTCTACCATAAGTATCTCAGAGTTTCATGGAACTACAGAAAAAATTCACATGTTTACACTGAGAAATTTTATTCCTAGTAGCTAGAAATAAATTTGAACTGCTGTGAAATGTTTCAGCTCCAGTGTGGTATGCTGAAGGGCTATTGCTGCTACAGATTAATTGGTGATTTTTTTATGTTAGACCACAGAAGAGATTATTTTAATAATGCAACAAGATAATTATTTTGATAATAATGATAATTATTTTGATAGTGGATTGAAAAAAGAAAAAAAGGAGGAATGGCATTTACAAGTTCAAGAACTTCTAGATAGAAAATAATGATGACCAGAACAGTTTCTATGTCAGCAGATGAAATTCTGTTTATGACTTAAGTCCACAGCTTCATTACTCATTGTAATGTACTCTGCAGGAAAAGCAACAGGATTGGCAAGCATTATGGGGATAGTGATAAAATTTTTAACTGCTGTCAAATTGCTGTTAAGCAACACTGTGTAGATTGAATAATAAGCTTTGGCTGTTTAGTGCTTCTCTGACTGCCTTCTTGACACATCTGAGTGGTTATGGTTGCTGCGAATTGTGAAACAGGCACACAGTAAAAGCTGAGAGCAAAATTTCTGCAGGTAGCTATGAGTGTGATTTCAGGCACTTCAGGCAGTTTTAAATTTGCAGTGATGAATGAATGAATAGTTTCCAGTGTCTAGCTCCATATCCCTTCATCTGCTTCTGGCACATGCAAGTAGAATCAAAAAGTTAACATTGTAAAAGGCGGGGGAAGATTCACATTCATCCCTATATAATGAGATCATTTTGTTCATTCCACAGGTAAGAAGAAAGGAGGACTAAACCTTTTCAGCATTCACCTGGTCTTAGATTGTTTTATGTCAGTTGCAAAAGGGCTCCCTATAATGAGAAGAATTGTAATTTATTTTTTCAATAAAATAAATTTTTTTCTCTTTTAAATCCTTCCTACAATTGTATTACCTTTTACATGGGTCATGCCATTTTCTAGTATTTCCCATTTGCTTGCCCATTTTCATAAAAATTAGGAATATTACATTGGGAAAAGGGAGGGAATTTAATTTAAAAAATTTTTAAAAAGACAACAAAACAAGCCACAAATAGGAAAAAAAACCTCCTTTAACAGCAATATTTTAAAGAAAATTAAAAGTTTGCCTGGGTTTGGAAGGAAGAAGAGGAGTTGAGATGTAGAACACATTCCTTGATAAATAACACGTGCCTGGAAAACACTTGGATAATATAGTACTGTGATATTACAGATCAGCTAGTCCATGCTGTTTTGAAACATCAATTAAAGAAGTATGCATCATTGTCTAACTTTTGCTTTCTACTCTTACCTTGCTGTCCAAAATATAGCCACTTCATTTTTTCATATTCCCTCTTATATTTCTTTCTTTAATTTATGAAAATACTCCATTTGCTCGTGATTTAATTCAGCTTGCCGCCTCTATTCCCCTAATTTTTTTTGTGCCTTATTTTCTTTTGTGTTTCTGTATTTTCTTATTGCCACCATCATTTCAATGACATTTAACTTCATTAAAATGCAGTTTCTTATATTGAACAGTCAGCAAGTCTGCTGACTGTAGTTTTGTAGTGGGTAGAAACAGAAGGCATGAAGAAATTCAGATGTTGAAAAACATAATCTGATGGCACTCAAGGGTAGTGGGAAAACTAAAAAAACCATAACTACTAAATGTTAAAAATACGTTGCCCTTTCATAGCTGGTTTTCAGGGAAAATAAATACTGTGAGACTTGCCTGAGTTTCCTTTGTGGGTTTCCATGTTTGTATCTTTGTGAACAGATACAAAGGCTGAAAAGTGAAACCTACTCCGAAACAAGATCTCTCTTTTGATATCCACTTTTAACAATAAATTTATGAAAAACATTTGTTGACTCCAGTCTGCTAATATTTCATTTTGCTGAAGTGACTTGTGCAAGGCTGAGTTTTGACCAATGAAATCGGCACAGAGCAGTGTGAACTAATAATGTTTTGTTGACAGGAAAACTAATTTTAAGAGCACCTTACAAAGTCAAGTGTTTGCAAGGGGGAAGGTAGAATGGTAGAATTCATAGCTGCCCCCCAGTAGCACACATAGTAATGTAGATTAGGAACATGCTCTGAGTCTCCATTGCTGGTAGTAGGATTTAGCTGGACAAATTTGAAGTCTAGTGGCATTAACCAATTCACTCTCTTCAGGCCATTCACATGGTGTAGTTGCAAAAGTTCACTAGAGCACAGCAGCAAACAAATTAATTATTTTATATTTGCTGTCTTTGTTTCCATCAATTGCAATATTTGTGTTGTGTCATTTAATATTTGTTCTTCAGGTGTATGTCTGAAATAAAATGCAAGATGAAGTACAGCTGAAAAACCATATTGAAGTAGGAATTTCCCTAAATCCCCATAAAAAAGCAAAAAGTGTTGGAAAGGTTGTGGCATATAATGTTTGGAGATATAGGCTTTCCTTAATGTTCTACAACCAAAAAATTTTCAAACATTTAAAAAATGGGGAGTACCACAGTTTAATCTTCAGTGTAACTAGTCTGGACTTTTCCTTGAGGGTAAGGCTGGCTCAATCTGGTATCCATCTGGTACCTAGGGATTTTAAGATTAAGATTAATCTGGAGATATCGTAAAGATTTTCTTCTCTGTCACAGGTCAAACATGCTATTTTGGGAGTATTCCTGGGCTTTCTTCTGTCCAAGTCATTTCAAGGGAAGCTTTGTCTTAGAAGTTCAGGACAGAGACTCCTCTCTAATCTGTCAGAAAAATAAAAACAGTATTGACCAAGAATATTTCATTCCTTTGCTCTAAAAATAATTTATGAAAAACAGGGCTTAGTCCTGAACTTACATAGTATCTTTAAAATAGGTTTTAAGTTGCTCAGATAAACTTAAACACAAGAATGGATTTATGCCTGTGTAGGTAAATGATTGCATGCTTCTAACCTCTGTCTCTTGCCTTCTTCAGCTTCCAGAGCTAAACTCAGCATGATCAACACTATGTCAAAAATTCGAGGCCAGGAAAAGGGACCAGGCTATCCTCAGGCAGAAGCCTTGCTGGCAGATGCAATGCTGAAGTTTGGCCGAGAACTTGGTGAAGAATGCAACTTTGGTAACTTGTTTACTTCCCTTTCCATTATAACGCAATAAAAACGGTAGGAAAATTTCATACAGCTTTCATTATAAAAGGGCTGCACTCTTATAGAGGAAAAACATCTGCAAGAAGCCTTAGAATTCTGCTTCATCCAGCTTTTCCTTTAAGGTTGGTCTAGGCCTGCTTTGAGTATCTTTTGAGGATTTCGACTAGAGAAACTTTTTGTATAAATGGAAGTCAAATTGTTTCCATTTTGACCCATGGACTTTAGCTCTCTGTCATAAATTGTGATACTTACTGTGGCTGATTGAAATATGTACATGTACAGAAATTCTGTTGTTGTCTATGCATATATAGAACAAAATGCTTTTGTCCTCAGAATCGTTAAACCAACTCTTACTGTCATCATTGCAGGCAAGGAATAAAAATTAATAGATTTTTAATACACTTTGGCCTTTTTTTCTGACCAAATTCCACATTTTAAGGCACTAATGAACACTTCTGTCTTATCTGTTTACTGCTTCTCCCTCCAATGAGTTTACAGCTGTCTGGGTTACAGATGTTAAATTGACTCTTAAAACTATGTTCTGCAGTAGAGTTCTGATTATAAAAAGATGACATTACAACAGCATACTTTGTCTTTCTGTCTTGTTTGTGTGGACTTCTCTGTGGCCATTTTTACATGAAAACACACAGGACAACAGGACTGTGGAAATCCTCTTCTCTATTTGAACCATCATAAAATTGTTTTCCTGACAAAAAGACATACAGAATGGAAAAAGTACTTTCTTGTTTTGTGTAATTCACTAGTAAGCTTGACAGATGCAGTTTGATTTGTGCTGAATACTACTGGTTTTTTTTAATTGTTTGGCTCTCATTTATTAAATTTCAAACAATTTTTAAAAGGAAAATGAAGAACTAAATAATCTACTTCCTGAAACTTGCTTTATATTCTGTGACAACTGCATTACCATGCAGCAGAATAGATACTACAATTATTTTCACATTCCTAACTAATAGCAACTATTATGACTATTTGTCATTCTTTGTCCTCAACTGGAAGGCTCTCTCATTTTGCAGTGCATTGCTGGCATCTGCTGCTTGGGAAACAAAGCTTCTGATTTCTCACATATTTTGGTTTTCAGACCCATCACATTCTTTGAAAGTGGTTTTATTTTTTTTTTCTCCCTAACCTATACCTCAAACCAGGAGGTATGTTTGATCTTCTTGTTTTTCTTTTTATGGAGCAGAAGTAAAACAGGTAGTTTTTGTGGCCCTCAAGTTAGTGTTGGAGGAAATGTCAAAGGGCAGTTAGAGTTATTGAAGTTTGTGATCTTCATACACCTACACTTGAGTGGTCTGTGTAGCAGACCTCTCAAGTGTAGTAGTACCATGAAGTCTATAGTCTCATCAAAAAACCTTTCATTAAAAAAAAAAAATTGTGAAATTTATAAGAATTCTTACATTTGGTACTGTCACCAGTCTTGCTGATAGAAATGGGGAGACCTAGATTTGAATTAAGCTATTTTTTAATGCAGTGTGGTGATGATACCACCAAATAAATACAATTCTGTTCTAGCATATTTATTTCAACAGAGTGGGGAATGAACGGACAGTAAGGGATGTGGAGGAGCCTGTCTTGGTACATCATAGAACCACAAATTCAGCTGTATTATAAGGTGTGAACTCTGGTGGCTGCAGGAGTGTAAAATCTATGTTGCTCTTTCATGTAGTGCATCATCCTCTGTGTCTTTCCTAAATTTGCGACCGAAAATGAAATACTAACTGTAGTTGCCATGAAGTTTCCATGACTCAGTTTCATTCTACGATGATTTGAAATGAACTTCTTTTGACTGAATCTTTTATTTCAGGACCAGCACTTGTTGATGTGGGAGAAGCTATGAAGGAGCTTTCTGAAGTCAAGGACTCTTTAGACATGGAAGTGAAGCAAAACTTCATTGATCCACTTCAGAATCTCCATGATAAAGATCTGAGAGAAATACAGGTATTGCCCTCAATGCAGCATTTTAATAATGCCAAGTGTGTGGACTGTCTATATATTTAGAATTTTTGTTAGTTGTGTTGCTTAAAATGGGGCATTCGGGTTTGAAAATGACCTGATTTTTGTCTCTTTTGGCTTGAATTTTGCTTTCAATTCTGTATCTCTTGATGATGCATTAGAAAGGGAAAGATAAAAATTTGAACATTTTTTGGTGGCAAATTTTTCAGTCTTATGCAGGCAAGAGCACAGTACTCTAATCTTGCCATTTGAAAGCCCATTCCACAAAACAGATGTACCAATGTTCACATGCCATTTTCTAGTGTATGGCAAATGTTTATCTGCATGAGTAGCTGCTTTTCTCAGCTCAGTAAGGCTTTCATATTGTTAAATGTATGTGGATGAAAGATATCTTGGACTGTTTGATATCATTTAGAAAATGGGTAGTTACAAATATTATAGTGCATGATAAATTGATTCTTCTGAGAGAACTTAAACACCTCAAGTAATCATGGTCATGCTGGTAGCATTAACTTCTGGCCAGTTGAACGTAGCAGCTGCTAAACAGAAGAACATGAACATTACGTCAGATAACAGTCTAGGAAATCTTCAGTATAAGATAGCATTAAGATAATGTAGTGATCAAGTAGAAATGATAAAAATTAATCCTGTGTTGATTTGTTTATGAATGCTGTTACACAGACAAAATTGTAATAAGTTGGGCTTTTACAAGTATTGTCTCCTGAACATCTAGGGAAAAAACAGTGTACAGGTAATTCTCATCAGAGTTAAAAAGCAAGAAACCTATGTATCTTTTATGGAGATGGCAATTGAAGTTGTCATTCTGTGTTGCCTTTTATTAGTCTTGGTCTGTCATTTAGGTTGCTGCTTCGTAAATGATATGTAAACCCACATATTTCATTGTTCCATATTTCTCTCCTCTGGGAAGGGGTTAGTAGACAACAAACAACATATGTTTCCAAGTGTGCATGGACTACCTGCTTACAATGCAGTATCAGGAAAGTGCATCATGGGGAAGGTCCTTTATTGTCTGCTCGCATTTGTGTTTTTTGGTTTTTTAGCATCACCTGAAGAAAATGGAGGGTCGACGCCTGGATTTTGATTACAAGAAAAAAAGACAGGGCAAGCTCCCTGATGAAGAACTTCGTCAAGCTCTGGAGAAATTTGATGAATCAAAAGAAATTGCTGAGTCAAGCATGTTTAACCTTCTGGAGATGGATGTGAGATAACCCTTGTTAATCTTTGACCAGAGTCTTAGAAAGATGGTGGAGGCACTTTTCTCCCTGTTGGACACAGGGAAAGGCTCAGAACCTATAGTAATGGTCAGCATGTTTTGGAAGGAACAATTTTTTAGGTATTCTATAGGTAACTGAGCTAGAGCATGTGAGTCCTCTGTAGCATCGTTGTGCTTCCTAAATGCAAAGCATTACTTACAAAACAGAAGTATCTTTCTTCTTAGAATTATGTAAATATAACTATTTATGTTTACTTGTGATTATAGGGTTGGGACCAAGGCTTTTGCTCAGGTGTGTGGGCTGATGAGAGGACTGTAAATATCAGAAATTATGAACTCATAACCCAATGGTCTCTGCTGTAATCAGATGCAATATTGAATAGAAAACCCAAAGTCACTGTAACTGTTCATATCTGACTCTGCAGAATATGTTTTGCTTATATATTGGTTCAGATTGAGCATTTTCTAGGTTTATCTAATGTTTTATTTATAATTAATGTTGAAATTGTTAAATTTAGCAAGAAAAAACATCTCTATAACATGTCAGCTGGGGTCTGTCTTACAGAATATGTAGTAAAAGGAAATTAATTTTATGTATTTCTGTTGATGTGAATTATTTGATTTATTTTAAGTTCACACCTATTCTAATTCCTCATTTTGTTACCAGATTGCTGTAGAGAAGCTATAACAAACCTGAAAATATTTGCATCTAGAAGTTAGTATTTCCATAGGAATTAAATATAACTACACTGAAAGGAAGGAAATATAACTTGCTTGTAGTTTTAATCTTTGTAGTAACGTCCATACCCATGTGTGCAAATAGTGCTGACAAACATTCCCATTACCATTGTGGCGTTGTGCACTATGAAAACCACAAGCAATTGCACTGCCCACAAAGTGGGGATCTGGGTGTGTTTTCCCTTATGAAGTGGAATGCTCTCTGCCCTCAGTGCAATTATTCTGCATCCCAGAGTCTGTAGAAACTCTCTGTTTTGGTCTGCTTCACAGGTCAGAATACAATAGAAGCATGACCACCGTCCCTGTGGTTCTGTACCCTTCAAAGGCAGGGAGGGAGAAGGTGTATTATACTCTCATTACAGTCTCATTTTTGCTTTCATATTGTTTGCTGACTGTGGTAGGTCTGTAGGCTGCTGTTCATGCAAGTCAGCCATGGAGAGATGATCAGCAGAGAAGAGTTGCAGTTACCATTCCAGATCAGGTCATAATCAGATGTGGTAATGAATAAAGACTAATATGTAAATATTTACTGCTAACTGCAAAGATGAATCAAGGTTTTAGAGAGATAAGTTGAACTACCTTTGCAGTGGACAGTGTCTTTATTCTCTATTGCCTGAGCTTTTAGTATTCACCTAAGATCTGATGTTTCAATGTCAATCCTCAGATTGAACAAGTGAGCCAGCTTTCCGCTCTTGTGCAAGCCCAGCTGGAGTACCACAAGCAGGCCACACAGATCCTACAGCGAGTTACTTCTAAACTGGAAGATAGGTAATGCACTTTTTGTAAGTTTCTTGAATAGTTTGTTTGTTTTACAGAGGTAGAAAGCCTATGACTAGAATGCAATGCTGTTATCCTTCTCAATTGGTACTTGCTCTTTAATGAAATCAATGACTGTTTCATGAGATGATTGCAAGCTGATATTCAAATGTTTTGGAGATGCATCTACTTCTGAGTTCAGGAAAGCACGTCAGCTCAGTAGAGCTATCAAACATGAGTTAACTGAAAGTTTTTATAAATATTGAACTCAATGACACTTGCAACTTTGGATTCCTTACGGTTTGTACATGTATTCGCAAAGTGTGCTGATTCTGAAAGAAGATGTTAAAAATTGATTTTGCAGAAGAGTATCTTGTTGCATTCTTATCTACCTGAAGGTCTTCCTGAACCAGTAGTGAGACCCTCATTATTAACAACTTTATTAAATATTCCTCCTATCATCAGATCAAACTTGATACAGCACTTGAGCAATCTCTTCCATCCCCATTTGTATAACTGCATATGCTATCAGAATTCCTACAACATCTTTTTTTTAGAGTCTCATCATTTTAACTTTATAATTTTTGTTTCCATCAAAACAAATTTATTAGCTTCTCACACACACATCCTTCTTAAAAGAAATTTAACATTCAGGGAAGGTTTCTCTACTAATATGGTTCTGGCAGACTCCTAGAAAAAGCTGGATATAATTCCCAAGAGGAGATAATGTTCACGTACTCTGCAAAGGCAGCTGTTTTCTGATGTCATTAGTATAGATCAAGTTGCTAATACTGCCGGGTCTGTCAGTATTCATTTTCTCAGAGCATGCATCCTGAAAACCTCATTCACTTCTGAGTCTTAAAGTCTTTGTGACTAGGAGCAGCACTTGTTTTGGTGGGTAGGCTGTCATGCTGACTGTTCATGGATACAGTTTGCAGTGCTGTCTAAACAGCTAACAGAACAATTTTTAGCACTTGCAAAAGAGAACTGCAATTCACTTTCTTTATAGAAGCATTAAAAATTCCTCAGGGACAGGTGTTTTATCTGGTAGTCCATACATTATGCCATTAACTGAATGTAACTGTATTGTAGACATGCCATATATGTCTACAATAGATTTCTCTTCCTGTACCAATTCAGGTGATCCTTTGCCATTTTAAAATTTCTGCTAACTGGTCAGTACTAAGTTTCAGCTGTGAATGATTTTATCTTTGCGAGGACCTCTCATCAGAATGTTATGGTAATTCAGTTGAACTAAACATTTTGCATCCCTAATTGTAAAGAGGCTGCTGGCTAAATCATACTTTGTCCACACTCTGGACACAAATTGAGCACTGTGATGTGTTACTATCCAAACTACTAGTCTTTCCCTGCTGGTGATAGGCAGGTAGCAACTAATGCATAACCCCTGGAGTTTGGTTGTGGGTTTTTGTTTTGTTTTGACTATATAGGCCAGAAAATAAATCATTATTTACTTTTAAGCTGAGCACATTTGTTGCTGTTCACTGTCAGTGATGTCTACAGCACATACTGCCCATTTTCTAGGTACTCTTTGAAAGAGTGAATGGAACCTGTTTATGCCGGCTCCTGGCATGGACAATGTCTTATAAATACCAAGACTGTGCAAAAGAGTCACAAAAGAATGTTTTAAAAGTATGAGATAGACTGCAAAAACTATGAAAAATTTTAAAATGCACTTATCTTCTATTTTTTCTTGGCCATTTAGATTAGACTTCAAGATTTCCTTCAGGAAGTACAAGTGAAAAAATTTCATTTCTTTTCTACACATTAGTAGGAAGGCATAAATGTCCTTAAAATGCCATGATTCCAGGAACTGGGAAATATTAGGAGCTTGGCAAACATTGGGAAATTTTCAGTAAGATTAATAAAAACTAGAAGGCCAGCAAAGACTATTTAAAACTCTCTTTTTCACCAAGTGTAATGAGGATGCATTTTTCCCAACACAATATCATGACAGAGCAGCTGGGAAGCAGGAATTGTCTCCTGGGAGGTATTTATTTTCTTAAGAAACATGGCTCATGCTGAGCTTCTGGGTAATTTTTAGCAAATCACTAGAACTGTCACCTTATAGTTCATAATCTGAAAAAAAATGGTGTTTCATGAAAGCATTAAGTGTAACAGAACTAGTTTAAGTATTTCTTAAAAATTTTACTGTCATGAATTTTGCTAATGAGTGAAACAAAACAAAGGCTTTTTATTTATTTTGACCACTTCAATTATTTAAGTGGGGTTTTTTTGGTTTGTTTGTTTTTTTTTGAGGGGGGGTTGTTTTTTTTTGTTTGGTTGGTTTTTTGTTTTTGTTTTTTTTTTTTTTGTGGTGGGTTTTTGGTTGGTTTGGTTTTTGTTTTTTTTTTTGCTTATGGGTTTAGTTTTTTAATGTGAAAGAAAAGCACTCTCTAGGAACTGACTAACATTGGTATTTTGGATGGTGAGTAAAACCTTGTTATAGGGATCAAAAGTCAGTTAGTTAGATGAAGATCTTTGCAATAGATAAATCAAAATCTGCTACCAGCAGCAAATCTAAGGCAGATATAGAAAATGTTAGAAAAATCATCTAGTCTTCTAAGTACTTATGAAGTGTTCTTTCATATGTGGAATTAGAAATACATGTAGTAGTTGTTCTGCATAAGCTGCTCTGATTCTGTTCATCCCTTCCCTGGATTTTACCCTGGAATCTATAAATAGACCCTCTCCTAGAAACTCTAGATTTCTGAATTAGAAGAAATAGTTGAAATTAACGATAAATAAATGGTTATTTTGAGAGCAGGGAAGAGTGGACTTTTGTCGCTTTGTGAAACAAATATGCCAAACTGCAAATTAACCAAGTCTGCAGCTGAAGTCAGTACATTCCCACAGACTCTTCTTACAAAATGACAAGAGTTGGCATCAATCAACTGAATAAATAATGCTTGCAACGATTAGAAACAAAAAGTCATGCTAAAAATGGGGACAGGAATGTTTGTCTAGCCCTTCTCTAAGCATTGATAGTCATGTAATAAGTTTTTCTTTGTTATGAGTGCTTTGTTTTTGTTAGGCAAGAGGAAGATAGACAAATTGCTAGGTTTCTAAAAGGAATGAAGAATTAACAACTTCACGGCACAGTCACATTGGCCGGTTTTGGTAATTTAAACTACTGTTGTAAACAAAAAATCCCACTCCAAATGACTCAACTTGTTTACTACGGATGAGAATTTCAGCCTTGGAAATAAAGGTATTTGGTGCATCTCGTCTGCTAACAAGATATTAACTCTTGACATTTAACCTTGATTGTTTTGGCAGAATAAAAGAGGCATCATCTCAGCCCAGGCGAGAGTACCAGCCCAAACCCCGTATGAGCCTGGACTTCTCAACTGGTGACAATACACAGCACAATGGAGGGATATCCCATGCCACCACACCCAAACCATCAGGTAATGGCAGAGCTTTGTGTCCATGCAGAAGTTGCATGCTTTGTTCTGGAGATCAGTTTTTCCATGAGGGAAAATGAGAATGGGGATAGGATATAGAGGAGAAATGTTTGAACTGTTGTTTCTTTGGGAAGTGTTCATATCCTCAGGCAGGAGAAAAGAGATAGATTATCCACTGCTTTAAATGTGTCTTTTGGTCAAAAATTTATTTTGTCCCAGAAGATTACCCTGAAATACAGATCTTTACCAAATAGGCATCTAGAAAACCAAAATAACAACTGAAAATTTTCCGCGAAAATGCAGAAACCTAAAGCCAGCTGGACCTCCATAACCATATCCTGCTATTTAAAATCAGGTATTTTAACACAATGAACCTGAAAGTAAAAATAACTGAAAAGAAAAACTATGCTATATAAGCTATTTGCTTTGTCCAAGTAGGAGCAGCACAAGCAAGATTAACCATTAGTATGAGTGTACATAATTACTATCTTAAAGAACGGTTTATTTAATACCAGCCATACCACGGAAGTCTTATTTTTTGTTTCTTACACAGTAATGATCTGTTATCCCATGGTGCGGTGAGGACTGGCCTCTGTCCAGACCCTGATTTTTGTTATTCCAGTTTACCTCAGTGACAATTGCTATCGCATTCCACCTTGCAAGAGTAGGTGTTTTTCACTAGATCTTTAGTCAGGATTTCCTTTCTTTCCATCACATCCTGATGAGAATGTTTGATTTTCTCCCACATATAGACAGAAAGAATATAGATCTCTATTTATCTCTGACAACTTGAAATAATCTTACACAGCCTTGCAAACTCCTAACAATCTCCTCACTGTGCTAACAAGGAGAAGGACATAATAGAGATTCCTTGTGCATGAGTGTGGCTTGAGTCTTGCATGCTAAAGTTCTCCTCATTCCACCAGTAATTTTCCTCTTTACTTCTTTTTCGTAGTCTCATGAACACTTGTCTGTGCTAAGCCAGAGCAGACTGATGTTCATGTATCTCTCCAGCATTTATATTTCCCTCTTCAAAAGGCAGTATTTAACAGTTTCTTCAGTAGGGCTTTTGTTTGGAAGTGTATATTGGTTTCAGAGGTACACCTTCTTTGAAAATTCTTGAATATATGTATGTTTAGAGTGATTAATTTAAAGCTTTTATTTGCTATTTCTTCTAAATGTCGGCTGGTAGCAATGAGGATACCAAACACGCTTACTGTAAGGCTTGTTGTCTTCATGACAAAGAAACCAAAATACACTCTGAGCATTATGTAAAGAAAAGAAAATAAGATTTCACTGTAGAATTTAGTAAATTAAGTCTGGTATTTGAAAAACTTGCTCTATTCAGATCCAGAGAAATGGAAAATTTTTGGTATAAAATAACTCAAGCATCAGCCTTCTAACCAGAGTGAGCGTTCAAAACAAATATGCATAATGTTTAATCTGAAATTTACTAATCTTAAAGCCAGTATTCATGAAAAAGTAGAATATATATTCTTAGAACTATCATTATAGCAAAGTGGCATGTGTTGATTCATTTAGGCCGCTGAAAGTGCATGAACTTTTACTATGGAAATTCAGGTGGGGATATGATTTCTTACAATTTAGTGCTGCTAAATCTTAAGTATTTTGACCAATAACAATTTTGGATCTGGTGGGCTTGAAGCTATAGAGACTTCAGGGGGAGGGAAGAGGGAGTATATTTGTTAATTTCTTATAACATGTGAAAGTCCAATCAAATTAATGACTTACAATAACATCCATTAACTATCCTAAAGAGTTTATGGTTAGATGTTCCTGAATTAGCATATTAGAAAGCTCTCAATTTCAACCTTTTTCTGAATCTATCCTGATGGCCCTGCAATAAAGTGTTTTGTGGGAATGGAGAATAAAAATCTTTGGAAGTGTGATACTAAAATTAAGAGGATTAGCAGCAGTGGTATAGCTGTACCAGTGAAATTTCCAAATAAAGGGTAAACACACAGTTATGTCTTCACTGTCATTTTAAGCTACCACTTACACTGCTTACCTGACGTAAACAGACAAAACATCTCTTTGCCAGTAAAGCTGGAAATATGTTAAAGCTTTTCCCTAATTTTTTGTGTTTTATTAACAAATAAAATTTGGATTCCAAATTGATCATGGTTGTGCCTTCAGGTCTGGGCTTGACTATAGCTTGATTTTTTTGGGATTCTCAGTCTTCTACCAGCAGGCACTTAGAGTAACTGAAGGCTGTCAGAAGCTAATAGTTGTCTTCTAACAAAGAGTGGCAGTCCAAATATAGGTATTATCGAAGAACTGTCATCAGAATATTAGTGAGAACAGAAACAGCAAAATCTGTCACAGGTACAGTAGTAAAATGGGTACTCTTAAGTGTTGAGATTTTTAAGCATGTTGTTTCTGTGTTTCTTCTCCTTAGGTGCTCACATGGATCAGCCATGCTGCCGAGCTCTGTATGACTTCGAACCAGAGAATGAAGGGGAGCTGGGATTTAAAGAGGGTGATATTATTACCCTCACTAACCAGATTGATGAAAACTGGTATGAGGGGATGCTTCATGGCCAGTCAGGTTTCTTCCCCATCAATTATGTCGATATTCTAGTTCCATTACCCAATTAGGAATGCTGATCTACCACCTCTAACACAGATAGCTGTGTCAGTACCACTGCTTTCAAAATGCTGCTTCTTACACCTTACAAGTGCAGTGGTTAGAGTTACCGATTCCTAATGAGCATCTTTGGTTTACGTGTTGTCATACTATGTGGTGGTGATGCGTTGTATCTTCTGAGCCAGCATAGCATGGATTAGTTTATTGACTGTGCTGGCCTGGTAGTAACCAGAGCCATTAGTGAGATGAAATGGGGAAGATGATGGCAAGCAAAGCAGGTAATTCATAGTGAAGTAGCAGGAAGTGAAGGTGGTGTTGGGAAGATAATGCCTATCACCACTGTATTACTTTTTCAGTCTTAGTTCTCTATAAAAAGAGGGAAAAGTTCTTGCCATTCCATCTTTCCCTTCCTAATGATACAGTTCACACAGGTCTAACATTGACTAAACAGAATTGTATCTTCCAACCAAACTGGCTGGCTGTTCCCACAGAGAGAGCATAAGTGTAGATCCTCTGGTTTCTCAAAAAGTGAACCACTGTACTGTGTGTCCTGCTGCTCTCTGCTAAGTTTTATATTCTTAATTATCGTTAAAAGGCCTATTTCCCTCCAGAGGTAAACTGTAAGCTATCAAATGGGGATTCCTGTAGTAGAAATGTTGGACCACAAACCACCTGAATTTGCCCTTCAGGAACTTTTAGCATGCTCACCAAAATGCCAGTAAATGGGCAAGATGGGGAATAAAACTGGCATTTATTTAATGTTTCTTGTCAAGTCTTGGCACAAAACCTTGCTGCTTAAGCACCAGATATCCTTTGTAAACTGAGGAATACAGTAACCAACCAAACACAACCCTCATTTCATTTGTTTCTGTCTGCCATGTGTTCTTTGAACATCATTTGTGCATACTCTCTCCTCAATGAGGACAAAATAAAACATGTTATTTTTCTGTTGAGCAATTGAAGACATGTGGCTGTATATATAAAAACATTTCCCATCTGTTTAGTTGGTTCTCCTGTGTTCCTCCTTCCTGCACTTGGTGTGTACAGTGCTGTGCCTAGCTTCTTGGCATTCTTTTGGTAACAGTTGCAGAAGTTCTGTTAGTTTAGTTATCCAGAGTTCTATTTATCTAAATTGTACAGACTCTATCAGAGGTTTAATGTGCTGCTTCGAATGTGCCACTTCAGTACTGGATGATGTGAAATGAAGACAATTCCCTACTGCTTAATGTTTAAACTATATCATGGAAAGTATTGTTATTTCAAATAAATGCTGAGAGAATAACTAGAATGATGTTGTTGTGGATTATTGCTTTGTTGCTTTAAAATCTACTTTGATAACTTCAGCTAACAAGAATTTTATTTTAGATGTATTTCTCATTTCCTGCAAATGTGAAAAATCTTTCCTTTTTTTGGCATTATCATTTTACTTCAGTCAAATAAATCTCATACATACAATGGTCTTTATAAGCAGGATGAACTTAACAGTGACCACATTAAATTAGTCTCTCAATGACTAGCATGCAGTCTTGTAGATACAAGTTATTGCTTATTTTGCCTGGCACCCACAATGCTAATGAAGCTTAAAGAACTTGGTAACTTATAATTTATTTATGGTTTAAGTAAAAAACAGAGGTATTGTTACAAGCAAGGCAAACTTGACTTGGAGAAAACTAATTTAAACCAATTCAAGTATTTTTGTGCAGTGAGAACAAAAAGACTCACTTTTGCTAGCCCAGTTCCCAAGTTCAGACTCACTCCTGACTCTCCCCACCAGCTGCTCACTGGCATGGGTACTTGTAGGTGTACAGAATGTCCATAAAAGCTCCACTCTGCTGCTTCTCCCTCCTCATTTTTTCCCCCTTCTCAGTGGTGAGTCAAGGACGGGACTCATTGTGAATATCTGCTAGCATTTCACGGACTGTCTGCACCTCATTGTTCTTCAGCCTTGGTGTCCCTCTGCTAAGAGTGTTTTTCACTCTTGTTTTCCCCCTCTTCTGCACTCTGCCATGTGATCACGTCCCAGTGCATGTGGACAGAGACTGACAGAGTAGCAGAGTCTTTCAGAGGTGGCACCTCATTCAAGGCTCAGTTCAAGGTCAGGCTGGACGGGGGTCTGAGCAAACACATGTAATTGAAGATGCACATTGCAGGGGTCTTGGGCTAGGTGACATTTTGCAGTCCCTTCCAACCCAAACTACTAAAAAAATATAGATACAGATAAAATTCCTCTAACTTTTTGTTACAGTCCAGTCCTAAATCCTATGGCTGGCCTCTAAGGAAGTTTCTGCCAGTGATTGGAAGAAATCCGTTTCAAACTCAATGGGCATGAAGCTTTTTTACAATTGCATTAATGGTGCCATACTACAGTTACTGTTAGTTAGTATTACTATAAACAGTTACGGAATTAATAACTATGTTAGTTACCAGCAGCCACAAGTACTGCACTGTCATACCTCTGTTTTGACACATTAAAATTCTGTAGCATTTCTGGAGAGTATGCTACCACAGGGCAACAACCTCAGAGATAAATTTACATGATTTAGAGCGAAAGGGTGGTTGGCGTGCAGTGCTGCCCCACCTTGCTGAGGGGCCCTGGTTTTTGAGGTGTAGGGAATGGTAATGTCTTTCAACAAATGGGACCAGAAGGATTGTACAAAATAGTCATCATGATGACATGGGCCTAGTCTTGACATGTTGCAGAATTCTTGGCTCTATTGTGTTGCTCTGTTTTGCGTCTCCTGCAGGTAATACCTAAATAATGCTTTATTCCTGAGGTGGTAGGATCAAAATCTGACTTGGCTAAGAGAGGAATTACCAGGGTTGACAAAAGTTTTTATTTAAACATTCAGTACTAGGATAAAGAGAGTGATCCAGAAAAAAGCAGGAGGATATTTGCTTTTGCACAACAGGTAATTTAAAGCTTTGACTGTGGAGCTTTGTGACTCCTTCATTCTAGAATCACATAAGATATGATGATGATGGATGAAATTTTTTTTTCTCTGGGAGGCTTACAGCTCCTGTCATCCTGCTTCCCAAGGTGTATGTTTTCAGAAATATTGTAAGAATATGACATGGCTTCCTAGTTACCAAACTTGGCTACAGAACTGCTTGTCACAGAGGAAATTAGGAAGCCTGCCAGCACTGAGATATCAACTGCCAGATATAGCTAAATGTTTTAGGTTTGATGTTGGTTTCTTTTTTTTCTGTTGAATTGAACTGTAAGGTTACTAGCCAGCTTTATTTATTGCAGGGTGAATCTTTGTGAAAAACATAGCAAAATACCCCAACAGTTCCCTGAACAGTTCTCCATCCAAATAAAGAAGCGATTGAAAATGTGGCGTTTTTCTTCTTTTAAAATAGCCTCTTCCCTCCAGAAAGAAAGAAGATGGGAGTCACATCCGGAATTTTGTATTCAAATCTGGCTTACAGACAATTCTCCCTTTGAAGATAGTCGTACTGCTTTTCCCACATAAACTACTCTGACAAGACTTGAAATCTGCTATGAGGACTTCTTTTTAGTTTCACACTTGTAGGTCTTGCAAATCTTTAGGCCACTTGTACACTCATAGTTCTGTTTCAGAAGTATCCCAAGCTTCTCATCTCCCAAGGATCAGGTACGTGTAGATCAGTGAAAATGGTTCTTCCCAGCACAGGGGCAGGCTGACTTTGTGATATGTAAATCATACAATGAATTTGGGCGTGTAATTGGATAGCACTTTTTAAAAGCAAGTACACTCTATAGATATGTTTATTGTTTTGCAAAGCACAGTAGGTTGTCTTAGACTTAAGCTCAGAATGTCTAGAATGTTCTGTAATTATTATTTTACAATTTCTGAACTTTTAGCACTCTGGTAGTTGAAGCACAGACTTGGTGAAATTTCCAGAAGGCTTTTCTGTCTTTCCTTGCCATTTGATCTAACGTGTTGCAGAAGATGGGAACGGATTTGTCATACATATTCTTGCTGTGCACTGTAATGTACAGAAAATTTCTAAGCTGGTTATCTTTGTTAGTATTTCCTCAGAGATGCAGCACAGTGGAGTAGTCAAAGAAACAGCAACTTCTGCTATGACTTCCTAGAGCTGCTGGCTCTTGAAAGCTCTGATTGCTCTGGGACACACACAGAAAACATCTCCCTTTCAGGTGCCTCTAGGGCAAACAGTGGACAAACTGAAGTCCTTGTAGTGAGAGCTTTCTCCTGGCCCACAGCTCATTTGGTGGGGTAGTGGCAGCCAGCGTCAGGCTCCTTGTTCTCCCTTCTACTGTGCTTAGGGTTTGTGTCTTTCACTTTCTCTCTGCCTGTGGTAAAACATGGAATTGAAGCCCTAACAATGCAGGGAAAGATAAAGGGGCGCAAGCTCATCTGTCTGACTGTCATGATCCTCTCATACAAGTGGGGGTCACGATGGTTCACTAACTGATCTCAGGATGCAAAAACAACGCAAAGGGGATTTCAATATTAATCAAAACAAATGCACCTTTATTGAGTACCCACAGCAAATGGGATAGAAGGATTAAAAACGAGATGAAGGACAGAGAAAAAGAAGGGAAAGGTATATATAGCTACCAATGGAGAGACTAAATCTTCGTGGTCCAGCCAATAAATCTGCCTTGTCATGTCAGGGAGAGTCTCAGAATCTTTGGATAACTCAGGGGTCTTTTATAGTTCTCCGCTGAGAGGGGAAGAGATACAGGACAATGGAGAATAAGTCCTTTGAGAACAAGTACAGACAGCCCAGTTCGGGACCCATTGTTTCATGACTGTTTTCTATGGGAAATCAGTCTTGGTCCAGTGAACACATCTGCAGGCAACACTTGGCAGGCATCCCGCCTCAGTCAGCCCAGCACCCCTGTGTTACAACTTTAACACAGTCTCAGTCCTTGTTGGGGGCGGGGGAATTCAATCTCCGTCACTGACGACGGTCATGAGACAGATGAAGAAGTTTCCATGGGAGATCACCTCGGAAAGTTAGACTTTCTCTAAAGCAGGCAGCATCTGGCCAGGAGGTGGGGAAAACCATGGGTTATTCTGATGAGTGGGGACCGTGCAGCAGGAGGTGTAAGGCCACGGTGACACAGCAAGCACACCTGCAAACAATCACTTGGCAAGCGTCCACCCCTGCCAGGCCAGGACTCCAGGCACAGTCCTCAGAGTCCTGATCTCTGCCCTTGCGACAGCTGTGAGGCAAATGAGGGAGGCTTCGGACCGTCTCTTACACTCGCCTCATCTGTTAATGGAGAGGCTCCAGGAGAGGCTGGACCTCTCTCTGATAAGATTTGCTTTAGCAGCACCTGCAGATACAACTGTTACTTATTCATGTCACTGTCTGAAACTGGAGGATTCAGCAATTTATCCAACCACCATCAACAGTGCTTATCTAGGGACTTTCCTGTCCCTCAGCAGTCACTGAGGGACACAACCTGGGACACGTCCTGCGCTCAGAGCCTTCACATGGGCAGCAAGATCCTTCAGTGGGCACTAGCTGTAATGCACATCACCAAGACAGCTGTTTTAGTAGAATTTCTAATGAACATATATAAGTTGCAGGTGCAGTTTTCCCAATTTAGTATTTTTCTCTTTAAGAGAGGTAGAATTTACTTCGTTTCTGTTTGAAATAGTAAAATCATCGCATTGTAAAAGCTGGTATCTGCTATGCATTATGATTCTGTGTTACAGACTGTTACAGCTATAATGGCTGTCTGTCTGAAGTATTTGAGGGGTACTGAGGCATCTAATGGTGTATGTGACAATACACAACTTGCATAATTGCACCAAGCTGACTGCAGAAGAAGAATTCCACAAATACCTTGACAAATTTTCAAACATTTAACATGTATTTAAAGTACCTGTATTTAAAGTTTGGTTCCTGGAAGTGCCCATTGAGTTTTTACTTAGCTGAGTTGCCATCACGGGTTTGTTGTAAGGTTCCTCAAGTATTTGCATTTATTATTCAGAAGCAATGAAAACTTGTCAAAACTCATCTGTGACCTGACCCTTTACAATTGATAAGCTAGATAATCCTCTTCCAATTCTGCAAGTAAAACTCAGTGCAGTATGCACTTAAATTTTCTTGACTTATGTTGAGATCTATCAGGTGATTTGATCTTCAATACATCTAAAATGTTGAGCCAAAATTGGAGCACTTAATCTAACTGGACAGTCCCACTCAAACATTTCATATCTGCCCCTGCCTGGATCTTCCACAGATCACAGTAGGAAGAACCCAGAAGGTCCTGGGTAGGAATGTAAGAGGTACCATACGCCTGAAGCTTCAGCCCATGTATGGGGTTACAAGGCCTTCTTAGCTGTAGAAGAGGGTGAAAGGAAGTTCAAGCTGGTAGTAGGAAGTTCCACCAGAACCATCCTCTCTTACTGCTGAATTTTCAGGTAATACTGGAAATGAATACTTCCTAAATCGCAAGGGAATGGCAGAATAAGAAAAAGAGGGAGGCATTTTATTTCTTTTCTGTTCTTCTAGATAAAGCATTTGTATTCCTGGAATTTCTCTGATTTTAGCCTGGAAGTGAAACATGATCAGAGTTGAACCTAGAACAAATACTGCACAAAGAGAAAAAATAGCCATAAATGGAAAACCTTGCAAGCATAATTTAATTCTTAAGCTTGAGAAAAAAGGTGGCTTCTCGCAGTCCTTTTGCATTAGGCAGCAAATAGCTTGTAAGCAGCTCCAGTTACTGTAATGCAAATTTGAACCATGAGGAAAAGATACAGCATGACGACAGCATCAGTCATGATGTCTAGAGGAAGCTGCAGATGCCTTGGCTTCATCGGTCCTACAGTGATCTTCTGATCTAATGTTGCACCCAGTTCCTCTGTGGGGTATAGGGAAGAGTGGTGCTAAGGCAGCAGATCAGTTTGTGCAACTCCTATAATCAGGTGCTTTAAAGTGTCATCTTCCAGAAGCAGAACAAACTACAGATTTAAAGTAAGTAGAAAGAAGCTGGCATGTTTATGCCATCATTTTAACACTTCTGATCAAGAGGATAAAAAGCCTGGGGCACCACAATGTCCAAATGACAGAGCAGAACTGATATCTTGGCTATGTGTAAATCTGAGATAGCTGTTAAAAATGAGTAAACTTCCACAGACAGGACATTATAGATCATTTCACCACATCCTCACCATTCCTTCTCCCAGAAACTGCTCCTTGCTTTCACTTTGGAGCACCATGAAGTTATTCTTTGCTTTGAGCTGGAAGACTAGCAGCAGGTCATGGGGCTCCCAAAATCAGGTCACATTCTACCTGATCAGTTTTAGGTTCTAGGATGGAATTCAGCATAGATTTGATTTCCCATGCTGATAGAAAATTGTTGCCTGGGTAATGCATTTAGATTTAATCCTCCAGCTATGCAATAGGGATGATAATAATTCCATATTTCACAGAGTGGTTGAGGATAGACATAAATGTGCATAAAACTCTGAGTTTTCACTGTGGAGTTGAGAAAAAAAAAATAAAAATCTGTTGTTTACTTTGTAAAACTATGGTATTAATCCAGCCAAAACAAAATTTCTGCTTTTATTGAAGGCCAGATATTTTTCTTTTGATAGCTTAAGAATATTTACAAAGCATTAATACTCTAAACTTTGGCTGAGAGTCTGAAAACAGAATTAAGCTGAAGGTGTCTTCCACTGAATTGTGGGATTGTGTTTGGCAAAAAGAAAAAGTATTAATGCACTGCAATTTCATAGTTATCTGGAGGTCAAAATATTAACACTTCACTAGACTGTGCAGCTAAATGGTGAGGTGCTTGCCACACCTTCATGTCCAAGGGCATGTCAAGTAATACTGCAACAAGTGTTGGTGCTTCTATTTCTATTCTGATTCTCAGCTTGAAAAAGTAAAAAATAAAGCCAAACTTACACATTTTTCATTTCTTTGTAACTAAAGGAACTTCATGCAACTCCAAAATTCTCTGTAACCCAAAAAAACCTCTCATTTCCTACTTCTCTGCAATACTGAAGTATGAGGAGCGGTATCAAGAAACAAGTCTGCTTATCCGGCTTTTATACACACTTTGAGAGATACTAATACTAATAATAATATTAATACTAAAACCCTGGTAGAAACTGGAATCACAGATACATGCTAAAATCTTCCTCCCCATGTCAGACACTGGATTCTGATGGTCAGCAATCAGCAGATGCCACGTTGGAGCAAATGTTTCCATTTTGCACAAGAAGCTTCTCACTTGATATCTGAGGCATCTGTTTACTTGGTGCTTGTCTCCCTTTTGATAGTGTGCTACTGTCAATCTTTTTCTAAGCTCAACACAGGCCAGTAGCCCATTTTTGTCACAGCTCCTGTGGGAAACTAGAGCAGGGAAAGATCGTGCAGAAACAGAAATTTCACAGTCCTTGCTGAACTTGTAGGCTTTCATGAGATGTAGAAAATTTAACAGAACATTCTTGGTTTCTATTTTCATAAAACGCTGGAAAGCATTTTGTCAACTGATGATGCACAATCTGGTAGCCTTGTTGATGCATTATGATTGCGGTTCATTCTGACATGCACTCAGCAGCCACTGGGGAAGCCAGTCTGTTTCTTCAAGCTGCATACAGCCTATGGTACCACCACCTTTTCAAGACATGGGAGGGATGTAAATCTGTTTTTAGCGAGTGCAAAACGTTTGAAATGAAATACAGCAGTCGATCTTTTGAATTTTGGACCATGGTGCGTTAGAAAAGCCTGATTTTTGTTGCTGTTAGGTACTAGCACTGTGAGCCGGTAGAGGGCACCCTGACATTTCATTTTACTAACTTTAAAATACATATTCTCTCTGAAATTTCAAGTTTTAAGGGACACTGTTGACAGACGTAGTTAACTTCTGTAGATTATGGCTACTATACAAAGACAATTTTGAAAGTCTGCTTTTTCAATATCATCAAAACCTGAATATTAGAATTTTAAATTCCCCAAACAACACAGAAGCCCAGCTGTGGAAATTGCTAAAGCTCATCTTATTTGCTTTCATCTGTCCCATTGTCTTAATGTAGGTGATTTTTTTTCCATATAAACCTTCAGAATTAGTTAATAAAATATACCTAAGTTTTGAAAAGTCCTGTAAAACAGTTGAATAGCATCCACATCACTAATCTGTTCTGTATAAAATTATTTTTAGCTGTCAGCTTGCTACAGATCATTCCAACACAAAATGTTTTTTATTTCAGTCAGGTACACACACACTTAGACTAAGATTTTTTCTCCTCTCTGCCCCACATAATAATAGAATTGCAGATACTCACCTTCAGAAAACATAAAATTAAAAAGAAAAATCTGAATAGGTTCTGAAATTGCTTATTCAACACAAACTATTTGTCACAAAATCCATCTGTCAGCCTTTAGCTAGAAGAAGAGCAGCTTACTTTGGGCCAAACTGTCGCAAAGAATATATTAGAATGTGAATATTTTGACAGGTCATAGCATCTTTCATCTGAAGTTCCCTAAATATTTCACATATATTATTTGAGGTTCCTTCTAGTAGCAGAATTTTTAAATTATAACTAGTTTATATTTGAGCCCTTAAAGAACAAGTGATAAAACCTCTTTTTGCAAAGTGTCGTTTGAAATTGTTTTTTCAGTGCTCACTGTGAGCATAAGGTAATTTCAAATGTGTTTCATTTTGTTTTGTTTCTCTAAAAATGCATTAAGAATAAGAGAAGGTGTGGGAACGAACACTGTCCAAGAATCTAATTAATTTGTAACTTGACTGCCAGATATAAGTGAGAGAATAAGGAGCAATAAGCGTTTTTAGGAGTAAAGTTTTATTCTCCAGGGACATTCCAAATGTTATTCCTATTGGTAAACAGCAAAGCTGAAAATACCTCTTAAAAATGCTGAAATAGGTACTACTCTTCATGAGAAATCTGAAAAACATCCACACAACTAGATTGTAATCATATCAACCATATGCTGATGTGCAGGAGGAGAGAATGCACACAGTGAGAAGGTAATAAACTAAGGCACTGGGAACTTGGTATAGATGAGGCATAGAAGAGTCAGGATTTCAAAGGTACAGGAGCAATGATGGCAAATCATTGCCATGTGTCCCTGCATGACTCCACCCGAGATGTCATCATCAGTGCCAAATGTCATCATCAATGCCAATGCTTTGTAAAATGTGTCTTTGTCCGGCATCACACAGAGACAAGTCTTTTCTTTGGACTTTCACTATTCCTAGCTATCATTTTGACCATTCAGAATTAATTGAAAAGAAAAGAAAACAGTCTGACAAAAAGAAACTAGGTCTTTTTATGTCCTTATTGGAACAGAAAAATAAGTGAAGAGCACAAGAGTGGGGATAGAGCTCCTTGGATACAGGCTTCTGTTTCCATCAGCACACCACTGCAGGAGGGAAGGCTTACAAGCTCTGCTCCAGGCATGACAGTGTCAGCACATTCCTTGCAAGCATCATGAATGTGCAAAGTAGAAATGTTTTGTTGATGAACTCTGGAAAATCCCTTCTAGCAACCAATCTTTGCTGTCTTTATCCCTTGGTCCTTTCAAAGCATCCTTAGTGACAGCAATTGTATCAGCTAGTTCTTTGCTCCTAAAGACCTAAGGGAATTCCCTACAGTTAAATCCATCTGGATTACAAAACACAAGGTTTCCCAGGAATGTTCAGTCTCAATGCCAAATTATTTGGGTATTCTGTCCTGTGATAGATTCTCAAAACTTCTAGATGGCAAAGTATCTTGTGATGGCTGAAAGCAAATCCTTTTCATAGGGTGTTTAAATTTTCATTCTTCTACAAATATTTGATATTTTTGTCTCAAAGGATTTTTTATTTGCTGCAGGATTATTGCAACCATTTCCCTAAGGTACTTAAGCATAATAAGCCACAGGTGACAGGCAAGCAAGCGAGCAAGAACTGAGGAATGAGCCATAGTAGGGACCATGGATCAAAAAGTGCCAGGAGAACAACCCCTGCAACAGCTGGTAAGGCCTAGTCTGATAGCATTGTGTATCTGAGACAGCATGTGGCTGTAAACATTCCCAGCAATAAGAGCTTGGGGAAACAGGTATGTGGATATCTGGCACCCCAAAGAAACAGAACATCCGGAACTCAACTGTTAAAGCATTGTCTGCCAAGCCCTCAGGCAGAGCCCATCACGGAGCCACTGGACTGTGTCACTTCTTCTGCGTACTCAGCATTCCAGCATGAAACTCTGTGCATGTGTACATGTGTGCAAAATCCTTTACCTAACACAATCCATCCTGCTGGTTTGGTCCACATAATAAAGTAGTCAACTCATCTGTGTCATGCTATCCGGTGTTCTTCTTTTCCCATGAGATTATGTTATTATCAAAGAATTGAAGTTACCTTGCCTCAAAATATTTTCTCCCTTTTTGTGAAAGATAACTTTTTCTTACATTTAAATGTAAATTTTAATTTCTTACATCTCAGCACTGGACAGTTTTTCTTTTCTTTGTTAAATTCATGTTTTTTACCCAAAATGGAGACTGAAAAGACTTAATGTTCTGCTATCTTATTTTTAAGTGTTCCACAGAAGCAAAATGCTGTTTTTTCCTGCTTATGCATTCTATATGCCACATTTTTCTTGTGTTTCAGTAGAAAGAACAAACAAATAAACAACCTCCTTAAAAAACTATTATTTCTAGCTTTATTCTCTTCAGGTGTTTTACTCTGAGTCAGTATTCTAAGATAGAAGGCCATTGGAGACAGTTTGTAACTAAATAAAGCATAACTTTCTCTGAGAAAAGTAAGCTTCAGCAAACAATTTTCACTAAGTTCTTGAGTATGTCTGTAATTAAAGATGCGACCTACAGCAAGACTTCCTAGACCCAGATTAAAATATACAGGGTCTTATAAAACCACGGAATCATAAAATGTCTTGGGAAGGGACCTTAAATGTCATCTAGTTACAGCTCTCCTGCCACGGGCAGGGACACCTTTTACTAGATCATGTTGCTCAGAGCCCCATCCAACTGAGCCTTGAACACTTCAAGGAATGACGTACCCAAAACTTCTCTGTCCCAACGCTGTGTTTCCCTCTGAATAAGGATAAGGAATGTCTTCCGGATATACAGTCTAAGCCAGCCCTCTCTCCATTTAAATACATTGCGCATTTCCTGTCACTCTCTGTCCATAAAAAATGTCTCTCTCCTGTTTTATAAGGCACTTTAGGGTACTGAAAGACCACAATGAGGTCTGCCTGGAGACTTTTTTCTCCACACTGAACAGCCCCAGCTCTCCCAGCCTGTCATTATAGGAGAGTTGCTCCAGCCTGCTGATCATCTTCATGGTCCTCCTCTGGACATGCTTAAAGAGATCCAGGTATTTCTTGTATTAAGGACCCCAGAGCTTGACATAGCACTCCAGGTGGGGAATCACAAGGGCAAAGTAGAGGTGAAAATCCTCTCCTTTCATCTGCTGGCCACATCTGTTTGGATGCAGACCAAAGACTGGCCTTATGGCCTGAATGTGCACATTGTTGGCTCATGTCCAGATTTTCATTCACAAGAACTCTCAGTCCTTCTTGACAAGGTTGGTCTCAGTGACTTCTAGCACTCCATATTTATATCTGGGATTGTCTCAAGCCAGCTGCAGGACCTCACACTTGGACTTGTTGAACTTTTTGCAGTTCTTCTGGGCCTACTTTTGAAGCTTGTCTGGGTTGCTCTGGATAGCATACCATCTTTCTGTGGTGTAAACAGTACCTGTTAACTTCAGGTCATCTGTAAATCTGCTGAAGGTATGCTCAATCCCACCATCAATGTCATTGATGAAGATATTGAAGAGCACTTGTCCCAAGACAGAGACCCAAGGGACACCACTTGTCACCATCTTCCACTTGGACATAGAACCATTGACCCTAGCTTTCTGGTTTTGTTCATCCATCATCAATCCATCCACTCATCCATCCATCCATCCATCCAATTCCTTGTCCACTGAATCATCCATCAATCAACTCTGTATTTGGACATGATGACATGGTGTGGGACCATATTGAAGTCCTTACAAAAGTCTAGACTGATAACATCTATTAGTCATCCCTGCCTGACTGTTGCCATCATTCCATAATAGAAGGCCACTAAATAGGTCAGTCAGGATGTGCCCTTAGCAAAGGGCTGTGCTAGCTGCCTCACATCACCACTTTATCTTTCATGCGCCTTAGCCCACCTTTTGGCAAGATCTGCTACATGATCTTGACAGGCTGGTGAGGCTTACCAGTCTGTAGATCACTGTCTCCTTCTTTCTACACTTTTTAAACATGGGAGCAATGATTCTCTTTTTACAGTCACTGGGAACTTCACTTGACTACCATGGCTTTACAATTGTGATAGAAAATGTCTTGGTTATAACATCAGCTAGTTCCCTCAGGATCCTGTTACATAAAATGGTGTGTATAGATGTGTTGATATGGAAAATTACTGTACAATTTGCACCATTGTAGAGGATGCACACCTACTTGTTAAGAAGCTTGCCCTGAAGGAGAAAGTGTTGATAAAATAATACCAATTTCTGAATCTCTGTTACCAAGACTATTCTTTTTAATTTAATTTCTTCTTGTTATGACAACTCTCCTGGGTATTCAGTGTAGACCTTGAGAACTCATGTTCCAGAGGACACTGAAAATAGTTACTACATTTCATCTCTTCTGGCTGTATTTCAAAATAGCATCAGCCATCCTTTTCCATTTGGCCTTTGTTCTTATCTGCTTAACATTCTGTAAAACTTTATGTAGCTTTTCTATTTTTGTTGTGGATACTCAGACAACAGATCTGAGTTGAACTGGGATCTAGTTGAAAAGCACTTTTTAAAAATTCCCTAAATCTGTCTGCATTTAGCGGTGCACTGCCTCAGGCTTTGTGCCTCTCCTCTCTCTTTCAACTATTTTGATTCTATGACTGGACAACTGGTTACTTATTTCTACAGGATTCAGCACAGAAAGAGGAGAAAATTCTCCATAATTTTTAAAGAAAATAAACTTGTTGTGGTTCTACAGTAATTTTGCATATCAGTACTTAGAGGCTGTAGACATAATCCTACATACTACCCATTACAGCTGAAACTTGTCCAGAATAGGTTTTTCCATCTATTTTCTATAATATTATAGTGTCCAGATGTGCTTTAAAAGGTCTCCCCTACTAAGGTCTGTAATGACAATCTAGAGTGAAGGACCTTTAGGTGCTGCTGCTCAAAAGCAGAGAGAAAACAACTAACAGCCAAAGTGTCTTGCATTAGCCATGTTCCCTAACAGCTAATCCCATGCAGTTGGTATCCTTGGGGTCAGCACTTCAGCAAATTGGAACCCACTAGTGGGGGTATCCACACACACAGGGAGATGGAAGGAATACTGAAGCCCAGGAATCTGGTGAGAAAAGGGAATTAGAGATTCCTCTCTGGTTGTTATCAAGAAGAATGTCATGCAATTCCTGTTAAATTTGACACAAAGGAAATACAAGACACAAGAAGCTTCTGACTTAACACTTTTCTCTCAAAGTAATGAGGGAAATTATAATATGTTCCTCTCTTTCAATTAGGTCTGAAAACATTTTCTCATGTGAACATCTTACCCAAGGTCCTGCTTTTAGTATTTCTGGTTAAGAGCAAAAAAGCTAAGACTTCTGTCTTGGTTTGAAAGACAGGTGTCTGCCAAGGAAGGCAGGAACCTACCTTGATATGGAGAATACAACCCCCCTCCCTCCGAATTATTATAGCTTTGAAATTAAGAGGCTTTCAGCAAAGATATGGGAAAAGGAATAACAGTTCTTTACTAGTAGGTATGTGTATAACAAGGCAAACAAACAACAACAATGGCAGCAACAAAAACAAAAGGAAAAGCCCCAGAAACCCCCATGAACAGTCCCTTCCTGCTCTTTAAGCGCCTTCCCTGCTGGTGCAGTTCTGCTTGCAGCCAGCAGGGGCGCTGCTGGCTCCCGGCGGGCAGGGCTGGTGCGGTGACCCCCCCGCGGCTGCAGGGGGCGCTGTGGCGTGAGCCTGGGGAGCACGTCCATGGTTATGGCGGCTGGGCTGAGATGGGAAGGGATGGAAGAAAAAGTTCTTTACAAAACCCCAGGGACAGCCAATTCTGGTGCCCCAGCAGGTCCTTGGAAGCAGCAAGGGTAGAAGAAAGGCAGCAAGAGACAGAGCCTGGCGGTGGTGGCAAATTCTCACAGTAACCGTAGCCTCTCTCCCCAGTGAAGGCGGAGAACAGAGAGAGGTAGGAGGTGCGTTCTACTCCTTTTCCCAGCCCAGTTCTCCTGGTTTGTCCACTCTTTTCAGAGAAACACCCAGCTTAAAATGAAGAGTACCCAGCTGGAGTCCTCCCCTCAGCTGTAGCTTCGTCTCTCTTATGTACCTGGTCATTATTGTGTCCTAACAACACACATGGGAAAAAATTCCTTGAGAGAAAGAAACAAAAGGAAGAATCCTAAACCCCAACACCTTCATATAAAATATATTTACAAAGCGTTGATTTACCAGCCAAACTATTTTGTATAAGCTTCTGTGTGGATATGTTTAATATATTTCCGACATATTTAAAAAAAAAAAAAAAGGCTAGATTTTCTGATCAGCTTCTCTTTTGTTACAGCTTCAAACATCCAGAAATCTTTCCTTGTAATTCTCTACAGGTGATCTTACTTTTAGAGGAATTTGTGGTTGATTTTAAGAAGGGATCAAAACTCAGTTCTTGGTATGTGCTTAGGCTGTCAGAGCAGTCTAAAGAGTAGTGAAGTTTTTAATCCCCCATCTTTTACTCTCTGTACTGTTCTTCCTCTACAATCTGTTCGTTCATGGACAGAGCTGAGGAGCGCTCTCCACTCAGAATTGTTTTACATTCTGGTCTGCTGTTAAAGGATAATAAACAGATCATAAAAACAGTGTCATGTTTTATACTGTTAAGCTGCTTCCAGTAATACAAAATAAATCTGCACTTTCATGCTAACAACAATGCATCTAACTTTCTGAAGTATGTGAATAGAGTAGTAATCAGAAGATGCAAAGATGCAAAGTTTTTGTGAAACTGATGCCAGTACAATACATATACCTCTAACATCAACACCTACAAAAAAATGAAAAATGTAAATGGTGGATGATAGTTGTTAATTGTTTGAAGGTGAGGGAAACACCCTGGTAAAACTCAATCCTTGTTTAGCTTACTAAGAAATAGAAATAAATTGATTTTTGTAGAGAAATATATTTTTTATATAAATGGAATAAAATAGAGAACATATTTGGTCTACTAAAGCTCATAAATACAACAAGGCAATTGGCCAAAATATAAAGGGAAAAAATACATTCCTGGTCTGTAGGTAGCTGGTCCCTTCCAAAATTCAGAGCATATAACAAGGTACAGTGTATAGACGTAGTTACGAAGTGACAAATGGATTGACGTCCTGAAGCTTGAATAAATTTGTCGGTATGTTTAAGAGCCCTTACCAAAGAAATTGACTGGGAAGAAATCAGTGGAATTGGACAGTAGAGAAAGAAGTGAATACACTATCAAAAAGGATGTAGATAACGGGAAAATAGAGTCACATGGCAGTAATGACTTCCCTTGAATAATTAATCACCACTATTGGTTTACTGGTAAGAATTTGTGTTTGAAATACATGAAGACTGTTTTAAGTGATACATTATACCAGGCTTTTATTACTGCGCCTGTGTGGGTCGCAGCTGGTGATAGAGAGACGGTGAATCTTGTTTCTTGATCAGAAGGCTTGATTTATTAAGATATGATATATAATACATTATGACTATACTAAATAGAATATAGAGAGAGGTTTGCAGAGCTGCTAGCTAAGCTAAGAATAGATAGAAAAGAATCCCAAACAAAGTTGTGTCCAGGGACTCAGTCCCCTAGCTTGCACTGGTGATTGGCCCTTAATTATAAACATAGAAAATGAACCAATCAAGGTGTCCCTGTTGCATTCCACAGCAGCTGATAACAATTGTTTACCTTCTCTTCGGAGGCCTCTGGCCTCCCGAAGACGCAGAAATCCAAAAGAAAGGATTTCTGTGGAGAAATGTCTGCAACAGGCTTTCTTTCTAAAGTCCTCTATCCTTTCTTGAGATGATGCTGAATGGGTCACTAACCCTTACTACAAACAAGTCAGACAGAACAACAGTGTAGTTGGAGGGGTTAATAGAATATGAAAACCTAACATCTCTCTTGTATACTGTCAAAATCAGCATACAAGCTAATTATAATCTTCCATTATGGTAGCTAATTGATAAGGTAATGAAATCCAGAAAAGTGTGTGGTGGCTTGACCCTGGCTGGATGCCAGCAACCCACCAAAGCCACTCCTCTCCACAGCTGGACAAAGGAGATGAAGTATAACAAAAGGTTCCTGGGTTGAGATAAGGACAGAGAAAGATCATTAATCAGAGACTGTCACAGGCAAAACAGGCCTGTATGAGAGATATTAATTGAATTTATTACTAATAAAATCAGAGCAGAATAAAATGGAAATAATAGAAGAACTTCAGGAGCACCTTCTCCTCACCCCAACCTTCTTCCCAGCTCTACCTCCTTTCCCCCAGCAGAGGAGTCTGGGGGGATAGACAGAGAATGGGGGTTATGGTTATCACATGTTGTTTCTCCCACTGCTCAGGAAGGGGATTCCCTCCCCTGCTCCAATGTGGAGTCTTTGGAAATTTATACCTAGTTCCTCCTCACTTGCACTTGGCCTTTTCTAGTGGTCTTCAAAGTGGAAGTTTCACACTTGTGTAGTTCAAAAAGAGAATATAGCAAAATGACCTTTCTAACATATTCCATTTTTTAAAGAATTTTATTTGGTATTATAGAGACAACCAGCATTTCACTTCCACAATCCCTGTATTGAAAATTTACCTTACTTCATCCATTTTCTTTGATGATATATATATGTTTCTATACTTGAAGAACAAGGCAGTTCATATTAATGATAAGTAATTCAAAAGTTTTTAATGAATGCTTTAGCCCTATGTAGACCTGAAGAACGTTCTTCAACTGTGTTTGGGTACTTGTAACTGCATCCTAAAACAGCACAGTGCAAAAGAAGCATTATCACATTGAAAATCTCTGCCTAGCTGGCACACAAGTATTTTTTCTTTCTATTTTCTGTTATAGAAAACATTCTTAATGTCAAGCATTACTAGAACACCTCTGGATTCTCTGGACATTTTCATTTTACAAGAGAAGCTGCATTGTCCCCTCTTTTTTATATAACTGATAAGAGATTAATTCCTTGTGCAGTAAGTACCATAAAAATAGTTGAGTAACCTTTGAAATACATCAAACAGCTCCTTCAGATAGTGTGAGTGAAGTATATAATGTAAGTCTCATAGAGGCATTTAGCTAGAGATGCAGAAGACAAGCTGATAGATGACAATGACAAGTCATTTAAGAAATTATCTGTGATTTCTTTTTCATACACAGTTAGGAAGGCTTTGTCTTACTTTCAGCTCTTCAGCAATTTTGAGCGATTTGCACCAGGCCAAGGTAGATACCTACAAGTACATTTAATCCACTGAGAAAGGGTTGCACAGCATTCAGGGAAACTGAGAACAATCTTGCTGAAGAGGGAAATGCTGTTCGCATTTGGAAGTGTTCAATATACTTCTTTTATCACTTGTTCTGAGAAAGCACCTTTTGATGGATTTTTGTTTACCTCACCAGTAATATCTTCAACTCAATGCATCCAAAAGTGGTTTGTGAAAAGGTAAATTTGAGTCATAAAGTTTGGAGATAGAGAGACATCAACAGAGAGGAGGAGGAAAACAATGCCCAGAATTTTTGCCTGTTTTAATGGCTGCACCACATTTTCTGCTAGGGCTTACATCACAGTATCTGTCATATAATAATTCAAATTTTATTGTCTATCTCTTTGAAAGATTTTCAAGTTTTCCCATGCATCTTAAAATCACAATTCATACTTAACTGCATGGATAGTAAAAAGTAAAAATCCACATTTTGGCACATTGCCAGTTGATGCCCAAATTTTCATCTACCAACACTCAAAAGCCTTCTTGGCAGGGCTGTTCTTTATCTGTCTATTGCCCAGCTCCAGCAGTATTGATACTGGGGATTGCTGTGACCCAAGTGCAGCACCTTGCTCTTGGCCTTGTTAAACCCCGTGAGATTCCCACTCCTTAAGCTCTTCTACGTCCCTCTGGATAGCATTCTCTCCCTCAGGCATGTCACTGAGGTTGATGTTGTCTGCAAACTTTCTGACAATTCATTCAATCCTACTGTTTATGCCATTGCTGAAAATATTAAACAGTATTGGACCCAACACAAATGTCTAAGGGACAGCACTGTGTGGCAAGGTGTACCTGGCCTAGGAGGTCAGTGTCTGGCTAGCAGAAGGTAGGCCAACACCCAGCTGCAATCCAATGCGAGCACCCCTCAGCGTCTGAGGGCCTCGGGCTGTGCTCACCTGCGGACTGGTCTCGCTGCCAACACGACGGGGAAATAAGGAGCCGGACTCTCGATGGGGTCAAGTCAGGTTTAATGTGAAGCCCAAGACGACAACCAGGGAGAGACCAGGAATGGAGGGTGGAACAAGGTTATAAAGGGGGTGGGTGTACACAGGAGGGGTTTACAAGTAACCAATAGGGGAAGACAAAGGAGTGAATTTAACATAACTGACCTTAGGGAAAACCCAATCAATACAAAGGGAGGGGCCCCGGGACCACAGCCAATCACAACCCCCCTAGGGAAGAAGATTCTGGTAAAATAGGAGGAGTGGGGGTGATTGACTGGGCCCAGGGAGGAGAAACACGTGTACATATAAGGGTATTATGGGGAGGAGGAATGATATAACTAAAAGGACTGACAACCCCAGTGGCGGGAGTTGCCATGGGAACAACATAATAGACAGGTCTATGGTGGGAAAAACAGGGAGGGCAGAACCCTTTTCAAACGGGGGAGGGGGAACAATACAGGAAATGGGGGAGCAATTAAATAAATTAACAAAACACACTACAACAGCACTGATCTCCATTTGAACATTGGGCTGTTGACCACTGGTCTGTGGATACAACCATCCAGAAAATTCCTTACATATCTAGTAGTCCATCCATCAAAATCTTCTCAATTTAGAGGGAAGGATGTTGTGAGGGACTGTGTCAGAGGCCTGCTTACAGAAGTCCAGATAGGTGACATTTGCAGCCCTTCCCTTGTTCATGGATGAAGTTGCTCCACCATAGAAGGCAAGATCCCTCCACCACCATGTTGGTCAGGCAAGATGTGCCCTAGGTGAAGTGGGGCTGGTTGTCTTGAAATACTTAATTCCATGTATAAATTGTATTTGGTGGCCAATAGCTAGCAGAGTACCTGAGGGGTCAGTACTTGGTCCAGTCCTGCCTAATGCCTACACAAATAAGCTGGATCATGGAGCAGAGCGTGCCCTCTGCAAAGGTACACAGAGTTGAGAAGAGTGACACATACACCAGAGGGTCATGTTGTCATCTCACATGGATTTTGTCTGGCTGCAGAAATTGGCTGACAGGAACTTCATAAATTTCAACAGTGAGAAGTACACAGTCCTACACCTGGGCAGGAGCAGTCCAGCAGTGTGCCATTGCAGTAAAGAAAATAAATGGGACCCTGGGCTGCATCAAGCAAGGGACTGCCAACAGGTAGAAACGGGCTATCCTTCTCTACTCATCTCTAGTGAGGCCACATCTGAAATCCTGTGTCCAATTCTGGGTTTCTCAGTCTAAGAGAGACATGGATGTATTGAGACACTCCAGTAATGGGCAATGGACCTCTTGGGCAGCACCTCATCAACCCCTCTCTCACCCTGTCCTGTCAATTAGTTGGACAAAAACGTAACTGGCCACCTGAATGAGCCTATTCCTACATTAAATTCAAAGGCAAATCAGGAAAGAAACATGAATGATGAGTGAAATAGCCCAAACTTTTACCACCAAGTTGCACCCACTGGACTGAGAAAATTACACTGGTTTTCAGGCCTCCTGCACTCAAGAGAGTGTAGTGTTCCCAGTGGAAACTTCTGGCTTTAGACTTTGCAGTTTACATCAGTCAGAGATAAATGGCTGTAGGTCCATTACCTTGAGAATATGCTGCTGGAAGTACAGAGCAGAAGTAAGCAAATCTCCCTGTCACAAAGACAGGTTTCTGTGTTTAGAGTTTCAGCTGGAACCTGATTGTGTATTGGGTTTCAGGGTGGAGGAGTGGTGGCTCCCTTAAAGACAAGCAGAAGGCAGAAGTGAAGGGTTGTGCCTGTCTCCAGGCTTAAGGTGCCATCTGAATGGAATGGGCCAGTGCTTTGGGGATTATGACCATCAAATGCTGCCAGGCTCTGATGACTCTTTCCTGAGGTGAGATGGAAGGAGTACCTCCCATGCTAAAGGATTTTGCAAGGAACTTGAGCAGAGAAAGTGAGTGAAAATAGCATAGTCTTGTGTGCTACTACCCTACTAAATGTGCTGCAGGACTGGAGAGAGGAGAAAGGATCTTACCATGGAGAGCTCAAGTCAACTGTAGGCTGTTCCAGCAGCATCTGGAAAGGAAAGATTCTTTACTTGAGTCCCAGGCCTGCCAGGGTTTTTCAGAGCTGGTGACTCTAGGAAGGCAAGACAGCTGCTGTTGCTGCTTCTTTTGCTCACTGCCTAGGTCTGGAAGGACAGGGCAATTTACCCGCCCATCTCCATCAGCGATCCTCTGGGGGAATTTCCTGTCCCAAATTGGCAGTCACTGACCTTTGGGATACATCCTTTATCTGCCACATCCATATTTGCATTGAGGTGCTGTAGCAGGTACCAGCTGTAATTCACATCACTGCCAGAATTATAAACTCAAATAAAATTAGGCTTTCTAATGATTCCTAGACAGTCTCCTCCCTCATCAAGATGGCAGGAGTTGACTGAGGATATAGGTTAGTTGCACACAGAGTTGTTTTAGCTCCAGGTGGAGACTTTCTCAAAGGGCTAAGGGGCTCTGCACACCCCTGGTTTCTAATCATGCTTGACCATTTCAGCTCCTTGGTGCAGTAAGCAGCACGTGTTTCCATGCCTTAGCTGACATAGAGGGGCAGCAGCTGGGAGTGGGAGAAGAGGGCCAGCCAGATCCCCTCATGGGCAGAGCACCGACAGCGTTGCCTGGGGAAGGAGGGTACCATAAGTCCTGGGTACCCCACAGATATTGTGGTATCCTGCAGAGACATGGACAAGGCAGTGAGCTCCTTTGCAGCAGGATGGTGCTGGCTCTTCAGGGCTGTCAGGCCCAGGCAGGCTTGGTGCAAACAAGGCAACTGGAGAGCAGCCTGCCTTCACTCCTTTCCTGCGGCCCTGCAGCATGCACGGCCTTGCTGGCTGGTGTCCTGGGACTCCTGAGACCTTGCCAGGCTGCTGTTGGCTCCTCTCCCTGCCCAGGCAGTTCCTTGTCATCTTGGAGAAGCCTTTCTCCTCCTCCTCCTCATTGTGGGAAGTGAAGCTCTCCTGCAAGATTACATGATCTCCCTTGGCCACAGAAATATGGCCTGTCTGGCCTGATGTTCTCCAGGAGGTATCCAAGACAACAGTGTCTGACAGGCCTTCCTATCTTCCCCTCAAATTTGATTTGATTTGCCTGTGCACCTGTGCAAGATGTGCACTTCCTGCAATCCTCAATAGCTAATCAAATGTCATTAGTTTTACCCAACCTGGTAAAAACCTGCAGTTTCTGGATAGTTTCCACAGCATTTATTCATCTTGCTCTGAGTATCAGCCTGATATATAAAATCATTTTGGTGGCTGCAAAAACACAGAAATTGTTAAAGTATGCACAAATTTATTAATTGTAATAAACAATTTTATAATACACAATTATTAAATTATTATTAAAAATTTAATAATACACAATTTTTTGCACTATTTAAGGAAATATGTATATATTTATAATGGTAAAACTGAAACTGAATCCTAATGTAGTCTTGCAGTTGGTTCAATAGGTGTTGTATCAGACCTGAAATCCTGTAGTGACCAAATTGATGACCTCTTCTAGCTCTAGCAGCTTTAAAGGAAGAATTAAGCACTGTCACTGAAGAACTTGAAACACACTTAAAAACATAATCTCCCATAATCTTCTAATAAAAATCCTCTTTAATCTGTTTATTATATTTCATCTTCTGGTTAGGCACAAGAACAAATAAGTGAAGAAAAATGCTACATGCTTCAGCCAGCATAAATGAGGAAAATACTTCCTGTGTTTCTGTTCTGACCTGACAGAGTCTGAAAAGAGCCTGGATTACTGATTGTTTGTAGTCTGGCTTTGCTCTATTAATATGTGCTTTGAGTTTTCTGCTAGTTGCTATGGAGGGTAATTTCTTTGCCAAGGAAAGAAGACTCTCTTCTCTTCCCTCTTTCACTTCCTCCCTCCCTTGCCCCACTCAGTGAACACTTAAAAGATCTACTGTTGGGCACTGTCAGACTTCTCTGAAGCACTGCACTGAAAATCAAATAAATGTAGACCGAATGTGACTACCAACAATAATTTTTATCTGGTGTCTGACTGATGAGACAACTAATATCCTCATGATTTAACCAGTTATGAGATTTGGAATAAAGAAATAATTTTTCTTTAGATCAAATAGGAACAAAAATTATAATTTTTGCTTTCTCCTCAATAGTGTAAACATGCTGAGGATCGTCTGGGAGGTTCTCCAAAGTAGGGGTCCATGTAGGAAACTGAGATTTGTGAGATCTTCTGTTCTTTCTGCTCATTTCTTTATATTTGTGGATTTTCCTCATTTGGCTTTGACTTTTCTGTAGGTTATTGAGAAGTGTTGTGGGTTCAGTGGTGACACACAGAATAGAAATCCTATAGCTGGGCCTTTTATATAGTGTTTTTTTTTTTCTTTTCAACAACCAGACTAAAACAGACTTGTTATTGTCTTACTGACTTGCTGCAACCATGGATTCTAGGACTATATCTAAGGGTGTGATTAAATCTTCATTTACTAATCTTAAATTTCTGCTAAGTCTGTTGATTGATTTTGATTGTTATAATTGCTTTGGAACAGCCCTATTGTTTAGCTGTACATAGCAATGTATCTTATTACCAGGCCTGTGAGATTTGAGATTTTTATTTGACATTAACTGAAGAATTTATTCCTGCTGCTTGCTTAAAGGTTTCCTGTGATTCTTTTCAAAGAGAATTTATTCCTTTTCAAAATTAAGTGGCTGCAGAAATGAGAGACATTCATTCCCTGACCACCCTTCTTCTTTCTGTGTCTACCATGAAGCAAGCTAGGTAGAGAAATTTAATAGCTGGTTACTAGGGAACTATCTGTTTTACCAACACCTTCAGTAGGCCAATATGAGGAGATCCCTGCCAGTGTAGACATCTGTTCTCTTACCTTGATTATAATTAATGATGATCTGGATTCCAGTTATCTAAATAAAGCTTCAGTGCAATAAGGGTAACTAATATCCCATTTCCACTTCAGTGTGACTATCGTCCAGTGTCTTGAGCTGACTGACTGAAAATCTTTGGAAGCTAACTAGCTGGTTCATTGCTCTTTTTTAAGTCACAGGACTGTGACTGCGTTTGCTCACCTTGGCTCACACCAAAATTTCAGCCTATATAAGAAGTCTGTGTTGATATAGAGCTCCGTAACACTGGTTTTAAATATAATTCACAAATGTGTGATGAAGGATGTGTAAAGATGAAGAAGAAAGTAGTGTGTTTAGGATCCAATTTTGCATTGCTGATAAAGACTTCATCTTTCTATAATTACTGATAGTAGACACAGAGGAGTGTGTCAGAATTAAATTATATTCATGGCTTTTTACATGGCATTGTTTCAGGTCTCTTGACCAGTGCAGTCAAAAGGCAAAGTTCATTGTATGAATTTCTTGCAATATCTCCAGTTTCATTTAAAAAGCTCTAATACTTGCACATGACTGGGTATATGAGAAATCTTTTAAGTATGTTTCCTGCCCTCATAGAAGTTTAAAACACTTAGAAGATTTTCAAATGCTTTTTAGAATATTAAAAAAAAAGGGGGGGGGGAGACAGCTAAAAAGGAGCATTTACAATAACTTGAATCTAATTATTTTTAAGAATCTTCTGGTTTTGAATGGCAGTTATGCCTAATCTTCATGGAGTGCAGTCTGATACACATATTTGAAAAATCACAAAGACAAGAAAATGCCCCATATGAAAAGGAAATTCTACATCCCCAAATTCTGCACTGAGAGAAAAAAAAATGTATTTCAAAGGTGCTTTTGTTATCATGCTGGCCTTCCAACCTTTTGGGTGAAGCTCTCTATAAATAAACACATGCTCTGGGTTTTTAACTGCAGATGGCTAGTTTTAGCAATGCATTTCCTCAGTGAAGGTGTCATTCAGCCTCCTGTAGAACAGTGGTAAAGGGTAGTTGCACTTCTATTTCTGCTACTACTGAAACATGCTGCTTCTGAAACACAGCTTCTGGACGAGGTGAGGCACGTGTACAATGTGTGTGGAACCTAAGGAGAGAGGTCCATACAGCCTTGGGGAATACCAGACACCAGGAGCATTTGACAGATTTCTGGATTTTGACAGATTATTTTTTCTGTACAGAGAGAGGGAAACAGGGAGTGGTCAAGTTGAACAGGTTACTTTTGGGCAGGCAAAAAAAGAGGGAAAGAAACAGCAAATAGTAGTATAAGCAGACCCTGAGCCACTGCTTTGTGGCAAAAGCTTAACCTGTTCTATTGGTCCATTTTTTGGCCAGTTATTTAAGTCAAGTCTCTTTATTGTGGGCAGCTATAGGTACAACATTTATTATAGTGGGACTCAGGTTTGGTTTTGCAATAATTATTCTCTGAAAAACTGCTGTCAGGTCCTTTTTGTCTCAGTGTTTTTATCTCACATTATATATGTGGAATACTTAAAATATCTTTAAAAGCAGTGGCATTTGAAGGCCACAATTTATCTTTCTGCGGTACAAAATGAACTGGTGTGTGTGTAGCAAATAAGGAAACAAGGAAGTGGTGCTTACTCTGATTTTTATTCAAACCAAAAAAAACCTCTTATCTTTCAAGAGAAAATATTCTGATGATTACCAGAGATCTTCAAGATTTGTGGATTACTTTAAAAATGTTAAGAATTCTGAGCGATATGCAAGAAACCATGCTGTGAAGAAGTGAGCAGTTCAATAGATGGTACTTGGTGCTTACCAAGCAATGCAATACTGTATGCAAACAAAACTGATAAAAGACATTTTGATGCCTCTTAAATGTCCAGTACATCTTTGTCATATAAAAGGTGGAACTTACAGACACATAAAGCATATATATATATATTTTGTGTGACTATTAAAGAAGGCACTGTTGAAATTTTACCTAAGTGAATATGTGAATAAGTTCTAAATAAGAAGATTTAAAATTAGTTGATCCGGTTCCCTAATATGGTGAAGCACCTCTTAACATACATTTCAAAATAGTTTGGTTTTTATAGGGCTCATTTTACTTGCTCAGAAACATGCATGCATTGTAACTCAGCCAGAGCTCCAAACTAAGGCCCAAATCCAAACATCTTTAAAACTCGGATATGATCAGATCCAAAGTTTTGGTTCAGCTCATTATAAGACAGCTGCAAAATCTGGATTCTGATGCAGTAACTTCCTCAGAATTTGTAGTGTCCAGATGTTTGGTGGGGAGCATTGCTTGTTCAGGTCATTCCAGCATTTATTCTTTGTCTTTAGTTTTTAATACATTATTATATGCTTATGTTCATCTTTTTTCTGACATATCTGTTGAGACAGTAAGCTTTACACTGAGTTTGAAACACTGAAGTGTCTTTAATCCTGGTTTTCTTTTTTTTCTTATGCAATACAAGCAGTGGATAAGCATGATACTGTAGAGAGACCATCTTGCACAAATTTGTTGTGAGATTCTGCTGCTGGACACTGTCTTGAATTCAGCCTTGAAGTGAACCAATGTATCAATTCAGTGGCTGGAAATTCTCAAAACCTTGCTACTTCCTTGTAAGACCAGCTAAGTTAATCACTGCAAATTTAAAACCATGGAGTAAAAGTAGTTTAGAAGTTTTATCTCACTAACACAATGGTGTCATGTTCATACTCAGTTAATAATGTCATTTGGATTATAATATCCAAGACAAGTTGTTTTCAAATCCAGGACTGTATAGCTGGTGAAAACCGCACTGTTTGTAATACACTGGTAGATCAAACATTTACATTTATTATTACGAAGTTTTTGTTCCTCCTTTTGGAATTGCTTTAGTCCGACATATCAACTCCCCCATTGTTACTGATTTTTTGCTTTCTTTACATACGATGATTATTCCAACGAGTTGAAAAGTGACATTTTTCTTGAATTATTGTACCTTCTCTGAATTGTTCATGGAAATGAATCTGGAGGGGGTAATACTTTTTAATTTCAACTAATGATATCACTGAAGTAACTACCTTAATCACATCAGAATACACTTCAAGAGACTTTGTTTTCCTTTCTGAGGAAATTAAGCCCAGAGGCCAAAAGCAAGGATGGACTTCTAGGTCAATTTATCTAATTTAGAAAACAAGTATCCTGTGACAGTAAGTAACTGGCACTAAAAACAGTGACTGTTCTCCTGACTCTATATTGTAGGCCGTGCAATGTGCAAACAAAATCTTTCTAGGAGGGGCTGTAGGCAACAATAATTTGCTCTGTGATAATTTTATCTAGACATAAAATGAATTCTGTGCCCCACAAACGTACTTCCATTCTGCAACAGTGTGCTGCAGGCGGTGACCAACTGGCAGCAGAGCGCTGGCAGATGTGACACTTGTGCATGTTCTCCCTGCTGACAAGCCCTGGGCTGTGAAATGGTGTGTGCTGGGGCGGGGAGGGCAGGGCCATTCTCTGCGTGTCTCCCGTGCCCTACGCTCAGTGCTCACTTGGAGTGCGCTGTGCTCAGCCAGTATGACTTCATTAGCAGGGGACAGCTTCAGTATGGGAAGGAAGGAGGAGAAGTGCCTTCTAAGTCACAGGGATGTTGTCAAAGTGAGCTGCACAGGAACAGCGTGCAGACAAATGTTTGGCACCAGAATTACACTTGGGCTCCAGCAGTTTAGCTTCTCAAGTCTGGTTACACTCTGCAGCCAAAATCAAAATGCTCTGATTTCCCAATTTATAGAGACCTTTGTGCCTTCGTATTAGGCTTCAATCTCTGCTCAGTTTAACCTACTTCATGGTATATTAGGAGGAACTACTTGCAGTAGCCTGAAAAGGTGTAAATATTTACTTACAAGAACAGCATAAGGTGTGTATTTTTCATAGAAAAATTGACAAAATTATTGTACTGGGAGCTGAGAAGGACTTCCAGCTTCTGCAGCTTGGGAAGGTCTGAAAGTATGTACACTGGCTAAACTCCTACTGAACTGTCTAATAGCAAGAAATTTAAAGGGAGGACTCAGGGACTCTTTTGTGTGCCATCTTTACTGGCAATGGTGGTTTATTTCATAAGTAGCCTTATTGATCTCTGAGGTAATTCTTGGATGGTAAATTACTTTTTAAAACACGTGAGAAAAACAAAATTAGATCATAAAGCAAAGTTACCTTTAGAATCAAGGAGAATCAAAACAAGTGGTTTTATAGTGGGCCAAGGAATTCCTGACCCTTTTTTTAGATCTCTGCTCATCTAATCCATCTCAACGAGCAGGGCTCACTCTCTGGCATTTAGCAACACTGTCAGGGAGTGTACAGAGTGTACTTCCAGCACCAGAGAAGAAGTTGGAGGCTCTTCATTTGCTTTCTTTATGGTTCCTTCTTAAAGAGTCTTTCTAGTGTATCTGGCAATCTCCATTCACCTACATGTAGAGACAGAGGCATGTTATACTGCTTCATTCACATTTTCCTGGCAATTTGCACAATAAGAATTTGTGTATTCTTTCTAGCACATAAACAAGATCTAAGGTGACATTTTCCTTATTTCTTAAATTAACTTTTAACTCTTGTAATAGTAGATGTTAGACATTTTGCAGAACAATCATACATGCATGTTAGTGCTATGAGAAAAGGATCCTTCATTTTCCTGACACATGTTAATTACACAAAAGAAAGGATGGAGAACTGCTTTGTATTGTACCATGAAGTAGAGCTGCTAGTATTGGAGTCAGATGATAATAAAGAGAAATTAGCATAGGCTGAGCAACCAGAAAAAGTACTTAATGAGTTCACATCCCCAGAGGCATAGGGAAAACTCTGTCATATGGAATGCTTAATATTTCATTTTTAACATTAGACTGCAAAATGCATTGAATGAGGGACTAATCCTGCTCTGGCAGACGAAGATACTTATAATGCAACTAATAATTTCAGGGCCAAATTCTCTGCTTGCATAAATAAGCCAAACTCTGCTTAAGTCAAAGGAGACCCACCCTTTCATGCCAACAAAGGATATAGACTTCCCTGCACTCTGAATGTAGCACAGTTTTGAATGGGGATCATTAATCCCCATGAAGCAAGAGGCCTAGTAGAGTACTTGGCTTTCCAGGAGAGTTTTGGGGTTTTGGTTTAGTTCTGTTTGGGATTTCCTCCCCCCCTCCACCCCCCCCCCCCCCCCCCCCCATGATGAAGGCCTGAATAAGAAAAAGCAATCTGTGGCATGCTTTCTTTAACCCCCAGTGTGGTCTTTGTTGACTCTTACAGAAGTATTTGTCATAGTTGTGTCTCATTAAGCTGTGTGGTTTTTCAAATCTGGTACTGCAAAAAAAATTGCATTGAACTAAATATTTTATTTTTTTTTAACAAATCTGTTTGATGCAGATAAGGGCATCAGCCCAAAGAACAAGCGTTCTAACTGCAGGCACATTGCTAAACAACCTTTGTTGTTTTGTTTTATGGTTTTTTGGGGGTTTTGGGTTATTTAAGGTTTTGGTTTTTGTGGAGGTTTTTTGTTGTTGGTTTTTTACTTTTGTGATCCTGATCCATCAGTGCTTATACCTAGTTTAAACAGCTAAATCTCTCTCCCCTCTCACTTCCCTCTGCTTCCACCAGCTTCATTCCAACAAATAATAGGCTCAAATGTGGTATTAAAACGTACCCTGGGAGATCATCTAACCTCTCACTTTTAGACTTCCAAGTTTCACATACTTAGCAGCAATTCACATTTTATCTTCTCTGCTAACTACTTTTCAAAGCCTGAGAGAATTATCAAGACACTAGCAATTCCAGTGGAGCACTTTTCAGCCCAGAATCAAAGCTGCTGTCATTGGATAAAAAAAAATTCTGATCAGATTTAGTTAGAAATAAAAACAAGGATGGCACGAACATGCTGGACTGTGATCCCCATTTATTCGTAAGAGCCATAGGCATTTAGAGCCATAGATAGCAGAACACTGCTTGAAACCCTAGAGTGAAAGGGCTAAGTGTGATTCTGTGCACCATGTGGGCAGAGGAAGCACAAAATTTTTGCAAGTACATTAGTATGCTTTTACCTCAAGATTCGGGATCAGAATGGGCTTGATTGTTCCTTCTGTTCCCTTTCAGGCTGGGCAGGGCCAATGCATGTGAGGAATTAAGGGAAATCTTGCCACCAACACTGGCAGCAATATGCAGATGTGCCCTGTAGACAGACGTGATGGAAACTGCCAGTAGTAGCCTTGCAACAGGAGTTTGCAACACGGCTTCGCTGCTCAGGATTTTGGCATCTCTGCAAACCTTTTTCAGTGTGTGTATCACTTGGGGTGTTAATGCGATGCTCATCTTCAAAAATACTCTGTTCAGTTTCAGAAATGGCCTCTCTCAGGTCATCAGAGGTAGTGTAGAATATTGCTTTCCACTGCCAGAAGAAGGACTGATTTACAGGTCAAGAAGGGACAGACCTTGTGACATCCTATTTCTAAGTGAGCACTGATAGCAACACCAGATGTCAGTCCAGGTTCTCTCTATTTACAGTTGAACACCAACCTGTTTTTTTTATTTATTTTCACTATGTAAAGAACTAGGTGCTCTGGCTGGAAAATACCATTTCTTAGTCCAAAAGATTCTGGGCAAGAAACATTTAAATTATCAATCAGATACTTATGTAACATCTTCAAACACTTCTAAAAAGAACAGGGCTTTGCAGGATAAATCTGCCTAGAGGTGGAGCTGGGAGGTAGTTTCTGGGGGTGTCAAATAACACCATCTATTTTGTTCAGAGTGACTTTTACCCTGGCAAAAAACCCCTTCTGGGCACTGAGATTCCTGTGATTTGCATATTTAGTAAAAGCTTCCTCAGTTTCTGCTCTCACAAGCACAGTTCATAATTGAACACAACCGTATTATTTTATTAGAGGGAAATAAATGGTTGTCCCTGAGACTTCCACATGAGAGCCAGACAAATTTGATAAACGAATATTTAGTTCCAGCCTGTTGTTCCAACAACGGTCAGACCACACCTTATTCTCAGGCATTATAGAGAGGCAGTGATTTGTGTTCTCCAAAAGACATTTTACAAAATAGATTTTTCACAGGGATGTTAGGCCATGCCAGAAAAACAGAAAAGGGGTTCTTCCAGCACATGTCTGTGGTCAAAAACTGAAGACTTTTAAAATATTGTTAAGCACTCTTTGTCATAGACTACCTTCTGCATGTTCTGAAGGGTTCTGGTTTCTATTGCTCACTTCTCTTATTTCTGATGATAGAGCACTGCACTATCTCACTCTTATTAAGGTCAATACTGGCTGCATTTATAATGCAGTCCATCTTGAGACACCTCAGTGCCCCAAATTTATATTTTCGCTGTTTGTTGCAATTACAGATATCATTAACCTTTAAAGAAGACTTGTCTCCAGACTGCAAGTAGCCATTGAATTTGGAGCCTGATTACACAAATTTCCTAATGTCCTCATCTGGAGACACATAAATACTCCCTGAGCAGTTGCATCCAGTGCCCCAGGTGACTACTCTCAAATGTCACAGAACCTGTGCCATGATAAAGGCAGCAGTGTTGCAGGGCACGTAAGACATGGTAGAGTTGGAGGCCTGATGCCATGATGAAGCGCACTGTGAAAATGTTAGTGCTGGACTTCAGAATCACATATCCTTTGGCAGTGTCCACATCCTCATTGCTAAAATTCACATGGGGACACATGGCAAGCCAGAGAGGAGATAACCCTACAAGTAATCTCATTTTCTTACAATGGTAGTGTTGGTTTGGTTGGATGTCTGTGTCAATTTTTTTCTGTGGAAAATTTAAAAATGGTTTTGAAATTTGGTGGAATTTTTTTAATATGCTCAGGATGCATCTTCTTTTTGCCTTTAATCTGCAACATATTAGCCTTTTTGTCATCATCTGTTTATCAGCCTGTGTAACCTGAAGCCTCCTACTTCTGGTGGAAGTGTACTTTTAAACAATTTCTGGAAAGACTTCTACCCACTGATGAAAATGTCAAGCCTCATAAATTTTACAGCCTTTCTTCAGAGACTTCTTCAATTCCAGGTGCCCATAAGGGCTCCTTCATTGCTGTGGATGCAGAGGGTGTGGCAGCTTTCTTTTCGAGCATGGCATAAGGGAAACAGCAGACTGCTTTTTACCTTGATGGGAAGCACAGAGAGAAAGAGCCCATGGGATGGGTAGACTTTTACACTGAACATCCAAAAGCAGCCTGTCAGGGTGTCGAAAACTAACTCCAGGGTGTTCTGGAGGATAATGGTATTTTTGCTGGTGAAGAAGTAAAGGGTACCAAAATCTTACTGATATATTTTTCTGTCAGTGACTGGTTTGTAATAAAACCAGAATTTTTTCCTGTCACCAAAAATCACTTTTCTGGGGCCTAGAAGTGTGGACAGTTTAGCAGAAAGTTTTCTATCTCCGACTTTTTCCAGTGTACCTCTCATGAACAGTTTGGACCTGATGTTAAAACCTACCGTTTTCAGGTAGTTAATTTTTCATTATGTTGTGTAATTCACATATCTAAAGCTGGCCCCTGACAGAGCATTCTAGTTATTTTCATGGCAACATTCAATGCAGACATGGATAAACATCCATTAAATTAAAAAGTAGTAGGCACTGCAGGACTGGATGGACATCTGAAAACTTAGGACCCTGCTTTACATTCGCCACATTGTAACAGGTGACAGATTAAGCCTTTTTTTTTTTTGCCACATACATAGGTGGCCAATGAAAAGGGCTGAATGCCTCTTTTTTTTCTTCTGCTTATAGTCATCTGGAGGGAGGAGTGTAACTGTGCTATCTTTAAGGAACATAAACTGATACACAGACTTGCAAATAGAAGTCAGTGTAGTGTTGGGGTCCTGTACAGCAGTAAACTTTCTCCTTTTCACTGTTTTTTTTTCAGAATCTGCAGTGAGTCATCACTGTATTCTTATTTTTGCATGATCTACAGGCATCTCCAAACATTTTTACATATTTTTTGCAATAATAACTGTTTATTTTGCAAGTCAAAATCCCTATTGATTAGAATAGTGCTGTGCCTAGAACTGCTGGGGTTTTTTTTTCTTCAAGAATCATGCTGTTCCCTCCATAATATCCAGTGATAGAAGAGGGCCTACATAAATTCAATTTTCAGCAGTGTTGGGAAAAAATGGGGGAAATAATAGATTTCCTCATAGACTGGGGAAGGCTACTTAGCTTCACAGGTAAAAAAATTAAAAGAGTATGTGAAATTTATACTCATGCTGGGCACTTTTGTGCATACAAGTTCACCACCTTGGGTGATTAATTGCTTATGCATTTTTCATTTAGGGACTGACTAACACTGAAGTAGCCATCACAACCTTTGGCATTATATGCTAGTAAAATACAGCCCTAAAATTTTTATGTCCCTAAACAGCTGAATGAATTTGCTGCAATACTTGCAGTGAAGAAGAGATTACTGTCACTGTTGCTTAGACCAATTAAATGTTCCAGGTTTTTAGTCCATAGTTTTGCATTAGGGGATAGGTTGCAGGATTCTGGCAATGCTGCCACATATTTTTTTTCCACAATAATGACAGCCAGAAAAAAAGTTTGATCAAAGTCTTGATCACTTTGCAGGAGAGTACTCACCCAATTTAAAAAATCTGTTGCATTCATTGTGTAAATAAATAGTGGAGGAAATAAAGAGTAGCTCTTGCTGACAGCTTCAAGACGGAGTTGAGCATAACTAGCAGGTTCAACAATAAACAAATGTTTAATAAGATCCAAGTACAAATTTTGGACCTAAAGCAACAAGTCTGAATTGTTCTACATTGTGTCCAGCTCCGAGGTCCTGAACTGTCCAGAGTCACAGCCCAACATGCTTCCTTTTCTCACCACTTAACTTCTTGCTTCTGCTTTGTGCTTCAGAATAAATAATCATGGTTTGTGCATGCTAAATTCTATTTCTGCAGCCCCCACAAACTGGCTTGGCTACCTTTTTATCAGCAACATCCTGCTGATGTTCTCTGAGAACATGGGAACTGGGATCTTCAGACAGCATGCTCAGCCCTCCACGTTATTTGCAATATGAAGCTATGGATATGAAGAAACATATCCTTAGATGAAGAAGCAACCCCCACCCCATAATGATGTTAGAGTTATAATCACAATTACAGAGAAAGAGAGCTTTCCACCGCTACCACCCTTTCTGTGTGACACTGATCTTGAAATCCAGTTTGTGGTTCATGGGCATATTGGCCATTTTTTCTGGTCCACCTGGTCTTTTGGATCACTTTATGTCTTTTTGTTATTGCCTCCTCCTGCATGTTATTCTGAAGTGGGCATTTTGCTCTGGTTTTCCACTTTTGCAAACAGCATTGCCTATGTCTTGTAGCACTGAGCAAAGCCCAATTTTCCCTGTTGCCCTGTGTGCCCATCCTGCTGGACGGAATGAGGGCACAAAAGCCTCTTGGCTCATTAATACATAGTTGTTTCTAGATAAGTATATACTGGATATAAATATATGTATTTTCTTATCTTAACTCTTCATGGCCCAAAGGACAGAGGCAGGCAATCACAGGGTTGCCTGAGAACATGTGGGTAGGATGGTGTCAAGAAATGGCCTTCAGCCAATCCTGGTGCAGTATGAGAACATGTTAAACACACCATATTTAACTACAGGTGCCATAAAATGTATGAAAACACATAATTTTCCTGTAACTGTTCTGGTACTGTCAGGTCCCTTTACACTATGTGGTGTTTGTATCCCAGCTCCTTGAATTAGGTGTTGACTTTGTGGAACATGCCAGACACACATATATCTATATATACTCACCTTTTTTTTCTCTCTTTTTTTGAGTTGGAAACAAGCAGAAAAGAATGGAAGGGTTTGACACAAACATGCAAACAACATCTCTCTCAACTGTTCTACAGCCTTAGAAAAAAAATGGGGTGTAGAAGTTGAAACTGCCTCCAGGCAGCTTGAAGTTTTAGGATTGGCACTTACATACTGATCATACTAGGCCTTACTGAATTTGGCAGCCATGTAGGTGTTGTGTTTTTCACATGGATGAACTGTTCTTGAACAATTTCTCCAATGTATTGAGCACAAACAGGCTTTTCTTCAACACTGAGGATGCAAGTCTCTCCTCTCTCTCACCTGTTCCTCCCCCTCCCATCCTCCCATTAACAAATGAAGGTATTGTGACCACAGTGGTGGTGGATTCTGTCTAAAAAAAAAAAAAAAAAAAAAAAAAACAACAACAATTTCTGATAGCATAGTGCTGTTAAGGATGAGGAAATGGAAAGAAGTAAATTCACTTTGGGCTAGGTTGCAACCCAGGCAGTTGTGCCATAGCGGGAACACACAACGCTATTGCTTATATACTTTGCATCCCCATATACTTTGCAGATCGACAATAGCAACAATCCCTGGGCAATGCTCCAGAATCAACAGCTGAAATCCCTGACACATTGTGGGTTGCTCACCTGCTGTGCACTGCACCCTCTAACAGAAAACACAGATACTGCTGCTCTATTTCTGGGAGGGGGGAAATGCAACTCTGCCCTCCCCATGCAGCATTAGGATTCAAGCCTTCAGAGGAGAATGGAAAATCTTTTCTTTACATCCCAGCATACAAGAGATATGGGAAGGGAGGGGTAAAATATCTATGATGTGCTGAGAGTGGCTCTGAATCCTTGACCCACCTTTTGTCTAACTTTTGGGTTATTTTCAAAGTGGTTTTAGTAGTTTTCACCATATGGGCAACATATAGATATGAATGACCTTTCTGAAATTGTTAAAAAAGGGAAACCATAAATACTGTTACATTTTTAGAGTGAAATATGTTCTAAAAATAGGCCAAATAGCTATCTTAATAGGAATAGGGAAACTGGTACATTCAACAATGGTATTAAATTAAAAAAAAATAATTTTTTTTCATTTGAGGTCATATCAGGAATACAGATTGGCAGAACAATGATGTATAAATTATTTGTTCTTGCTGAATTTGTCTGTGAGGAAATAAAAACTAACAACCCCCATTTATTGTATTGGAGTTAACACAAATGGTAAAAAGCCTTCAAGCTCTATCTCTCAGAATTTCCTTTCAAATTGTTTTATACTGGTTTTTTTACTACCCAGGTATATGTGAGTGAAATTTTGGATCTACGGATGCTTCATTTTTGTTATAGTCAATCTGATTTTTTCTCATGTAATAAAATTTTATATACCCTGCCTTATTTCTTATGGCTGCCTTTTTAAATCTCAAAGTTTAATATAAAATATGTTTAAATGTGATGATTTTACTTTCTGTGTTTATGTTTTAGCACTTTCAGCAGTGTTTACTTTGAATGCTTATGTTGCCCATGTTTTCTGATTCTGAAGCATTAAGGCATGAAATTACTTTTTAACATATGGAGAATCTATTTTACCAAATACCGAAACCATTTTACAAGGCTGTGTTGTTTCTCAACTTGTTGATTTTTTTTTTGTTTGTTTAACAAAAAGCAGCAGCATTGAAACAGTGATGAACTAATTATTTGATTATCAGAGAAGTAAGCCACTTAAAACAAGAGCAGAAGGTTTGTCTGTACTTTCCAAAATCAGATTGTAAATGGATAAGAAACAAAGCACAGCACTTTAAAAAACATCTGAAAGCCAAATGAAAGCAGGGAGACACTTCCTACAAAGCCCCATACAGTTGTGTTTAAATAAAACTGTTCCTCATTGAATAGTGAATATTCCCCATAGGACATTCTAGCAAGATGATGTAAAGTAGTTCGGGTGTGGGAGGCCATACCATGAAGCACAGGAAATAGTTGAAATCTTTTGATATGTTTATAATACTAAGTAAATGGGAAATGGCTACAGCTGAGGTTGTCAACTACTTCACAGTCTGGCAGATGGTCACATTTCACTGTCAAAAATTCTCAGAAATTGCATACAGAAGCAAGGTGTGCGAGCAGTTCTGCAGCCAGTGCTCAGAATATTCTCTTAAAACAATTTGCTTTCAGTTTAAAAGCAAATTGCTTTTAAACTGTTTTTTGGTTTTTTTTGCTTTGGTATTCCTTTTCTCTTTTTTTGAGGCCCCTGAAAAGTCCACACACACTTGTAATATGAAAGTGGGCCTTTTATTTCATTGATAGGGTAAGGATGCTCTTTACTGAACTGAGCATGCTTTCAAAAGAGCCTGCAGCACCAGCCATGAAAATCTTAGAAGACAATTCTGTCTCTTCTGTTTTGCTATTTGTAGGAGATGCCCTCCCTCCTTCCCCTTCTTTCTCTCTGCCTCTTGTTTTTTTCTGTAAAAAGTCACCATATCTCCTACACAATGCCTCAGAGAAGGCAGGCTTGTGCATTCATCTCCTCTAAAGCACTGAGATACTGATTTAGGAGTGCCTTCTTTAAGTGCACTCTAACTACTCCTGAAACTAGTAACCCTGAATCCAAATCTCAAAATAAGGAGTTTAGAATTTACTCTTCAGTCTGAAGCAAGTCTGTTTGTTTTTTGTTCCCCAAACATTGTATAACATCACCTCATTTTGGATGGATTACAAAAAGAAGAAAAAAAGGCAAACCAGACAAAAAGAACAAAAAAAAAAAAAAAAAAGAAAAAAAGAAAAAAAAAGCTGAACAAAACCAAAGCCTGACTAAAAAGGAAAGGCTTTTTAAACAGTTATGTTTTTTAGATTTCACTGTTTGTGTGTATCATGGCAGCACTTGGAAAGAGACCACAGTATTTATGTGGATCTAGAAACTATTCCATGGTTTAGATGCATTTATTGAGTGCTCTTCAATCACTAGGCAGAACCAAAACCAGCACCTGTCCAAAGAGAATTCATACATAATCGGCATTAAGGCAACAACATATAAAAATGCAAATATTGGCCAAAAATGTGATTCAGATTAATTGATAGATCTTATAGAACATGAAATTTAAGAATCAAGATTATGTTGAATATCTGGGAAGACTGCTTACCCTGAATGGACAGCTTTTATAGCAAAGAAATATTAGGATATCCCAAATTATCAATATCTATAAAGGTCTCTGCTATCAGCTTCCTCATACCTTCCTAAATTGAACTTGCTAGAAAGTTACTCATAATTGCATCCAATAAGTATGATTATTGTGATTGGTTGTAGCTGCATGAGGGTTTAGATGGTGGATGCTTCTTCCTATTTCCCAATAAGAATGTCCTGTGGAAAATCCGCTTGGGTAGACATTCAGACAAAGAAGTCAAGTCCACACACCACACTCACCATGGCTAGCTCAGTGAAGAGAGGCAGAAGGGCCTTTTGTATTATAAGTTCCAGCTAAGGTTTATTTCATCCACCACACCGAATGGAAACGAGGGACAAAAGGCAGAGCATGGGCTCTGCACAATGCTTGAGCAGGGGAGGATATGGGGGCGGTACAAAGGGAAGAAGGGCCTGGCCACCCAGGGAGGAAACAGGGAAAGGAGAAACCAGGGGAAGTTGGGACTTACGGGGAAAGGAGCTGGGATGGATCAGTGTTGTGCAAGACTCCATGGGGAAGTCTTTTCAGTCAGCCCAGGTGGGGAAACTCTATGGTAAGCGTCTCCAGGGGAGGGCTCTGGGGAGCCTTTTGCCTGAGAGGAAAAGATCCCAAGGATTCCACAAGTCCCCTGTTTTCTCACTGAGAAGACTTCCCCACTGGACTTCTGCAGACACTCAACTAAACAGGGAAACATAAGTAAAATGATAAAAAACAATGATTACAATAAAAAAAAATCCTTTAACGAAAGATGAAACCCATCCTATCAACCCCCATTGTCCAAAAAGTTCATTGAAATTAAACAGAGTCTTATAATCTTTTGGAGCAGTGGAGAGTCATCTTCTGTGACAAACATCTGTGTTTACAGGCTTTTTCAAAATATAAAGGTTTTGTGAACAAGAAAATGTAGGAGTCTGTTTCATGAGTTGTTTTTTTTTTTAACTTGAGGGACTTTAGACCTTGTTTTGTCTTACAACAGCTACAACACAAAAAGCAGTACTTCAGAGTTCACCAGAAGCACATCTGAGCCCTGAAGGGGATGGATTATCATCTATGTTCCTTTTGTTATAACTGTTATATATAAACTAAGTGGTTTGTTCTGGTTTTGCTATAGTTTTCATCCCATCAAAATTGAAAACCTATTTAGCTTGGAAAAAATAGTTGGAATGAGTAACATTTTCAGTGCAATCATAACCTTTGTTTCCCCAATTTTGCCTGAAATTTTTATCTGTAATATGGCACTTGCTCATAAAATAGACTTCAGGGAAAGGGTGCTATTCAGCACCCTTTAAAATACAGTAAAAATAGATGGTTATTCAAAAATTATTGTAGGAAACTCTCTAATCATATCTATGGTGAGTCTTTTTTCCAGGCAGTAAGCAAATGCCACTTACTGGCCCCAAAATAGTACATTCTCTGGCCTCAAAACTAGGCATGAAAATGTTCACTGTTTATTAGAAAAAAAAAAAAGAAAACCCAACAAAATCTGGTTTTCTTCATTCATGCAGTTTAGTTTATGTGAATTTATAATCTCAGAGAATATGAGGTAAATTCCCTATATATAACAGAAAATCCCATGCACATCCTCTTGTAACAAAAACAGCTTTATTGTTATAGAGCCCATGAAATGTCTTCAAGCTTGCTTATAACACACAACAGACTTTAGTAGGAAACACCTATTTAGACAATGACATTAATTCTTCATTCTGACCTCTATGGACTGGTTGCTACCAATGACACTACAAGGGGGCATATAATTAATGTCCGGTTGTTCAGTATGAGTCATGGATCTTCTTTTGGATTGGGTTTTTGCCTTCTGTATCACTCAAATGTGCTGTGTTTTGTGGTTCCAGAGACTCAGGGGAGCACAAGTGTGAAGTACATCACCCATGAAGGAATAGAAATAGAAATAGAAATAGAAATAGAAATAGAAATAGAAATAGAAATAGAAATAGAAATAGAAATAGAAATAGAAACTGACATTCCTCTATATTAAAACAATGCACATCAACAGTGAAATCGAAAAAGTCTTAGGTATGCCCTAAATGAAGGTAGCCCCAGCCCCCTTATCTGCTCATTATAGAAGAATTGCTGATGTAGGTAAGCATGCTTGTAATTTGGAAGCTGAACATCCTGGTTGAAATACACTTATGAAGTGATTTTAAAATGGTTTTTAAAAATTAATTAAAACTGACTTGCTTAGGCCTGCAGCCGCACTGTTCTTTAACCAACCTGATCTACATGCACCAGCATCCCCATAACAGCCCACTGCCATTGCTTAATCTCTTCTGAGACTAACAAAGAAAAATGGTGCGTAATCAACATTTTTTATTATACTATTCTCTTAAAATTATCCCCTAATGTCTTAAAAAAGACCTATTTTGGATTGTTAATGTATTCCGTACTGGAAAGATTCAGACGTGGTCTTCTGATGTTTCAGAAGTAGAGTCTGAAGTCAGAGTAATATGCTAAAACAGTATAGCTTGCTGGTATTAAGTAGTGAAGTATTTCTATATATTTGTTGAACAGTAAATGATTAAAAAATATAAAATTAGCTATTATAAGTCTGTATATCTATGCATCTTGCTATATATCTATATATGTGTTATATCTTGTCTTCCTTCCCACAAGTTTAGCTTTGAATTAAAATAAACTAAAACTGACTATTGCTGTGAAATCTTGAGGGCTTTGTTTCAGTGATATCTGAAAAACAGGTATAAACTGGATTGACTGCATTTTTCCCTTTCTTCCCATTTTTTTACTGGGAGAAAATCTTATTTCTGTAAAAAACTCTGATTCCTAGGAATTCCAAGTGAATATGGGTGAATATATAGTACCCAATACAGCTCAAACATGTAAAATGATATTTATTCCCATACATGTAAAAATATGAATTGTGTCAAATGCATTAGCCAAAATTGATAAAGCCCCCCCCAAAACCCAACACAACTGATGTTTTCAAATCGTTTTTATTTAGACTGATGGGCTGTAGGCCTTTTATGTATTTTGAAGTTAATATTGCTTGGCAATATAATTAAGCTTGTCTTTCTTGATTCAATCAGTCTAAATACTAATTTTAGTTTAGCCTGAAGGGATTATCTCAGGAAGAAGTTATGCACCTTTTGCAATATTCGTAACTTGGGAAAATGCGGATTGCTGCACAAACCAGTAGAGTCACAAAGACTCCTTATCTATTTATATTAACCCTCCAAGCAGCCTCTGCTCTCATCTCCCCACTTAAAGTGTGGGAATTCACTTAAAATCAGTGATATTTCCATTGCAGTGAAGTGTGAAACACTTGTTTTAAGCATGGGCTAACTTTTGTGAATAAATGTAAATTCCCTGGGTTAAATTATCTATGAAACGATTTTAATTTGCAGAGTTAGCAGATTTTGCAAATAAGCTTTGTGTCCGTACTTGTGAACAGAAAACTACAAAGTACTGGCCCAGCCCGTCTTTAGAAAGAGTTTGCTTTCCAAATTCAACTTTCATTGATCCTGTTCTTGTTAGGTAGCTGCAGTTAGATGGCAGTGTTGTGGGTTGGAAGTGATATCACTTAGCACAGAGGAAAGCAAAAGAGATCAAATTGTTCATTGTTTTACAAGTTTACTGCCTCAAATGCCTTAAATTTAATATGTAACATCTCTTGACATGCAGGAGTTTTAATTGGGGTGTGTGTAGGGGTGTCTGTGTACAGACTTATTAAAACTGGGTTTTTATTCGCGGCTTAAAACAGGAAGAGTTCTTATTTCCTATATATAAGCTTCATGTTTGTCCTTCCTTCACAAAGGAAGTCTGATGTGGGCATTCTGGAAGTCCATGGATTTTTTCTAAAGGCAAAAGAGATAATCTACAAATGTGGTTATTTCTTATGTGAAGGTGTTTCTTATGTAAAACTGAATACTGGCAAGTATCCATGCAGTTCAAATGAGAAAACAGTTCACTGCTGTAATAAGAAACAAAACAAAAGCAACAAAAACTTCTTACATAGGTATCCACATTATAGTATATAAGAACTTTCTGCTATTACCTGAAAGAATTAGTTTCATGCAAAATGCAAGGATGATGACTCTTCTCTAGTCTCTGGTACAGAACTAATTAAAAATTTCCTTGAACACAGCAGTACCAGTGGCACTGCTTGTGTTCTCCAGACACACATGAAAGAGGAGCAGATAGCTATGCAGATACTATCTCAAGGGAAGATGACATATTGAAATTATTACGTTTCTAAGAAATAAAAAAAATTCTTTTTTTTACATCTTGAAATTGTCAACAGATTTTAAGACAGTTTTAATTCTTTTATAAAAAAATATTCAAAATATACATAGCGATCATGAAACAAAAACTTTGTATAACAGAATCAGGGATTTCCACATTTTGAATTTGATTTTGGGCAGTGTCAGATCCTTGATCATTTAGTTAAGTGACAGTGATAACATTTTAAAATTTGATTGCTATTTACAGTTTGTTCCTCACAGAGGTTTTTCTTTTTTTTTCAGTAGGCAAAGTAGTTGGCACAAATTAGACCTATGCACTTACAAATGGCTTTTCAGATGCTGTTCAGATGTTTGTGGAATGCACTATATCACAAACTGCAGATCAAGAGTAGCTGGTCCCATTGTGACCCAAAATGCATCTTCAACTTGGCCTGGAAGGGAATGAGAGAGGAGTACACTACGGCTGCTTAGTGTAATTGTATATGCAAAATTACTTAAACATTAATGCAAGATAATCTGTAATCAGATTTGACATCTCATAGCTCTTTGTGTTTTTTAATGAAATAATTTGATCATATATAGTAGTCAAAAGTTTGTGTGGAGTGTGTGTTTGTCATGTTCTACCTTTCTCTTTTCCTCTTCTTTGTGTTACACCTGGATGAACAAAAATCACCTGCAGAGCAATTTTGGAGTAACTGGTGATGTGTCTCTTCGCATAACATCAGAAGTATCTTGAGAAGTTATAGGACAAAAGACAATATACTACAAAATAGTGTGTAACTGAAGTGCCTAGAAATGTTTGTTAGGTCAGAGCATAGTCGTAAAACATAAGCCTTAAAAGGAACACTTGTTCTAGAGATGTTTTCCCCCCATGTCCTGTACTCAGTCAAGAGATGGGAAGGCTGGTGAAGCCTTTGAGCATGCAGCTCTCAGTCTCCTTCTGCAGGGCCCGTGAGAGCAGCCAGCTCCACAGCCTGGAGAGCAGCCGTGGGGAGTCCCTGCTGAGCTACGGAGCACACTGAGGAGCGCTGAAATCAGTGGCAATGGCTGAGCAGCCGTGGATGAGTTTGTTCCACTTCATTTCAGAAAAGGTGTAAGTAGGGCTGGAAGATGAATTCTCACCTGCCCTCATACCACTTATCCTGTGTCAGCTTTGTTGTTGCTGAAATGGCTCCCAAGGTATTAAAAAGCCTTTTTTCTCAGCCCTGCACTCAAGAAGTCGGGATTCATCGGCTCTGGGTTTTCAAGGTTGTTTATTTTCTGTCATCTAATACATTCTTTTTTGGACCTGCAGAGGACTCTCCAGCAGGTCGGGTTGAGACACACTGACTGCCCTTGGGGCAGCATTATTTTTTATTCTAAGAACTACGTGTACTTTATTTACAATAATTTTTTAATACCTATCAGCTGTGTTCGACAGTCTGTCTCTACCCAAAACCAATCCAGAAGTGTCACCATCACAGCAGAAGATGGAGGACAAGAAGAAGAAGAAGGAGAACAGGACACACCCACATTCCTCCATCTTGCCTCTTGAACCGCCATTCCAAAAACCCCAAAATTCTACATTTTCACCCTGTGACAAATTCACTATCATTCTATTAAAACTCTTGTGGCTTGTAACTCTTTGCACAAAGTTGGTAATCGTTTCCATGGGTTAAAATCAAAGGCACAGGAGTCTTTGACTCCGTGCCAAGGTCTCTGAGCCCCCTTGCCAGGGTCTCGAGTCATCCAGGGCAGTCAGAGGAATGTCCTGGGTTCCAACAATCCTGCCTAACAGCACTCCTGTCACAGAGGAGGAGGAGGAGGAGGAACTCTAATCCACTGCATGCTTTCTCCAGGGCTGGGGATGGTCTTTTTATCCCAAAAGAGTTCTGCTTTGAAAATTTTGTAAGAGAAGGTGAAAAGGAAAATTCTTAGTGATATGGAACTATAGACATGTTCCCTGAGTATAAACAAAATGAATTAATGTCTTTAAATAAAAACATTTTCTGGGTTTATAATGAGTTGAATCCTGTGGTAAAATGGATTTACATGAGGGAAGAGATTTGCATGGATATACACAGAAAAATCAGCACAATCCAGGATGCTTCACATTTGGGCATAACTTTTTACATTTCAGATAAAAAGGTATCGATGGCTTTCTTGTCAGGCCACAGTTACTTCTCCACCAGTAGGACTGAACTTCTCTGACTTCAGAAAACTGCAACAGATCTATAGAAATTATGTAGAAATAAGCACTTCAGTCCTATTATCAATTGGCTTCAAGGACCACAGGACTAACCTGTTAACCTTTGTCATTTTCTTTATTTGTTTTCCATCTGAAACACATTTCTATTAAGTTCTACCAGTTGCTGGCTTTTTTCTCCCCATCTATGTCAGTATTGTACAGAAGCTGATGTAACAGCAGCAACAGTATGTTCAACTAGTCTCTGGCTGATATTTGCTCACTGTTCCTAAGTGGAAGGAACCTTGGGAAGAAGAATGCAACCCCAAAGAAATGGTTTTCCTAAAAGTAAATGAAGAAGAGTCTTTAAAATGTGGAGGTTTTTTTAATATTTCACATTTTAATTACTTACTCATGTAACAAAACATAAGGTAGATGAGTACAGGTCATTAGAAAGGGAGGTAGATCTGCTTTGTGGCTAAACTTATGACCAGACACCTGGTTCAGAGCTCATTCTTCCCAGAATCAGTGACAGGTTGTCCAATCAAATTATTAATTAACTAATTAACTATGGTATGTTTGGTGCCTTGTACAAAGCACTGAATGACATTAGCTCAGGAGTATTTTTGGTGTGAAGAGTTAAGTCTATGAAGTGATGCAGGAGATAGGGCGTAGGTTTGAAGTACAACAATTGACACTGTACTAAAATTATAGTAACATAGTGCTTCGGACAGATAATCAGATGGTAATTTGCCAGTATATGAAAAGTGCTAATTAAACAATTTTATGAAGTTTCTTATGGAGTATTTTCTTTATTTATCAAGGCTCTGAAATTCAAAGGGTTTGGACACTTACTTCATGCATTTTCACTATGTATTATTATAATTTTACTAGATTGTATATCACAAAAGTCTGGATTTTGCTCTAGATAAAGTCACTCAAAGCTCTATTCAACCTTAGACATTTCCAGGGATGGGTTATCCACAGCTTCTTTAGGCAGCCTGTTCCAGTATCCCATCACCCTCGCAGCAAGGAGTTTCTTCCTAACATATAATCTAAACCTACTATGACCCCTTGTTCTATCACCACACAGCCCTGTCAAAAGTCCATCTCCGGCCCTCTTGAAGACCCCTTTTAGGTACAGGAAGGCTGCCATAAGGTGTCTGTGGAGCCTTCTCTTCCAGGCTGAAGAACCCCAGCTCTTTCAGCGTGTCTTCATAGGAGAGGTGCTCCAGCCACGGATCATCTCTGCGGCCTCCCCTGGACTCACTCCAGCAGGTCCATGCCCTTCCTGCACTGGGGGCCCTACAGCTGGATGCAGTTCTCTTTAATAAACCCCAAAAGATGTATTGCTAAAACACCATGACAGAATGTAGAAATTGCCATTATTTGTTTTGGAATAAATACCAGAGCTCAGGAAAGAGTTTCTCAGGTATGCTTGAGTACACAAATGCACAAACAATAAAAAAGCCTTGGTTCTGTGATATTATGACATCTTAATGCCAAGGGGAAAAATCCCCAAAATGTGCAAACAAATATTTCAGCCATGTCAGAAAATGCCATTCTACTGCAACTGAAAATGGCTTGTGGGACTGGAATGCATAACTGCCTAATAGTTCCTGTATGAACAAAGCATTGCCCCTCTGTCTTTCAGTAGAGGATAAACACCCTGTGCTAAAATACAGAAGTCTGCACCACAAATGTCATTTATAGGTGAGCAAGAAGGTGAATATCTGTTTCTGCTGCTCCTTAGAGTGCATATGCAAATGCTGATGACTGTGTTCTGCTCCCCTCCCTTTTTCTGCATAATTAAATTTCTTGAAGACTTGTGGAAGTGGAAGACTGTGGAAGGAGGTGACAGAGGTTTGCTACCACCTGGCTCTTCCTCCTGCACTTGAGAAGTCACTAGGGATGACAGATTCAGTGCAGAGATTTCTAAGCTATAGATGAGGTGTTAAGGGAAACAGAAACAATTTCTGTATCAGTGTTTCTGTTCCAAAAATACTGTGTCTCTGCATTTTAACTATCTGCTGCATATCCTTGGGGAACAGTAGATGGTAAGTTCTTTGGGAAGGTCTTTAAACACTCAATGACAATTTCAGGAACTTTTTATTGTGGTTAATCCTAGGTCTTGTATGGCTAGTTAAGCCTCACCCAGAAAGCCTCACCCATCAGAGTTTATATGTGTTATTATACTTTGGAATGTTAAGTGTTTTAGATGCAGTCTCTGCTGGGAGCTCTTATATAAAGAACAGGTTTTCTTCCATGAAACAAGCAAGTATTCAAAACACACACCCCTCCCCCCCCCCCCCCCCCCAAAATTCTGGAATTTCGTTGTATTGCTTAAGTTTTTAACAATTTGTGATACATTTTTTATAAAAGAGAAATATAAAATAATTCTGACCCACACTGAGTTTTGAACAAACCGAAATCAAAGGATTAAGTGTTCTCAGCACTTAAACACTTCATCCAATTAGTCAGTTTCAGTGTGGCTTTTCAGAACTGCTTCCAGTAAACTTTGAAAGCAGAAAGATAAATCCATTTATATGTTTCTCCTACTGTAGAGTATGATGCTGTTTTTTTCTACAAAGTAGTTTTAATGTTTAAATATGCATATTATTAATTTTTTCATTTTCCTCTTACTGTGCTGATTCTTGGGATTTCTGCTACTTTTTTTTTTCATTTTTACTGATTTACTATATTTTGTTACTCTGAAATGGATTCTGAAAACCTTGAAACATCACTTTCTGGAAGGACCAGAAGTTTCTGGCTCAATGTCTTGAAAGACAGATCACAGTAAGATGCAGTGCAGCTATAGTTAAAAGGTGGTTGCCTGCTCAGATGCCAGCAGGTGAAATCTGATTGATGCATATGCAGCAGCCAACAAAATGCTTTGTTTGTCTGAGGAAATGGAAAGTGGCAATGGGAAGGGGAGCACAGGCACGAGATTGTAGTTCTTCTGTTTGCTTCACTGTTCTAGTCATTTATAGTAAGGTATATTTCTAGAGATTGAATCCTCTTCAGCTTCATTGTCTGGGAAGGAATACACTATAAAAACTGCATGTTGTAAGGAAAATTATTAGCTTTTTAAACATGAGATTTTTTTGCTCACTAAAAAATTTGATTTTTCAAACATTGCTGTTTTCTGCATAAACTGCTTCTTCCAATGGTTATTATTTATTTAAGTTTAAAGATTCAAGTCAAAGTCATGCCAGATATTAATTATTTTAAAAAATCGTGTTTGCTACTTAGTACTTATTTTGAATAGTATGTTGTTAAAATGCAGAAGAAAAGAAATCTGTACCTGTGCTAAATCTCTCTGTGGAATAAAACAGAACACAAACAAAAAATAAAATAAACAAGCTGAAAATCATTGCGTCATTTGCAAGCAGAAGAGGATAAGAAAGGAAAACTTGTACTCACATTTTCTATACTCCTTGAAAAAGCTTTGGGCCCTTCACTGCCTACACTGAGCAGCAGCTGACATACAAGAATGAAGACCCTACCTACCCTTTGAGACACATGAAGGCTCCCACAATCATAATCCCTCAAACATCTGAGCAGGATCAAATTATCACAACTTTATACATTTGGGAAAGATGTGACACAAGGAAGCAACACAAGCTTCTCCTCATTGATGAGAGCTCTAGTTATGAAAGCATGGAAGTGGGAACTGAATATCTAAATGGAAATGTCATTGCCTTTGTAGTTTCTGAGCTGATGCAAAACTTGAACCTCTGGAATTAATTCTGTACAGTACTGGAACAATGGCTATTGTTCCACTATTGTAGAGGTGAATTTTGGCCAAACGTGTTGTGTAATTCTGAGAGCAATGGGGGAAAATGCCTAAAGCCCAAAGTGTTAAATTTATCTTACCACATGTGACGCCTGCTCAGAGGCTCTACCTGAGCTTAGAGCGGCAAGTCTGTGTTTAAGAATGTATTGCCATTTCAGCAGGAAACAACCTGTTTACATAGAAAAGAGACACAGAACAATCCTATCTTGTACATCATACATGCTGCTGGGAGGAAAAAAGTTAGATTTTCTGCTTATGTAGCCTGCCTGCATTCTAAACATGGAGAAAAACATATTCTTGCTAAGCATGTAATCTTCTGGCTAATGCTCAAAGTGTTTTCGAAGTTGTTAAACTCTTGTTTTGTTCTTCTAAACAAGGAGAGTAATTCTTCCCCTACACATGAAGCCTTGGTATTTTCTTAGTTCTTAAAAGATCTTACATTTTCCTAAGTCTTCTCAGAGCCCAGAGCAGATGATAGTATGGACTTGCTATATTGTGGCTAGCAATATTGTTGTGAATCTCACAAAAGAGTATGAAGCATACTTCTGTAAGTACTGTTAATTTTTTTTCTATGTTTAAACACAGATTTGTTAGATATCTTCAAGTCCATTTAAATAGGAAAACCCTTTCAGAAACCTTTTTCCCTTCCCTCACTACTTATTAATTCACTATTCTACTATTTTACACACAACTATTACAGAGCTATTAGACAACAGCAGTACAGTTACAATATTGTAGCTACAAATTTGGTGTGAGAATAGAGAAATCCTACCTTTTGTATGCAAACAACACACAATTCATTATGTAAGTAGTAACAACTGTCAATAAAACATTTCTTGGCAATTAACATATAGCTTGGTTTTACCTTGAATTGTCAGGCCCAGTTGTAAATGCCAGGAAATGTCATTCTGATTTCTTAAAAGATAAGTATAATTTGCAACACGAAACTTGGAAACATCTCATTCCTGACAAATTCTTGACAAATATTGTTCATGACAAAAACATGAAAAAAACCATGTTTTTTTGTTCAGCCAGATTTTGTTTCTCAAATCATGTGGTGTTTAGACGCACTTTAGACCACACTATACATAGTGAGAAGCCTTAACCTCTATAATTACATGCTGCTAAAACCAAGAATGTTTATGCACAATATTTATGTATTTTTCTAACCATATGTCTCTTTACCATATGTAAAAAGAAAACCAAAATTCTAGAAGATCATCTGTCATACATATTCATAGACCGTTCCTGGTGTACTTGAATAATCAAGCATTTTTCAATTTAAGCAACTATGCTTCACATAGCTGTACTTGAAAGAGAATTTCTAAAATCTTAAACATGGGGTTTGTTTGTTGTATAATTAACAGGCTTTCAAGAATTATCAAATGAAAGAGGTTATAAATCTCAGTGTGAAAGAGCTGTTATGGTTTCCCGTGTAGATCTGAGCCACAAACCCACCATGCCTTCTCTGCACAGGGCAAAGTCTTTGTCAACAATGTCTGACATAATGCATAAAAGATGGAGAGAAATGTGACAGTCTTTAGTCCTTGCACATGCTGCTTCCCATATGATTTATTTGGCTTGTCAGTGAGGTGCACATTTTCCAGGCGTTATCCAAGTATCTAAATCTAAATGTGCCCAGAATGCTGTAGGAGCATTCAGATAGGCTCATGGTGGGAACTTTGGGGACGTACGCAATAACAACACATTTTCTTGTAGCTTTGAAAGAAACTTAGAAGAGTTGTCATGAAACTGTCACAAGCAGCCAACACAATTTTAGTCAGATTCTTGTTTGTCACAGCTTGCTGTGTTGTGTTAGCAGATGATGGAGTTGCAGGTAATAGCCAAAAACTTCAAGTGCGGGTTTGAAGGTAACTGAGAGAGCTAGCTCTGTGAAAGGGCTTTGCCACCCTGGCTAAGCACCTGCAGCCTTTACCTCTAGGCAGATGTGGGCAGCAGGAATCAGCACCACAGCATTTCAGCTTAGTATCCTGGAAATTCTCTTAGACTTGGTAGGCAAGCGCATCCAAGAAAGTATCCCAGAACACCACGGCAGGTGGGGGCCCGTCCCTGGACCTGCACACCCTTCACCTGCATGACCGGCTACGACTGCCTGCCTTGTGCTTGCCACAGGGCCACCCTCGCCAATATACCCTGCTCCTGCTTTAACCATCCAGGCCTGCGTGGGGCCCATGCCTGCCTGTGTGCCCCAGCCCCGTCTGCCTCAGCCTGGAACGTCCATTCCAGCCTGCGCGCTCTGTGCCTGCCGGCCTGCGTGCCCCCTTCTTGCCCACACGCCCATCTCTTCCCAAACATCGAATCCTCGCCCTCGTCTCTCGCTCCGCGTCCCCCATCGCTGCCTGCAACTCCTGTGGCTGCCCGTGCGTTCCGTCCCAAGGCCGCCCATCGCTGCCGAGCCCCGTGCGCACCGTCCGCGCTGGGTCCGCGCCCTGCCCGCAGGACCCTCGGGGCGGGGGCGGGCCGTGGTGGGCGGCTCCCGCCCGCCTCGCTCGCTCGCTCGCTCCCCGCCGTCCGGCAGCGGGGGCCGCGCCCCGCGCACCTCCCTGCCCTGCGGGGCCCGGCGGCGCCGCGCACCCCGCGCCGCTCGCAGAGGCGCGCAGGGCGGCCCGAGGCAGGCGGAGCGCCGCGGGAGCAGGATGGCCGCGGGGCAGCGCCGGGGCTCGCCCGCCTCCCCGCTCGCCCTCGCCCTGGGGCTGCTCGCCGTGGCACAGGTAAGGGGGCCCGCCGGATTCCGCCCGCCCCTCCGGGCCCGGCTGCCCCGCCGCGCTGGGGCGTGAGAGGTCCGCACCTGCGGCTGCCGGGCCGGGCAGCGCTCCGCGCTGGCTCCTCCTCGGCCGGCAGGTTGCTGCCGCCGCTGCCCGCAGCCCCTGCCCGCACGGCAGGGAGACTCCCCCGGCTGCTGGTGTGCCGAGCGCGCGTCTCCGTGAGCCTGGCTGGTCTCGCCAGATCCCTGGAAGGGAGGATGGAAGGGCCTTTTTAAAAGTTGCAATGTTGCTGAGCGGTTCCGAGTGTCGGGAGTGAGGTTCTCAGCCTGCTTCCTCGCGGGGAGATACTCTCCAAGATGCAGAGAAACTTAGAGAGTCCCCGCCTGCGTTTCTCACATGGGTGTTTATTTCCGAAAGTCGAGACCTGAGCCGGGGCCGTGTCAGTGCGTTTCCCTTGGGTGTAGTTTACATCCTCTTACGTGCTTTACAGGTAGTTTGTTTTGCTTATTCATCAATTTGCTCAGCTTTTATTTCAGACTCCTGCAAAATAAAATAATGAAGTGATAGTAATAATAACAATAAAAACTCACTGAGGATGCACAGTTTACCTCTCTGGAGACGATGTACGAATTCACTTTCACCTTTGTTTGTACCTTAAAGAAAAAGAGTTGTAGTCATGACTCTATAAAACTGTTCCCATTTGAGTTTGTTCTTAAATTTCAAAGATAAATTTTAAAAAAGTAATGGCACATTTCAGTAATTATTATATTTTTTGTATTTAAGGCAATATCTTAAATCTCTCAAGAAAACAACAAACAACTTCTTAATTTAAAAAAGTACAGGATCACTTGAAATAAACTTAGACACATAATTCTCTGTATTTGAATTTTTGGTCTCCTTCTGTGCTCATGAAATGTGTTTTCTCCTCTCTTGAACCTCTCCAGTAACTGTGCATCCATGTGCAAGTTAGCCTAGTCATCTGAGTAAAGTTTTTAGTTTTGATAGAGAAACTTTTGTGTTAGGTTTCTTTGCCTTCTGTTATTGCACCACTTTGGGCTCCATGCGAGGAATCTATTCAAAAGCACTGTGGAATGCCATGAGGGTTGAAGTGTGATGCCAGCCTGCACCTGTAGGCATGTGGCCAGGACTGGAACTGGACTAGGTCATTGGAAAATTGTTGAAAAAGGTTGCAGGTTGCTTTGGTAGCACTGGAATCCTCAGGAAGCCCAGACTGGCCCATAGAGACCTGTCTAAAATGACATCTGCTGTCTTTTCTGATATAGGCCACTAGAATTGTGATAGCTGTGATCCTGCAATGGAAACCTCATCTGCCACTTCCTTTAATCCTGCCCCCAGTTCTGTTCCCAGAGATTCTGAGATTGGGCTGATCTCCCCTGGCACTCTGCTCTCTCCCTGCTTATCCTGGCCCTGTGCACCTGCTGTCCCTCTTTCTTGCAAGCCGTTCTGCTTTGTGAGGAACTAAAATATCTCCTTATTTCCTTTTACAAGCAAATGCAGACTATTCAGGTTTACATTTGAAAATTGTGGAGTGATAGATTTGCAGTGCAATGTTTCCCCTGGTTTATATGTTGGACACTTAGTTACAACAATTTCGTTTTACACTTACTGAGATAGTGTTATTCTTGAAATAGTATTTTGGCACTGCCTTCTGCCTCTAGTCTCAAGTGTGAGTAAAATCAGTTGTCCTCATGGACGGCATTTCCTAGGGCCAAAAACATAAGCAGCTTGGGAAACCTCCTGTTGTTTTTCTTGCATTTGAAGTACGAGATACTGGAATAAGTGGGGATTAAAGTTATGTTTCACTGAGCAGCCACAGCTTAGACCCCTGTATGCCTGTATCACAAAGAAGGTGTGTGTATATATATATATATATGTATGTATATATATGTGTGTGTGTGTGTATGTCTCTCTCTATATAAACAAGCTGCAATTCTATAATGCTGCATTTATTAATTTAAAACTCTGATTAAGGTGAAAAATTATTCTTCTCATTTGCTGTGACCATATATTTAGGGTTTGGATGATATTTCTGTACCATTCTATATTATCATAGCATGGTTTGGATTGAAAGAGACCTAAGTATAATCTTGTTCCAAATTCCCTCACATAGGCAGGGACACCTTCTGTCAGGCTAGGTTGCTGAAAGCCCCATGCAGCCTGACTCTGAACATTTCCAGGTATGGGACAAAAGAGCATGCTAAATACTTTTAATACTTTTCTTTCTTTTTAAATTACTTTCTTTTTTTTTTAAAAGAGAAATAAACAGTCTTTGAATCATGTGTTGTTGTTATTACTAATTTAATTATTATTTAAAATAGTTGTTATAGTTTTAAAACTAGCTCAAACTGGGTCTTTTCAGTAGTGATAAGTATGATCTATGATCTATTAATAAATGATTTTGAGCTCTATTTTAGAATTAAGTATGAATTTTCTTGGGTTGACATGGGCTCCTACTGCATTCTTAGTTCAGTGTTTCTGTGGAATTTCAATTTCCTTTTGATTTTTTTCCCATAATTTTTAATTGATACAACTTTTTTTTTTTTTTTTTTTTTTTTTTTTTTTTTTTTTTCCTTTGGGTCTATAAATGGCTTAGTGGAACTTCTCTTACTAGGGTGATTCTTCTCACAGGGATTTATTTTTTAATATTTGTGTTTGTGATTATAGTAGATACCTCAACAAAGGAACCTAAACTAGTGTCTAAAATTACATTGTATACAATAGTTACTGTAGCAGATGCATGTGACGGTGGTCACAAGGGTTTTCAGGATGAAGAGAGACGAGAATGTTGATTCCATTATCAGAAGTCTTGATTTATTATTTTATGATATATACATTACATTATAACTATACTAAAAGAAATAGAAAGGAAAGTTCTCAGAAGGCTAGCTAAGCTAAGAATAGAAAAGAATGAATAACAAAGATCTGTGTCCCGGCAGAGAGAGAGAGAGCAGCTCTGCCGTGAGTGGTCAGTAAATCCAAACATCTGCAGGAGACCAATCACGGATGCACCTGTTGCATTCCACAGCAGCAGATAACCATGGTTTACACTTTGTTGCTGAAACTTCTCAGCTTCAGCAGGAAAAATCCTAACGAAAGGATTTTAATGAAAAGATGTCTGTGGCAGGTGCAGTTTTTTACTCTGCCTAAAACTTCATGTATGAGCTTCGTGGATAAGTGCATGTGCACATGTGTTTGTTTTATGGGCTGACTGGGTGTGAGCAGGTTTAGGTCTGGAAGGGGTGTAAGCAAATGTAGGCCATTGATAAACAGATTTTGCATGGTGGCCATTGTATTGTCAGACTATTTGAGCTACATGTTTGCTATATGCTGTTCTATTTTGTATTTAAATTATTGTTCTTGCTACAGTGTACCCTTTTTATGTTCACACAGGGCAGAAGGAAGTAAAGTGGTGGTGTTTCGTGTATCAGAAAATAGTCATATGGAGAATAGAGCATCTTTTTAAAACAGTTGCAAGTAGTAACAAAGTAATTATATTAATATAACTGTTTAATAATATTAAGCAGTTGCCTTTATCCTTCCCCAGAAAAATACTTACCAAGTGAAAATCCAGTGAGTTTTGTTCCATTGCCCAGAGCAGGCTATAAGTTCCTCTTCTACTGGCCAAAGTTGAAAATAAAGCCAGTCAAAGACAGTGAAAATAAAAACACAATCCCTACCTTTGAAAAACTGACCATATTGTTGTTATAGGATCAAAATGCTTTAATCAGGAGTCATTTCAGATAAGACTGTAGGAAAAACATGACATGAGGATAAAATATTAGGATACAAGTACTGTATTTATGTGGGTCAATGAGTCAGCCAGCGCTAAAGTATTACCATGCCCCTACTTGCTTCATGTACAGCCATCTTGAAAGCAGTTTTGTACCCATCCAACCAGTTTTGTACTGTGTTTTGCATAAATCTTGGAAGAATTATGATCAAAATTATATCGATGAACCTAATTATGACTGGCAATATTAAATTCGAGCAAACTCAAAAGTAGTTTCATGTTCTTGTGGAAGGTTTAAATAAACTTCTGTTATTTTAATGACTAGAGTTTTCCTTTTAGATTTGTAATAGATCAAATGGGTTCTTGGATATATTTTCAACTCAATGCAAAAAATCACAATGAGGTATATATTTTTTAACATCATCATCTGATATATTGCACTTCCTGTTGTTTCACCCTTCCCTTCCAATTACAATCACCAAATCATAGTCTGAATAAGGTTTGCATCCTGTCCATCTAGACATCATCCTGTCCAATCCCCCAGACAAACAGGGTTTCATAGAGCCAGCTGCCCAGGATCATGTCCAGGCAGCTTTTGACTGTCTTCAGAGAAGGAGACTCCACCACCTCTCTGGAAAAGCTATTCCAGGGCTCACCCTCAGAGTGTCCTAATGTCCAGAGTGAGCATCCTGTGTTCCAGTCTGCAAACGTTCCCTCATATTCTCTTGCTGGGCACCACTGAAAAGAGCCTGACTTTGCACCCTCCCTTTAGGTATTTATATCCATCAATAGGATCTCCCCAAGCCTGCCTTTCTCCAGGCTGTACAGTCCCTCTCAGCCTGTCAGTCCAGTCCCCCCCATCATCGCTGTGGCCATTTGTTGGACTCCTCTTGCATGTCCATCTCTCTCGTGGGCTGGAGAGCCTAGAAGAGACACGAGGCTCCAGGCATGGCCTCATCAGGGCTGAGTTGATGGGAAGGATCACTTCCCTCAGACTACTGGCAGTCATTTGATTAATGCAGACCAGGATAACATTTGCCTTCTCTGGTGCAAGGGAAACATTACTGGCTAATGGTCAGTTTTGTGTCTACCAGCTCTGACTGTGCCCAATCTTTTCCTGCAGAGCTGCTCTTTAATTTAAGAAAACACTTTGGGCTAGCTTTTTACCATGGTGGGCTAACTTCAACCTGTAGTAAGTACACCTGGCTTCAACTGACTGTTTTTAGGAAGGATTGATGGACAACTGTATTGCCGTTTCTGAGAATTCAGGTGTATGGGGCAAAATTTAATTTTAAGCAGTTCTTATGGCCTTTCTGTCATGAAAACCTTCAGTCCCCTTTGTTTCTTTGTGAAGAAGGGTTACATATTTAGCAAGAGAAAGAACTTGCACTGGAGATGTCAATTGCTGGAATTATGAAAGTAGGAATAAGTTTCCTTAAGTTACAGATCTCTGAGCATTCATAGCTGGCAGCTCACTAGAGATTTAAGCCCTCGGCATTTTCACACATTTTCATAGGCCATATGTGAATATGCGCATATGTGAATATGTGCAGGGAAAGAAGCGATACTTCCTCTTCTCCTGTTGCACCAAAGTCAGGTTATTCACAAAATGCTATCACATATGGATCCTACAGCAGTCCTATTTTCAAATATATGGGCGTGTACACAAGGTAGGGTGAATCAAGGGTTTGTGAATTCTTCTGCAGATTAAAAAAGAGCTACAGCAGGTTCAGAGATATACAGAAGTGATGGGAATATTTTAGCACTGGACTGATTGTACAGTTTCTGACAAGATCCCTAAAAATATTAGTAGTTCTTGTATAACAGCTTTTGCCTCCTGAAGATAAAGGGAAAAGAAAAAACTATATTTCTGTGGCATCTATCAGATTTGAAATTTTATTTCTTTCCTCATTTAGTTATGAATGCCAGTTTCACAGGCTTAAAAATACTTTCCTTTTCATGAATATTTCCTGTAATGATTGGGTTGATAATGCTACCATACAATTAAGACAGGACAAGGAATATTCTGTGATTACTAATGAGTGATGGCAGAATTGTTTGATGAATATATTCTTCTAAGAGTGGAGGTATAATTTTTGCTAATCTGGATTAGATTGCAAGTATCACATTCCAGTTTCATACCCCTGTAAATTTTTATTCTAGATGCATTTAAATTTGTATTCTAGATGCATTTAAATTTTAATTGAACTTTAATTTCTATTGTAAGAGAATAGAAATTAAAATTTAATTAAAATTTAAATGCATCTCTGTTCTTAGTGTAGAAGTTCACAAAGGGCACATGAAGTGAACACTACTAGAGCTTTATGGGAACCTCAGAGGATGTAAATTATTGCTGCTAGTATTTCCCAAGGATTAAAGAATTCTGTGTGGCTATCAGATAGGCCTGTGTTTTGTATCAGGATTTTTGAAAGTCTTGATTAGAAATTGAATGTTTTCCTTAGACTTTTCTTAGACTTTCACTTAACATGAAAAAGAAAAAAAGAATAATCCACTGTAATCCACACTTCCACACTTCAGTAATTTTACTCCTCAGTGTCCTTTCTTTCCTTCTGTTTGTTTGTTTGGGAGTTTTTGTTTGGTTGTTTTTTGGTTTTGTTTGGTTTTCTTATGAAAATCACAATAAAATATGCCTTGCCCGTGATCTAGAAGATAATGAAAAGTGATGAAGTCTTCTATTGGGATGATGTATGGTAAATAGACTAGCAAGTCATCAGCTGAATTTTGCCCCACTTTACCATTTTACAGTATTCCCTGTATGCTTCTGGTCCTGTATTTTAAATCCTCCTATGATAGCTCCTGTACAGCATGGGTACATGTTGCTATTGCATGCCTTAAGGCACTTTGCATTCTGAATTTGCAGCTCTGTCCCACCTGCAAGCAAGATGTTTCTGTTACAGTAAGCAGTGTAATAGCAAAGTAACGTGTCATTTACAAGACTTGGTGAATAATGCCATGTGCATCTGAGTCATGCCCCTATTAAAGTTAATTAAACTCTTTACACCCTTTTCAGTCTTAAGGGTATATTTTTTATGCCTTTTGAGAGAAATGTGCAGTCAGCATAATTGTTGAACATGTATGTGCAAGGAAAGTTACCAAGAGGGGGAGAAGTGGAAAGCAAAGAGGCAGTCCAAGGCCTTTTGGAAATACATCTATTGGAGCTGCAGAAGTTATCCTAGAATACATTCTGGGATGGCTAGATCACTCATGTGGTTGGACACAGTTACATTTCTTCAAGTAGAAGAAGAAAAAAAAGAAGATTAAAAAAAGGTGCTTCATCAATTGGACTGAACATAAAGAGGTGAAATTGTATTACAACAATGCATTCTGCTCAACGACAGAAAGCCTATTTTTTCAGTATGTTCTACTGGGTGGACAAAAGCAGTATTATAAGAGTAGCTTACATGCCAGTTCAAGGCTGGTGTGGCAATGGAGGGGGTGATCTAGCAGGACTATCTGATCTTGGCCAGTAACACCCGTCAGAGGAATTAAACAAAGCTAATTCTTGCATCCATGCTTCAGATTTTTCATAGTTCTGTGTGGCTCAATGTCATAAATAATTACTACATTACATCAGTCCCAGATACGGCTTGTGGATCCTGCTACTTTCGACTCAGCGGAGTTTTTCCAGAATTTTAATCTGTACTTATGTTTTTTTTTTAACTGACCCCATATATGTGTATTTTTCCAATAACTGTTTAATAATGGAAGAGTAGAATTATACAGAACTGCCAGTAATTGTTTCATTTAGTTTTGTTTTGACTTGCAGATTAAATGGGTATATGAAGTGCATTAAATAGAAGGACCTGCTTTTGGATTTTGAAATTGTTACAGTAATAATGCCATTCTCTGTGTAACTCAGGTGGCTGCAGAAATCAGATTTCCCTTGTACTGTAATTTTTTTTTGATTCTGTGAAAAGCTGGCATGAAGGAAAGACTTTATGTATCAGAATGATACTACTACATAATATAATAGCCAAACGCTATTCCTCTGTGGCTACATGTTTTATTTAATTTTTTTAGTTTTACTTCTCCAAGTATTTTTTAAATGAAATAGAGGGTAGCCACATTCATCCTGACTTACACTAACTCCCAAAGAAATGAGTGAGTTGAGATGATCATCTTTGTTATTTCTATGGACTTCGCTACTCCATGTTGGGGTAGGATAATGGAAGTGAAGACAGAAAGATTTTATTTTTTTAACAGGTAATTTACATTTCAAGAGTAAATGAGCATAGTGAAACAAGAACTATTTAATTTGGGGTTTTGAGTCAAAGACCAGGAAATAGCCTTATCTTTGCATTGTTTTATTTATTCAATTTTCTCATGTACATCTGTTTGAAACAGTGATTGTAGAACATACACACCTTCAATGGCAAATTTTAAACAAACCTGCCCTGGTTAAATCATAGTGATTTTATAGTGTAGAAAGGATTTATTATTTGATGACTGGCTTTTTCAAGGAAGCTGAGCACAGGGATTACTCAAACTGTGTGCCATTAGTTTCTGATATAATTTGGAAAGCTAACTTTAAATTCTTACTCCAGTAGCAGAGAAATCTACTAGACGCTGAACAGCCATGCGGTGAAGAATATTTTTATCTGCTAGAAAAGACACACAAGGGAAAAAAACCCAGGAGGATTTGATACAGCAAGATGAAAAGAGATGTGCTTAATATTTCGGAGAGATGATATAAAAGTGAGTGCACCATTGATAGTGGGAAAAAATGACTGTACTAACTGCATATGCGAATATGAAATCCAGAAAATTATTAGACCTAGTACTAAAAGATAATTTTGGGAAATGATTTTAAAGTTGTAGTCAAACACATTTTAATGAAATATCTATTTAACAGAAGAAAATTTTCCGTAGGAAAACCTTCCTTTTAGAGATTTTAGGAATTTTAGAAACTATTCTTATTCCTTTTGAAGCCTTCATTTTCATTATGTTTAAAGTAAAAAAAAACACAAAAACAATCAAACCAAACCAAAAAAATAAAACAAGCAACCACAACAAAACCCCAAAAGCAAAACCAAGTAACTTAATTATACTTAAAATATATTTTTTCTTCTGAAATTGTGTGAAACTTTTTACTTTGTACCAGGTCAAAGTGGACCATTCTTAAATTAATTTAGCTAATGAGACCTGCAAGTTGTTCATAAGGTTTTGGTGGAGGATGAGGGGTGTTTGGATTTTCATTTTTTTCCCCAGATTTTTAAGATTTCTTGAGGGGTAGGAGTCTTTTTTATTTTATTTTTCTTTTTACCTCTTTTCATTTTAAACTGTAGCAACAATATATCTAATCAAATCTCTGAAATGATGGAGCATATTTTCCTGGTCAGTCTTAACATGCTAAAATTGCCTTTTTCCACGTCCTTATTTCCCTCTCTCCTGAAATTAATGGAGCTGTTCTCAAACATGATGATAAAAATTAAGTTTTTGCATTGAATCTGAAATATTTTTTGAGAAATTATGACAGGGCTCCTTTTTATTTTCCTTTTCCTCTTAAAAACCTTCTACCTCCAGATTTTTCTTCCTGTCCCCATATAAACCTCCTCAAAAAGGGGATATTTTGTTCACAGATCCTGACACAGGATCAAGCTGAGGTCTTGAGTTTCTAATGCTTCTAATGTACACTGTATTTTGCATTCTTTATATGGCTTTTCTAGTTGTAAAAGAGAGTTTATATTTTCTTATGTCTTTTATATTTTTTGTATGGTTTCAAAGCAGGAATTTGTATGTTCTTCAGGAAGTACATAGCACAACCTAGTTCTTGACAAGGTTATTCAGAAGAAATTGCAATTTAAGTAACTACTGTGAAAACCACAGGCTTTAGTGGCAGAATCTCTGGTAGCTGCATTTTTGCTAGCTAGGTGTTTCCAGATTACAGGTTTAACACCTGAAAATTGTGTTTAAAATAATTGAAGTTAGATTTTTCCACATGACAGCTCTGAAATTCAACTAAGCATCTGCTGGCAGCATTTTTCTTACTTGTAACAGCAAGATTATATGTCTTCCCTCCCAAAGCCTGCATTGTATAAATACATCCTTCAAAATCTTTCTCAGTGCTTTTCCCATCATTATCCCTGCTTTAGAAACGATATTCAGCTTTTTCCAAGTTTGCAGCTACTGATACATTTGACTAGAATGCTGGGTAAAATCATGGTCTGGAAAGCAATTTCTAGAACAAAAATTAGGAAGAAACTTGCGCTGTTTAAATACTGTGCAATGTCAACCCTTTAGCCTTGCATCAACACAAGAGAGAGAAACCAAAGAACTGACAGTACATATTTTCATCTGGAGATACCACTTTCATGAAAGATTCCACCTACAATTCTTCATATTTGTGTATGTGTCTAGCTAGTTGTCTGTATAATACAGACACCTTACTGTGACCAAGATTGGAAGTGGAATATTGAACCTGATAACTGTAATTGGTCAAACTGAGTTTTTGGCACATTTGCAATACTTGCAGTAGGAGTGTTTGTCTAAATAGTAGCATGTGTTATGAACTTGGAATTGAGAATGGATTATTGATTGCATAAAAAGCACAGAACGTCAAATATCTTAAGTCCAAAAGAATCTTTACAAGCATTATTTTTTTCTTCTATGTTCTATTTTAGCAAAGCAGGAGAATTTTTCTAGAAGAAACACTTCATGCTGTTTATATTTTTGCTGTTTTATAGTGGCTTTGCTTCTGTTTGCCTTTTCTAAGTATTTCAAAATGTCAGGATGAAAGACTGTCTATGTAAACTGCTCTGATTTGAAAAATTCAGATGGTTCTATAAGATGAAGATAGCGTGGAGTTTAATTTAACCTGATAGAAGATTTTCCACTTGTTCTGAAGTCTAAAGCCTGTGGATTTAAAGAATCCTAGTTTCTTAAAAGCTCTGGGATGTATACTTGTACCTCTGAGAAGGACAAATAACTTACACTGAATTGTAAAATTTAAGAGAGTTCAAATCATCTTCAGCATGTGCTAAAATGACTAAAACAAGTATATGGCCACATGGCAACCTGGATATACTTCCCATGTCATTGGTAAGGCATGGTTTTATGTGTATTTAATCTAAATATGTGGATTCTGAAATTGTGGAATTTTTAATTTGGTCGTTGTTGTTGATGTTCAACGGCATCTTTTTCACTTGATGCTGAATTCAACGTTGTAAAAGATTGAGCAATAGCAATTTGAAAAACTCTTTCAAAGCTAAAAACTTCACTAAAGCATTTTTTTTTTTGTTAACTGTTTAAGAGGTGAGCCCTTCCCTCCTCCTTTCAGTGTGACTTGTTTCTTAGAAATCACATATCATTATGTTGAGAAATCTGAGGATTCTCCCATACAGCAATAGTAAGAGAATGAAATTACTGGGGTTAGGTTATAGCTTCAAATCACTTCAGCTTGTGTCATGTCTCTGAGGAGTGCAGCAAGAAATATGCTCATGACAAAATTTCTTTTGATTCAGTGGTTTTCATTTTTTTGTTGGTTGGTTATTGTTGCAATGTTTTTTTTTTTCCCCCCTTTAAATAAAGGAAAGCAAACATCTATTGGGCCTCAAACAGTAAATGTTTGGAACTTTCCAGTCAGCAACAGGTAGAAATTCTCTGTTAACATTCTCATAGCTGAGCGGAAGAAAAATGTCTTTCATGTTTTCAACACAATCTGGAAAGCAGGAAATCATTGAAGGACATTGAAAGCTGATAGTTCTTGGACACAAAAAAAAAGTAATTCAGTTACAAAAGAATGAAATATGAATTTTAAAAGACAGAGTAAGGCAGAAATAATCTGAAACCGTTTTCAAATAATTAAGTACAATATCTAAACTATGACATTTGAGATTGTGTTTATCTTCAGTAGCAACAAGTAGTTTGACATCTTGGGTTATGAAAGTTAAATATATGAGTACTGTTTTGAATTACTTGGTCAAAGAGGAGAGATCTGCCTTTAGAAATCTTGTTTAACTAAATCAAAAGATTAAATGAACATAAGTAACTTATATTTATTATTTTTAACTCCAATGGTAAACTACTTAAGAAAAGCAAAGCAGCATTATTTTTTGTGTTTAAGCAGAGTAAATAAAGCAAACAAAAAGTCATTCTGTGCCATTTTCTGAATAGAGCGTGTAGGTGCTTCTTTGAAACCATTTCCTTAAATATGGTATCTGTGCCATAAATTTTGCCATAATTTAATTTCCAAGAAAGAGAAAATTGAAAAAAATCTGTAAAGGGATGGTTCAAAGGAAGTTATGAAAATAGAATAGAGGATAGCCCTGGATTTTCACTTAAGGAATTCCTCTAGCAACATTCATGAACAGGCACAGAAATCTCACTGGAAATGTTTTGGATAGTTATGTGCAATAATATATTGCCCATTGGAAAAGAGTTTTGAGGCAAGTATGGACAGAAGCAATTAACTGAGAAGGTAACTGGATCTTTAATATGATAAACACTTCTTATGATGTCCCTTAATCTTTTGAGGTATGTATTTCCTTTTGTTTTTTTTTTTCCAGGCCTTTAACTATTAAACATTTATTTATTCTGATGTAGCTTTTAGACTTAGACTTCTCTTGGCTACCAATTCATTCATTGGAAAGAAAGAAAGGAAGGAGGGAAGGAAGAGTAAAGTGATTAGTTTAATGTCGGCAGTCTCTTATTTTCACAGAATTGCTATAACCGTTGTACCATTTTTTAATGCTTCTATCTCTTCTTCACCTCCTACATCTTCAAGACTACCAGCAAAAATAAACAATTTTTCCTACAGTAACATAGTATGTCTTGCTGAAAGCAAAGTCTAATACAAAGATTCAATGATTTTAATTATACAGAACCAGTGGGGAATTTGTTCCTTCTTAACTTTTAATAACAGGATGACAGGCTACATGTATATAGAGTCTTGGGAGAACTATTCACATCCTCTCCTTATTTATTTCTCCCTCCCCTTGTTCCCCCACCCACATTTTTCTGAAGCTCTGGATGTCTGCCATGGCTTGAAGGATGTTGGGCTGTGTATACAAGTGTTACTACTTGAATAATACTGCTTCCTTACTTTCCTTGTTCTTGTGTGTGTAATTTTCCTCATTGAGAAGCCACTTGGCAGATTTTTAAGTCATCATCCTTGTCCTTTTCTCAAGCGCATCTGGCATGTTCCATTTAACAAATTTGCTGTGTGGATGCCGAGGATGTGTTCAGTTTTCCCTCGTGGAGTGCACCAATTTGTGCCCTTAGATACTTTGCACAAAGGATACATGTCTGTCTTTTCCAGGGGTGTTTTGTTGTGCATGGGTGGTAAGCATGTGATGGAGGCTTTCTGAAACTGATCTCTTATCTGAAATGAGCCACTTGTGGGATTTCATCCAGCATTTTCCTCATAGCCCTACCAAGCAAAAGTATCCCTAAGGGGATCTCTTCTGTATGTCATGTAATTGCTTTTGGTAAATAACTTGTTTTCAGCTTTTGTATTATCCATTGTCATAGCTGTTGGCTATCTTGATTTAGTGTGATCATAAATTTTCATACCATAATTAATTTTGTTGTTTTTTTGCAGCTTCTTGAGAGTGGTTTGGATAATTAGGTCTGTGTTCTTTGTAACTGTATTTTGTTCAATGAAGAGAAGAATGGCAGTTAATGTACTAACAGCAAATTAATAATTTTTTAATCTTCCATTAATCTTTTGTTTTCTAATCAAAGCAAGTTACCAGTGAATGCATTTTTATTTGAAAAAAATGTTGTTTTCTTCTTCAGGAATTGTCCTAGTCCTGTTAAAGGACTGTTCAGTGTTTTCTTATTATGTAAAAATCTAGAGCATAAATAATATCTAAAGACAACTGGATTAATAATAATAACCTGAAATAAATTAATGGTCACTGAGGAACCACATCTATTACTGATTTATCCAGATATTAGTTATGTGGTATTTTAATGCAACAGTATTCGAAAACTCAAATTCTGCAACATTGACATTATTTTCTCTGCTGAAGATTTTCCTGTTCTTGGTATCTCCACGGTCACCCCAAATCATGGCAAAATTTCACAGAAGTTTAGAGAAGGGGTTTTTCTGTTTGCTTTCTTTTGTTTTTTAATACAGTGTCCTTTCCCAGAGAGCTAAAAATTAGAAGGCTAGAAGGCTTGTCTGTTTCTGGAGTCCTGTGATCAGAAGAAAAAAGAGGAGCACGTTGTGGGTCAAAGTCACCAGCAAGCCAGCAATAGAAACATCGATATATGCCTATGCATGAAAAAAGCAGTGGTGAGGAAACATTACAGTAGAGAGTAATAGATCCAGTAGAGTGGCATATAGGTGAGTCATAAACACAGATAAGCTAGAGGGACAGAAAAAAAGACGCAAAAATTTATACACAAATTGTTATGATTTGATGATGTTTTGTGTTTGATTTTGGTCTTTTTTATGTATCTGAGGCAAAATAAGTGAAAACTATATTAGTAGCAGTCATAATCTAACATGCTTTTGTAGACATCTGCTACATATAATGAAAATGGGACTCTAGAGTTAGGAACCAAAATGGGTTTTATTATTTTAATTTCACCTTCTGCTTTATCTGCACAATAGAATATTTCCCAAAAGATCTGGAACCATACAGAGACTTAGGTTGAAATTTAAACATCAGGTATGCAAGATACCAATATATTGACCCAAGATTACTTTTTAATTATAGATTGTTGCTCAAAAGCAATACTCTATCTACCCCTTGCAGAAGGTGCGATATTTTGGTGTGGTACAGGAGATGGGATATCTTTGCAATAAGGTCATTTAAACTGGGAGATGGTAATGGCAGCTTCACTGCCTCAGGGCTACATACTAAGCTCTTTTTGTAGCTAAGAGCCACAAACACATCCCAGAAACTTTGGTCAGCAGAGCTGAGAGGCCGGGGAGTGTGTGACTCCTCAAGGACCCTGTCTTGGGGCAGCACTGGGACTAGAAGCCTGCTAGATGCTGGCGTCTTCATTCACCCTATTGGCAAGCTGAATTACACAGTAGTCCTCATGCTAGTGAAGGTCTACTGCTGCTCATGGAAATTAGCTGGTGGCACTGCAAGAGAATTGCTCATAAACAGCATGTGGCTAAAAACCACATGTTGATTGCCCAGATATTGAGTATGTGATCATATAAGGAGTTCTGTATGATGTCTGTATCAGCAGGAGATAAATTTAACCACAAAGGGATAAATTAGATAAAACGAGTGAAGTACACATTCCAGAATGCGGGCAATTAGCCAAAGATGCATATTTCGACCCTGTAAGGTATGTGATGCCATTTTAAGTAGGTGGGAAAGCAGAAAAGCAGGTTTACACATGTTTCTTCTTGGGAACCATTCTGCGTTGTATAGAGACACTGCTTAGATCAGCTAGTCAAGGAGATAACAGTATTCAGTAAGATCACCGCTTCATTCACGGAGACTGAGACCTTTGATTCCCGTGCTTCACAATTACTTTTCTGTTTTTAGGTACTGTGCTGTATGAAATTAAAAAGTACTGAGCAATTTGAAGAGTAGTAGTCTAGATTAGACCTGAAGTGACTATAACAACTAATATGTATTATTAGAACGTATTATTTGCATTTTCCAGTTTTTCAGTAATTCTTTAAGCATGCTTACTTTCATTTTTCAGGGCAAAGTTTTCTCTTTATTGGACTGTTAGCTGGAGAAACCACCACGAGCCTTTGCTTTTCTAAGAGTTGACTGAGCCAACATGCCAAAATCACCATCTATGGTATGGTGTGTACATCCAGCTCCTGAGCAGCATATGCTGCATGTTCTGTGACCTTACTGGTTCAGAATTTAGCACAGTGGCCTTTTTCAAGTAAAATAAATAGGACAAACTGCATGCCCCTCCTAACAACATATTTTAAAGGAATGTGCACATATATATATAAAATTTATATATGTATGAGTGTTTAAAAATTCTGATAAGGACAGAGTGAGTCTTAAGATTTTTTTTCTCTATAGAAGTATATATATATGGTGTGCAAATTTATATGGATTGTATGTCTATGAAAAATAGCTTGATACTGAAGGATATGCAAAACAAAGCATGATTCTCAAAATAAAAATGCATATTTCTGAATAAGTTTTTTTTTTTTCCCTGCCTCTAGCAGGGAAAATATAGAATGAATTGTAGAAAATATAAAATGAATTGATAATTTTAATACATTAAACTAAATCATAATTTCAAAGTGTCAAAGCTGTTGAACACTCTATAAGTACTCATTTTAATGTTATTTAGTAATATGATGGTCAGCAGTCACTTTTATGGAAGGCTTATAAACTAAGGAAATAACAGATTTATTTGAAAACTGGTAAGCAGTGCTTTTAATCAGTCTGGCAGTAACAATGTGTGATTCTGATATAGAAAATATCAGAATCTGATATTTTCTATATCAGAATCACACGCTGATATATAATATCCTTTGGGACATTACAGAGGTAATCTATAAAGAGGTGTATTGAGGTTATTTAATTTTCATATATCATTTATTTCCAAAAGGATAGAGCTGCTAAAATAATGGTGGGCAGGACAGTTCTTGCAATATTATATTTTCCTGAATTTGGGCTGAATACTCTGCATTGCTACTTTTGAACAACCTGAAAGGCCCTCCTGATCTGTATGTGAGCTAAATGCTCTCTGGGGAATGAAAGGTTTGAGAACAGCCTTGCTGTGGAGGACTTGGGGGTGCAGGTGGATGAGAGGCTGGACATGACCCAGCCATGGGCACTCCCAGCCCAGAGAGCCAAACGTGTCCTGGGCTGCATCCAGAGCAGCATGGGCAGCAGGGGAGGGAGGGGATTCTGCCCCTCCTTCTCCACAATTGTGAGACTCCACTTGGAATGACGCATCCAGCTCTGGGGCTCTCAGTACGAGAATTACGTGGATCTGTTAGAGAGGTGCCCACGCAGATCACCAGGGTGCTGGAGCACCTCTCCTATGAGGAGAGACTGAGAGAGCTGGAGGTGTTCAGCCTAGGAAAGAGAAGGCTCCATGGGGATGTTACAGCAGTGTTCCAGTACCTAAAAGCATCCCGTAAGAAATATAGAGACAGACTTTCTAGCAGTGTCTGCTGTGATAGGACAAGAGGTAATGGTTTTAACCTGTAAGAGGGTAGATTCAGACCAGATGTAAGGAAGAAATTTTTTACAACAAAGGTGGTGAGTCACTGGAACAGGTTGTCCAGAAGTTTTGGATGCCTCATGTATTGAAGTGTTCAATGCCAGGTTGGATGGGGCTTTGAGCAACCTGCTTTAGTTGAAGATGTCCCTTCTCATCACAGAAGCCCTAGACTAGATGACTTCTAAAGATCTCTTCCAATTCAGTCTATTCTATGATTCTAAATATGAAATAAAAAGAAAATAGAATTATTTGTACAGTATTAATGTGTGAGTGGAGTTGACAGGAGGATGGAGTACTGCCAGACATTGGTGGAAAGTCACTATCCAGCCAAACATTAGGAGGAGTTAGAGAGGGATAGTCTTGGAAGGAACACATGTAAGTTCCTTCCATTTATTTTTGGAGAGTTCAGTCAGCCATAAGATAGCTTGATGAGGAATGTCTTTGGCTTAGATAAAATGGTAAGGAAGAGCTACTTTAATATCTTCAGGTTCAAGTCTGTCTCTTGACAAAGATGGATAGAAGGCTTTTCAATGTGATCTCCTGCATTGCTTTTCCAATGCAAGCAAATGATAATTCATTTGTAAGGTGCTAAGAAGACACAGTACCATAGATTTGTTCAAGGACCAGGTGTGGAAGCAGCACCACTGTTTGACTTTTCCCTTTGACAGATGACTGGAACTGAAGACTTGTCTGGAGCAAACATTACCTCATAACATATTTGGCACCAGCACAACTGGAAGATTAGAGAAGAAAATAGTAATGTGCTAAAATGCAAAAAGGAAAAGAATATTGTTTTCTCCATCCAAAATTCACAATTTGTCTATTAATGCAGCATAGACTGTCTGTCTGGGGAAGTAGCTTATTTCACTATTCTGTGAAAGGGAACCAGTGATGCTCCCTGGATAAGATATGTCTGAACATCTTAAATCACTCCAATGAGAAATTTCTTCTTATTTGATGACATGCAGTCTTTTTAATGAGGGAAGGTTAATGTAGTTACACTGTCATTTTGTGCTAGCATACTAAAGCCAGCGCTTTCTTCCTACTTCCTCAGACCGAATTATCTGTGAGCTACTAGTGAGCTACTAGCAAGCTATGTTTAATTTCTGCAGTAACACCTGGTAATAGCAGGTCCTACCAGCTCCAAGATCCCTGGCAGTTGAGTCCACCCAGAAATCTGCTTTCAATTTTCTGACAAGCATTCCTGGTTTAGCTTTGCAGCTTTTGGGAACTTTATGGACCAGTTTTCTTTTTCCTCTCTGAAACAAATGTCAGCAGAGTCAAGATCCATAAACTCACTATTGAAAAGTGAAAACAAAGTGCTGACTCAGCCCAGGGAGTTGGAAGCAAGTTGCTCCCATAACAGGTTTGCGTAGAAATGACTGCTATGATAGCTGGGAGTGTCTTGTAAGTTTGCTTTTTATTGACATTTCCATATGGGCTTCTGGTGTTTTGTTTTTGCACCATTGCTTGAATTACGTGGGCTGTGCAAACCCTTTTGGGACACCAGAAGAGGAACTCTTGTTGAGACCATTCACTTGCTGGAGTGGCTTTGAATCAGGATTGTCTGGTGCTCAGTCTCTGTGTCCCTGTGCTCTGGAATATGGAAGTGTTCACTTCTGGGAACTGTGCTGGTGTAAGTACAAACTGGCATGTGCAGGAAAACTGTGTTTTCTGGCCTGTATTTTATTTCTCCCGATTGCCCTCTGAAGGTGAAAACAGAGATATCCTTTGCTTTTTGGGAGTGGTATCTTTGAATTAGGTAGGGTTAGCTCCCTTGAAGACATGCCATGTGCTGCTCTCCGTTTACATCATCTCTGCAGTGAGAAATAAATCCAGCAAAAACCCCTGCTTTCATTAGCCTTAACTTTATAAATTTTCCACACTAGGCAGTTATCTAGTTAACATATGGACTGTACAATAGAATATCCCAATGTGAATATGCTGTAAGCCACTCGAGGGATTTGGCTGCTGTGATCAATCACAAGAGCATTTGCTCTAGGGCCATGTGTTATTATTTATAATATATACTGTTTATACTTCATAAAATTCTCTTATCACTCTTTATTTCATAAAATCAATTTATTGAAGGAAAGAGCCAAAAGATTTATCATTTTCATAATAAAATATCTTACTTCACCTGCCAGGAGTAGCCAAATCGATTTTTAACGTCTGTTAATGATTTAACTCTCCCTTTTTACTGACGTCAGTGAAAGGGTGTTACCACTCCCAGTCTTCAGTGAAAGGGCATTTTCAGTTTACAAAAAAATATACTGCTTGCCTCTGCATTTCTAAATGCATAATTTACCCTACACTTTAATTTCTTATCAGCAAAATGTCAAAAACTTAGGTAGAGCCTAGACAGTAGGATAATTGGATACTCTGAATATGGTGGTTATTCAAGAGGGCTTATCAAGACAGCATGTGAAGAGTTTTTTTAAAAATCCTTAAAATATTATATTTACTTTTCTTGTGTTTATTATGAATAACTAATTTAACAGACCACTTTATTTGCTTATCAACTTTCTCATTGCAATTCAGAGATATTTAGATTGAATAGTGATTTAGTTAAACCCCAAGAAGTGTGTGCATTTTTAGAAAGAAAATGTGTTTCGCAAAGAATTAAGTCATTGATTTACTAGATGCTTTTTTATGCATTATGATATATAACATAACGCAGATACCCTTTTCTTCATTTCACAGTAAAAAATATTTTCTAGAAGTGATTACTAGTATCATGTTCTGTGTAAGGTTGTTGTGAATTTCAGTTTTAAATGTGATTCTGTGATGGGTTTTCTTTGTTCAAGTGAATTTTCTACTCTTATTAAAAGCTTGCTGTAAATGCCTAGCTTTGATTATAAGGAGATGAGAGATTATTCTGTATATAAGATCTTACAATGTAAACAAAAACATCTGCATTTACATGTTTTTCATAAAAATTTGTTGGTCAGAGGTTCTTCTCGAACATATTTTCAGCTGTTACCTAATGTCTCTCTGTCAAAACATTTTATATTAATTTTAGAATTTTGGTTTACTGAGTGTTTTGTTTTGAGGATTTCCCACATCCAGGATAGTTCTCTTGTTTCACAGTAATAAAAAGAGCACCCCTTACAGAGTAGCCAGAGGGATGAGAAAGATGTGTGCAGCAAGGAGTTTTACTCTTTCCCCTGCACTACATTTTTAAGCTGTCACTTATAATTGCTATTGCAAAATCTTATGGTATTTTTTTTTGTTGCTGAAGAAAGAAACTGTGATGGAAAGGTCATTAATTTTGGTTGATTCCCAAACAGGGGAAGTATCTTTTCAGTCTCCCCATTCTGTCAGAGGCATGCAGGTTTATGCACTTTCTGCAATACATGAATTGTTTTCTGAGAGTATCTCTTTTAATTTCTTCAGTATATAGTAATCCTAGGAATACTGCCTTCTTAATTTAGCACATATAGATTAACTTCAGTCATCTTTGTGATTAACCACTCTGCTGCCTGGTGGCATCTTGGGTGGCTGCACTCTGGTAGGGAGAGAACTGAGCTGCTTTGTAAGTGTCACAGGAATCCAAACCTGGCTAGTTATTCAAGTCTTAACTTGCTCTGTTTAAATTTCAAATAAGCATTTGTTTTTGATTTTTTTTTTTCTGATGGGGAAAAAGAATTGTTCTGAAATTTTTTAACTAACTTGGCATGAGCTGTAATCATGAATACATTTTACCTGTCATCTTAGTTCCTCAGAAAGGAAAGGTTCTTAACTCACATTCAGTTTAAAGTCTCAAATCAGATTCAGCAATTTAAAAAAAAATGCTATGTCTAAATTCTGAATAGTATTCCGTTCTCATGCTTATTTAAAGTCATGTTTTAACCTGTAAAAATTATATTATCAAAACCATTATTTTTAAAGGTCTGTCTGAAGGACCTAGCCTTTTGACTACATTGCTCTGAGCAAAAGTGAAATGTAGCATTCTTCTTCAAATCCACTTGCTATGACTTGAACAGTGTAAGCAGTTATTGGTCAAGATAATCCTGATATTTCAAATTCCTTTTATTAAGAAAATACTTATATTAAAATTAGGTACAGAAGGACTTCTTCCTTTTTTTCCCTTTCCTCTTCCTCCCTCCTGTCTGGGAAGATCACTCTCCTAGCAGAAGGAATCAGTTTTGGTGTTATCTTCAGGAGACTGACCACTTCAGTAGTCCCTTTACACACATGGATATCCATGTTAATGGCTATAATAATTTTTAACCTCAGGAGAAGAGTATTTTTATTTTTTTGAGGTCTGTCTTACACCAGGTTAGTAGTAGCAGATGTAGTTTGTTGCCTGCTTTAACAGTGGTATGGACAGTTATAGCCGTGTAACTGCGTTTTATTCTGGCAGAAATCACATTCCACGGGCTGAATGTGTGACTGAGCTTGCTTGTGCTAACATTACTGGCCACTTATTAATAGTGGAGGGAAAGAAATTCCAACAACAATAATAGTTCATAAAAACACGGTGTGTAGACCATGTCTAAGAGATTCTAAACTTGGTAGGAAGCACCAGAAGGTAATTAGGAGCCTTTAAATGTGGAAATAGGTATGAAAGATACATGAATATGTTTTCTCTTCATCAGCAAGTCAAGTAACTGTGGGAGGAAGTAAAGGGTGAGAGAAGATTGGCAAAGCCCAAGTCACAGGCAGTTTAAATAATTATCAGGCTTTTCCAGTGCTTTGCAGGAACAATATATTGCAATAAATACAATAAATTGCAGCAACTTCAGCTACTGGGTAGTTCAGTGTTACTGACTGAAGAGTCATTTCTTAGTAAGACTTAGTAGTCTTAACAGTAGTCTTAGTAGTCTTAACAGTAAGCTGTTACCTGATATGAATGGAAGTGTAGTTTCCTCCTTTTTTCCCTTGAGTGGGCTAGATCTGTCCAATCTCTTCTCTGAAAAGCCTGGCTATTGCTGCTGCTGATGTTTTGGATTTATGTGGAATAGCAACTTCACATCAGCATCTCTTCTGGTGATGACTGTATGGTTCAGTCAAATCAAATGCTAAAATTTCCTTATCCCTTGGGATCCATACAGCTGCCTTTTGATTACATAGCTAATGTAGCCATTTTTCATCAAGAAATGAGATTGCCCCATATGGTGAGAAAACCCACGCAATGTAATTAATATCACTCCAGAAAATAAACTTCAAAGGTGTCAATAGGTGGGTGAAACACTGTAAAGTTATGCCTTGGGGCCAAGAGAAGTACCATTGAGAGTCTTGGCTAGCGATGTAGCAGCCTCTCTGTTTGTTTGCCTAATTGGTATAAATATCCTTTGAGAGCTGTAGCAGAACTGACAGCAGGAAGCACAGCATTGTTGAAAAAAATGTAGAGAAAAAGGTCTTGGTTTAATCATTGACACAGGTTGAAGAATGGATGGTTCACATTAGATCCCAGTAAAAAGCATGAACTGAAACAAGTTATGTGGGAATGTTTCACTTACAATAAGTTATGTACTTGAAGTGGCTTTCATAAAAGACAAATAAATGGATATGAGAAACTTAATAACATTCTAAAACAATATTTTTTAGCAAAATCAAATAAAAACAAAGGACTGATAATAAAAGCTGACAAAATTAGTGATTCAAATCAGAACCATTTCTGCTAGCAGTTAGCTGTGAGAAAAAGTCTGAATGGACCTTCTGTGTAATCTACGGAACTGGGCCTATAACATAGACTTACTTAAGTTACTCTTTGATTTTTCAATTTAGTACTTGATTAAAAGTTCCTAATATATAAAGCACAACTAGTACTGACTGCTGATGGTAGAAAAACAGTTCACATGCCCTAGCCTTCTGAGGCATTTAAGGTGTACTCTGTGTCACACTTCAAATTACCAGAACATGTAATCTCCATTGGCAAAAGGGAGGCAAGCCAGGACAAGCAGGAGTCAGAAAGTTAAGAATGCAGCAGAGAAGTAATAATACATATTGTGTTTTCTTACCTCCTGTAATTAACTATTTGTTGCAATATTTTGACAGGGATTCCACATGTCCTTGTCCACTCCTGCATGCATGTAAATTTGTTAAAAATGGATGCACAAGTTAAATTGAACACAGAATTTTTATTTTTGGTAGACCATTTATAACATCCATGTGCACAATAAAATCACAAAACAGCAGTGTAAAAGTGTCTTTTACTCAGGGGTTGGATACCAGCTCTGAGGAAGCATGACTGTTTCAAAGATCTGAATGGAATTTGGCATGCAACTTAAGTTCTGAAGCAACCCATGTTACACACAGCAATTAGCATCCCACATATGCAATTGGATTAATCAGAATAGCCTTGGGGTATAAGTTTAATACAAAAAACTTAAAAAATATTAAAAATATTCAAGAAGAAATCATAATTTTATTTTCATAGGCCAAAATTTCAAACTAAGAATTGATAAGTTCTGGGAACATAAGTGAATGTGAGTATTTTCCAAAATCACTTCTTGGTTAGGTTAGGTGCCTTAAAGCAATACAGATAGGACTCAATCATTTATACAGTAACAGTATCTTTTCAGGCTAATCCCACTTTTCTTTTTCTTTAGAAATTTGTCAGTTATTCCATTTAATCATGCCAAAGTCCTTCTCAATCCAACATTTCCTTAACTTTTCCTCATATTACACCCACCTTGTCCCATTCAGAGCAGTAGCTAATCAAAAATGGTGTGGCAAAATGCTTAATGGCAATGGTAAGGTGTGACTATTTTGCCTTCTCTAGCACAATTTAGCAGAGTCATAAATGGCCCTCTAAATAAAAAAAAAAAAAAAAAACCAAAAAAAAAACAAAAAAAACCCCAAAAAACCAAAAAAAAAACAAAAGCAAAAAAACCACCAAAAAAGAAACCTTTAGACTGGGATGACTGCAATCTAAATTGAACTTCTTTGCCTTTAGTATTAAAGGTTATGGTATGACAGAGGATTTGTCCCAACCAGGTTAGACTGCAACTCAAACTCAAATAGACATTTAAACAAGAATGTGTATCTTAAGGATACTAGCCTGCCAATAGCAAACTCATAATTTCTCTTAACTGCCCACATCTTATAGAGCTCTGATCTCTGTTCTGTGTGATGTGAGTATTCTGCTGCAGTTCTTAAGCTCTAAATGTTACCAAGGGCTTATCAAACCCTGATCCTTATTCAAAATTTAAAATGCTGGAGTTAATTTAGGGCAGTATATGGGACAAGTCCCAAGGGGATGTTTCTTGATACATATGTTTTCCTTTCCTTTTTGTTTTTATTCAACTTTTAATTTTCATCAAGATCTGTCTGCAGTTATGCAGTGAAAACACTTAAATTTACAGTTCAGGAACACTGTAGGATTTGCACACTAAAGATTTTTTGAGTAAAACTCTGCCAATTATGTGAAAAATTACTTTTATTTTCTTTTCACTTTGTTTGTAGACAAAAATAATAGTTTTCAAAATAATTTATATGTATAGAATAAGCAGGATGAAAAGAACTTGGGGACTAGTAAGACATTTCTGAGACCAAGTTATTAGATAGTCAGATGGAAGTGGATTTTTGGCAATATATCCTTTCCTGCTCCTTTGTCCTCCTTCCTTTTACCAATTCAGATATCTGGGATGTCCCATCTGTTAAATGCTGTACAAAAGAGCATGCATCCTATGAATTCAGCATTCTTTCAGACCTTGACATTGATAACATACAGAGAAAACTCTCCAGAATGACATAGTTTGGAACAAAGACAGATTGTGAAAGCATTACAAGCTTGATAAATTAGCTGGCTTTTGCTTGTGATTTTTTGCTAAGTAAGACAGTGACAGGTTGCATGCTACATTTGACAAATTTCATGGACTAAGACTTGAGACTTCTTTGAAATATCAGCTGAAAGGGGGCTTTGCTTGATTACCCATGTGGATCCTGAAAATTGCAAAGAATGACTAATCTAGAAATGAGGGAATGCAGTATGAAACAGATGATGCTGCAAAGGTTTTTCTTTGAAAGCTGACTAGTAATAACTTTTCTTTTTAAATGAGAGTGATGGGGTTTCTGGTTTTTGTTTCTTTGTTTGTTTTCTATTGTTTTGTTTTGTTTTGTTTTTAAACTTGCTTCATTAGCTTTGTGATTTCTTATTCAGTCTTTTGACTGGTGATATTAGTACCAAAATCAAATCTTTATGTGCTAATAAAGAGATAATATTCACAGCTTAAAATAACATTGGTCCTTTCTAAAAGAGAACAAAAAGATGAAACCTGTGGCAAACAGAAGATATATTTTCATGATAAATTTTTTTAAAAAGCTGTTTCTGTTTCTTACTCTATTCCCATTGTTTTACAAGTTTAAACTGTATCACACACACTGTCTGTTAATTAGGATACAATATTCATGTGATTCAAGAGTAATCTTTACCTTGCTGTACAACCAGGAGAATCACACGGGTTAGAGTTTTAAAAAACTTAACTCTTTTTTCATAACAATATGCATGGTATACTGAACAGCATCTTTTAGTTCCAGGGAAGCTGGTGGGCAGTCTAATTTTGACTAATTTTGCTACCACAGCAATGTCCAGAGAGACTGACACAGGTGCTGTGGATTTACAATTCTGCTCAGGAGATGCAGAATTTCATCTTGAACTCTCCTGTAGCTTCAACAGGGTTTATTTCCTTTTTTTCCTAGTATTTAATTTGCAAAGATGGGTCTTAAGAAGGTCCTTATATTCTGTAATCTTATAATGAAGAGCAAGATCAATCTGGAATATTCTTACTGCCCTGCTGAAATACATTTCTCAGACATGCCATGAGACATCAAAGGTCACATGTGATATTTTGAAACTGAGAATCCCATCAGATCTGCTACCAGAACTGTATTAAAACTTTAATTTTCAAGGATCTAACTACACTGATGCCCAACCTTCATTCTCTGTGGTCAGCTTTTCAGTTACCTCCTAAAGTGCTGAATTATAAACCAGTCATAATGGATAAATTAATGAAATAAGGGTGTGGATAAATAGATTATGCACAGGTGTGAAGTATTTTTCAAGGCTGCTGATGTTGCTCACTTATGAAGCACAAATCAAAGCATTCAGATACCTCATATTCCTTTTACATACATCATGACCTCTTTAATGTAGAGAAATCTTTCTGAGCCCTCATCATTGCTGTCCATGTTAAAGTTTTTAGAGTCAGATGAAGAATCAACCCAGAGGTCTTCTGTCACCATGAAATTCCCCTGTAAAAAGTGCCCACAAGCCCTGAACAACTTATTTTATCTATTCATATACACCTGTTATCCTTTACGTGTATTTCAGGAACCAGTTGTCCAGAGACTTGCTTCTTGGTCTTGGTTTAGTTACAGTCTCCAAGCATACTTTTCAAAAGGTTCTGTTCATAGTAAAACACAGAAATTTTCCTTCTTCAATCAAAGCTTTTGAAAATCAGTTTAAAAATTCTATATCTAATTCTGCAAAGTTTTAATATTATTTCAAATCCTTTCCACTCTAAACAGTTCCTGGGTTTGAGAAAACTGATTCTAGAGTGAAGGTGAGAATGTGCGTATGTGGCAATTAAAAACCGACTCAGTAATTTACATGCTGTAAATCATTTCAGGATTAGCTCTACCGTTTTGATACTCAGAGTTGAATCTCCATCGAATTTCCTGAGTAGGAAAACCTAGTTCATTACTGAAAACAAGTAAGACCTCAGGGTGCGAACTTCCCTGGGAATCAATGGATTCTCTTGCACCCACATTTTTTTACCAAAGCAGTGCTTTGAGAAGTGCCTTCAATTTAGTATCTTGCCTCTGTGAGGTTTTGTTCTTTTTATAGCACAAGATAGTGGTTTGGAAAGGTTACATTTTAACAGTTTATTATTGCTGTCCAGTTCAGCTCTTTTCAGTTAAGAAGGCATTTAAATTCTTCTGTATGTTTATCAACAGCAATACACCTCCTAAGATTGCTTCACCATTTTTGTGGTAGCATCATCCACAACAATATGAGAGTAAGGGGGAATATGTTAAATTGTGGCAACAGGGACTTTCTTTCTATTTATATTCTACTTTGTTTGTTTAAAATTTGAGGAAAATATGTGAAATGTGCTTGTGATTAGGGATATTATCAGATTTGAATCTTTATATTTTAGAAATATAGCTCTTCTAGTAATATTCACAATTTTCTAAGACCTTGTTGATGTCAGTGTAGTAAATTAGGCAAGGAACCTGTGAATAAGTATGTAGTCTAATTAAAGACTGCATCATTGTCACAAAGTCACACATTGACAGTGCATCAACAGTTCTAGGTTTTGTGTGATCAGATTTCTGAATTTGTGAGACTGGTCAGAAAGTCTGTGCTGCGTCTTAGCTTATGACCAGAGACTTTCCCAGGCTAAGTCCAGAGATTGGCCTTTTGGTTTTGTAGTTTGCAGGAGAACACTGGCCAAAAATCTATCTTACAAGTGTAAAATATAGTTCTGTTTTGAAATACTTCATTTTTTTCAGTGCAGTCCAGTACAACTTAAATATCTTGATTTTATTTCTGAATAATTGCCAATGAAGTAGAGGTTGTGGTCAAATCCAATGTAAATACCAATACCATCTAAAAATAACATTTATGAGAAGTGCAGAAAGGATGGAAAGAAGTAAGCTGTCATTTTCAAGCGCTAATGCAGAGTTGAGCTAATCCTTTTATGCTGTGGCGATACAACAGCAAATAATGTGTGTGACAGCATCTAGCAATTATTTGATAGTACCATTAACCAACTTAACCCTAATTCTTGTGTCATTATGTGTATTGCCATCCCATGGTTGAAATTCCGCTGTGCACACTGTATGTGCTCATCATCCCTATATTTAATGTGTGATTAAACAAAGTGTGGAGAGCTGGGGCAGGCCGTGTTGTTAAGGTGAATAGGTGTCACTTTGTCTGTGTAACTGGTAGATTAAATTGAGAAATTGGCTGAAAACCTGTTCAGGTTTCTTTGCAGCAGATGCTGATGAAGAAAGAAATGGTAATAAAGGCCACAATTAGCCTGCTAAGCTGTGGCCTTCCTTGATTTCCAGCCAGGAGGCTACACAGCAAAACACAGCATTCAGGTACTTTGGAAGCAGAATTTTTGAGAACATAAACAACAGGTTGTCTCAAATCTTAGAGCCTTGCTTTGCATTTTCCTGTAAATATTTTATAACAAATCCTTAACAATTTGAGAGAGAGTATTTTTCAATCAGGTCACCATCTCACAAGGACAGAAGAACCTAAAGATTGGTGAAAAAAGCAATCCATCAAACCCAAGTTTTGATTTCTGACTTTAGAAAATAGTGAAAACCAAGAGATTTTTTTGCATTAATGGAAGGATTTTAGCACATCGTGCCAATGGACTTCCATGTCCCTTAGTGACGAATTATTTTCTGCATATGATTAATATTCTTTCAATCTGTCTGTATGTTTGACATTTAAAGTACCTCTGCAGTGGTGGTAGCAGCACTTTTAGTTAAAGGTAAAATAAAAGAAAAATACACACACACACACACATATGTAAATATATAAAATATATATGTATATGTATATTTGTTTCTCGGGATTAGATGATGGCTGTGGTCTGTGTTCAGTGTATAGTTTCCTTGAAAGATTTCAAACTCTTTGAGAGGCTCTGGCCTGCAGTCAGCCTCCCTGCCTCACACTCCTAAGCCACCAGCAAAGGGAGCATGCCCCAGACTTGAACCCACAAACACAGGAACAAAACATCCTACCAAAGATACAGAGGGCCATTCATAGTAAATAATGTCTTGATAATTTATAGGTTTTTCTTCTTGAGGTTCTTGGAGAAAATCAGAGACTTTTGCAGGAATTAAAGGCTAAGGACTAAAAGCGAGCTATATTCTTCTCCTACCCAGCTACAAATAGAAGCAAAGTTTGAGCTCCCATTGTCATTGATTACCTTAGGGCTTCTTTCTTGCTCTGCCTGCAGTGTTAGTGGGTGGGAATGGTATGTGACAATAATGGCAGAGATTGATGAGGCCTGTAAAATGAGAAAATTGAGAGATGGTAAAGCAATTATCAACCTAAGCCATTAAGAGTTTTTAATAAAGGAGTCACAGAATGATAGGGCTTTGGAGGGGACTTGTGAAGATCATTTAGTCCAACATCTTTGCTGAAGCAGATTCATTTACAGCAGTTGCATAGGATCTCATCCAGGTGAGCTATGAATCTTGGCAAAGAAGATTCTAGAATGTCTCTGGGCAGCCTGTTCCAGTGCTCTGTTGCCCTTCCATTATACTTTTCCTGATGTTCAGAATAGACTTCCTGTGTTTCCACTTGTGACCATTGTCCTGTCCCTGGGTAGTAATGAATAGAGTTTGATCACCACAGATTCTTGATTATATGAAAAACAGAGGAGAATTTGAAACTTCATAGTTAAAAAAAAATAACAACCATTTAAGAAAAATCTTTATGGAATTCTACGACTCTTGCATTATATGCCATTATGTTATTTCTCTGTTATTACATAACAAAGCCCTTCAGCTTTAGTCATGCTCACAGAAATTTGTGCCTAATCCACAGAGATATTATGAAATTTATATTAGCATGTTTTTGTCTGCACAGGTCAGAGAGGAGTACTGGCAAGATACTGAGTGGGGAGTGGCAGCCTTGCTATCACAGGCAGTAGAGATCTAGGCTGGGCTAGGCAGTAAGTTCAAAATGAGAAGTTTTAAAATAGAACTGGTGGGCAGTTCTATTTTTGGGGGGCAAAAAGATGCAGAAATAGAATTTATATATACTTTGCCAACATTTTTACAAGTGCCTTGAAGTTCCAAAAAAGTGAAGCTACAGCTAACATCTTCTGTTTGAATAGCATGTCTTATGTAGAAGTGCTCTCTATGGACTCAAGATGTTTCACATGTGTGGAACCATGCATGATCATACACAGTACTGAAGTTAGTATCTTAAGAAAGAGCAAGTGAAATGCATAGAGCTAAAGACTGTAGTGTGATCTTTTATATATATGAATATGCAAAGATTGGGAAATATTAAGATTGCTGGGATCTTAGCTATGTCACATATCTGACTCTTGAAAGATTGGTAGCGCAATGTTAATATTTGCTTTGCTTTGCATTTTTCACAGGGATTATTGGTAGTCTCTATGCAGTCCTCCAGGGAAGGAAACCAGAATGAAGTCATAGTTTAAAGAAATTATAATGACCTCAGTGCAAGGCATTTGGAGAAGAAGGAAGTATTACATCATCTGCTGGTGATAATGCAGCATAATTCAGCATGAATGAAAAAAATTGTTGTTATTTACCGTATTAGAATATCTTAAGAAACATCTCTGATAATGCTGATATTTTTAAAATTTATTTGAATATGTTCCCTTAATGATGTCAAGGGCAGGATAGACATAAATATTCAAGCTTTGAAATTTTTGTTCTGCTTTGTATAAGGAAAAGACATCATCTCTCTGCTCTGTGGAGAGCAATACCTGCTTAACAGTGTGTTGTCATGATAATGTAAACATAGTGATCAGTCTTTCTTGGAATATTGAAGTTTTGGTTGCTTTGGGGGATTTTTTAAGCTTCCCCAAATCAAAGTGTGTGAATGTGAGATTCTCACCTTTCACTTGGAAAAAAAAAGATATTTCAAGTTGTTCTGATTATGGAGAAAATATCAAATATGGGAATTCCAGTGACAAAGGTGAGGAAAAAAGAAAGAATATAAGGGTAGTTTTATGTCAACACTCCTGGAGACATGAAATGTAATTTTGGAACACTTGGGGCAAAATTACTGAGATCTGGTTTGTTGTATCTACCTACATTAGAAATTGAACAGGATATTTCTGCTAACACTGACTTGTGCGTGAAGCTTTACAGACCTATGTGTAAAATATGTGGGCAGATCTCTGGTGCATAGCAATGCACAAAAAAAATTTAAAAGATCAGATAATGTTGAAGGGATTTTGCATGAAATAGAATTTCAGGTAAAATGCCTGTAATGCTTGGTGCACATCTAGAACCTGCGTTAAAGAGTCTTTCTGAAAACTTTATGGCTATTCCAACTTGGTTAGCTAGACTGAAGCTGGAATGACTGACTGTTAATCTTGTAACCATGTTTTCATCTTCTGGAGGCACAGCTCCAGGCAGACAGTTACTTCTTGCTGTTAGGAATAGACGTCACCCAAGACAATTCCTTCTCATCAACACTTGCTCTTCTTTCTCCGTGAATTCTGAGCACTTGTGAGGGATAAAGCCAGACTACTTTAATAGATTTTGAGCACATTTAGGTAGAATCCTTGAGAAACTCATCAAACTGACTTACAGTTATGCTCTGATAGACAAAGCCTTTTATCTCTGCAGCACAGCCATGAGGTAACAGAGGTGTAAAGCATGCTTGAGTGTGCTCAGGTGTTTCTGTGTATGGCGAATTCTCTTCCATATTATAAGCACTCTAGAGCTCAGTGGCATGCCTCAGCCAGGGAACTCACTTTTGAGCTAATGTTTTAGTTTTGTTTCTGCCTGGCTTGCAGGAAAGAAAACATAATCTTTACTTCTGAATGTTTTTTTCAGATGCTCTTCACCAGAAAGTGCAGTGTGTTTTCATTTTGGCTGGTCATGATTATAATTGCTTGGGAATTTTTGAACAGTGCTTTTGGTTTTTTATTTTTGCTTGTTAGAAGATATACATTCATCAAAACTGAAAAAAGTAAAATTCAGTATTTGTAAATTTTCAATCAAATTCTAAGCATATTCCAAAAGTTTTGGAACAAATGTGATTGCTCTATTTTAAAATACCATTTTGTTTTGAACTCTCAGTTGCTCATGAAAAATTAACAAAATTTAGCTATTTTGAAGTTATTCTAATGAAAAATTATAAACTTATTTTTAACAGTGATTCAACTCTGTTACATAGGTAAACAAATTATGAAATTCAATTAGAGTTATAAAATAATTAAGCATATTCCCCAGTAATTTCTAATCCACAGTGTCCAGGTTTCTGTTTATGGGTATCAGATATTTTTATGACTTTGTTTGTCAATTCAGAGAGCACTCTACTGTTGAAACGTAAGTAGATATTTATGACTAAATTTAAGCAATCTATGTTTGTTTCATTTACTAAACTTGGCTTCTGAGGCAAAATATCATGAGGCAAAATAGTTCCTTAATGAATTGTGCAATTTGTTCTGAATCTTTCAATTTGCACACCTGTTTTGAAACACAGATGTCAAAACTGTGTTAAGTGGTCTCATTGGTGCCTTGAATGTACAATATTGCAACAAATATCTCTAAACTGTCAAGGCATCCTCTGGCAGGAGAAGGTGGATTTAGTGTGTCTAGTCCGTTTAAAATGGAAAGTGGCATGCATATGTGCAATTCTCAAGTGACACTGATGGTGAGAAGGTCACATATATAGGCTCTCTCAACTAGAGAACAAAATCCCTTCAATGCTTATGCATATAAAGAACAATTTATCTAGCATGTAAAATATGCCTGAGTCAGGTAGCATTTAAAAATGGCTGCTTTTGTACATGCAGACATTCACTGCTGTGTGATGCAGTTTAAATATCAATAGAAGTTTAAGCTAATACTGAGATAGGATATTTCTTTTGATTGAATGGTGCTGACTGTATACCTTAAATAGTGTTATCAGTCAGTGCAAAATAAAGTTAAAAAACCTGCTGAGAATAACAGCTTAATTGTGAAGATGCTTCATCTCCTAATTTTGTTTTCCTGGTATTCTTTCCTGGACAAGACCATAATTCAGTTCTTATGCTAGGATGAAAACTGGGCTTTTGGAAATGTTATGTCAAGTGTGAGCAAAGTTAAAATTTAAAAAAAGTTATTTGTTTTATTTAAATTGCCATGCTAGTGGGGTGGGAGCATTAATTAATTTTACAGACAATGTGATGTCATTTGGATTTAACAAGAATTCATTGCAATATGAAAATTCTTCTATAGTCAGGAGTGTCTTTTCAGTTAAACATGAGTAAAGTAGGTTCTAATCTCCTGTCTTGAAATACTGGACTCTCAATTCAGCTGCCAGGATCTTTCTTGTCTGCATGAAATAAAAATATATGTTAGTAAATCTAAGAGATACTTAAAAAAAGGAAAACATGTAGTAAAGGGACAAGTATAATAAGAAAAACCTGTATCTGCTGGTCTGAGCTTTCATCTGGTTATGGAGTAGTGGCTAAAGGCAGCTTTTGACCAGCTCTCTGCGTGGTGGCCAAGCTCAGCTTTACTTTGTTCACACATCAGTACGTATGCAGTACTTCTCAATGCACAGAACACTTTGACCTATAAAATGTGAAAGGAGAAATGTTCACAAAGTGCCTTGTGCTCTAAGAATTTGTGATTTTTTTTTACCATGTAACAGTAGTTAACCTACAATTTTGTTTGTGTGAACTGTGAAATATCTGATTTTATGAGTCCGGTGCATACCAGAGTGAGTTTGTTTTATAATTACCTCTGTGGTGGTGGGAAAAATAGTCGCAGTCCATTCAGGTTGAATTTGCCTGAGTTGAAGCATGACAGACAGGTGTGTAGCTGTGGAAAACCTACAGCTTGGCACTGTTGTTTTTTCACCAAAGTTGAGTACAAAAATAAAAGGCAACCCAAACCAGTAGATGACTGTCAACCCTCCTTTCCCTCCTAGCCTAAATACAGGATGTCTTTGGCATCGCTGAAAAGTGTCAGGGAGCTTTTCTGCACAAAGGAAGAATTTGTGCTGTGAGCAAGATATTTTTACTTCAGTTAGGGGACAGCCAAGGGAAATATACAGAAGCTGTCAGTAGAAATCAAGGGCTGAACAGTACACATGCAGAGTGGCTGAATGGTCATTTTATCTTTGGCTCAACTTGCTTGGTGTTTTTACAGAAATTAATATGAAAGATTAAATTTTTAGACCTTATTAATAGCTTGCTTCAAGCAAATAGATACTTCAGTAGATATAAGCCTTAGTAGTCTAATACATAAGTCTACATGAATACATTAATAATACCCTAAATATTGTTTGTATTTCCTCCATAGTTTAGCTGAAAATCTTGAAGGAGTAACACCTCAACCACTCAGCTTGCTGGCCCAAATTTCATAGTCTAAGAGCAAAATCCCTGTTAGTGCATAATTATGGCATGTAATTACTGTTCCAAGTGAACAGTAATATTGTAGGGAATCACAGCTGTTGAATGCTGTAGGAAATGAGTCTTGGATTTAACTCTTCCACAATGCACATAATCAGTGACACCCTTGGGAGGACTTCCTGGGCAGGACACCTGGAAGGCACCCTCCAGTGAAGTGTGCACATGTGTGCGTATAGAAGTACACTCTATGAAAAGGGGAGCTGCTGGTTGAAAATATATTTCTTACTTCAGCTGATAGAGGTGGCATTACAGTGCGTGGCATAAACATTTCACTTTATCTGGACAACAGTCAGATTTCCACACACTCGCTTGGAAAATTGTCCTTGGAGCAGTAAATTTTTTTTATTTTGTTAAAGAAAAAAACCTTATTCTTACATAATTTGAAGTTGATACGCTCATATCTTCAGCAAATGGGATGATTTGTGATAAATTGATAAGGTGTCTTTGGCTAGCCAATTCCAGATAGTGTATCCTGTATAAAAGAAGGAACTGAAGATTTGATTCCTATTTTTTACAAAAGCAAATTGAAAACTTTTACCTGATAAGGTGTGGGTTTGAAACAAACTCAAACATCCAAAGAAGTTGTAAATATGTTCTGGAAAGGTTTGCTCTGAAGTGCTTTTCTTCTTCTTTGAGGTTTCAGTAGGCTGGTTTTGACCAATCCTGTCTGGCTATGTTAGGAGGAATTACGGCTTTGCACACAAATATTTTCATGTTTTTACCAGTTCTGTTTAATGAAAAAAATTGAAGCTTTGTACTAAAATCAATCTCCTACTCTTAAATTCTTTCCTGTTGTGGAGGAGGGTGAGCCAGGAAGAAAGAAATAAATAATAATGACATTTCGGGAAATAATTGGAACAGAATACAATGATATTAACTGTGTATGTACCCTACTGCTTTCATTTTCATGGCAGCTTTAAAGAATTAGATGGTCACTAAGACTATTTAGAGGAAATGAGAAATATCAGAATTATGCCAGGTACAGGAGGATCTCTCAAAAGAAGAAGCTGGCAGAGCTTTCCTTGATCATAATTCTAACCTCTGCAGGCAAAGGAAAGTCAGAATTGTTTTCCCATATCCTACCAACCAGTTGAAGTATATGATTTCCATCATTGTTTATTATCTATAGTGGAAAATGCATTATTTGTAGACCAGACACATGACTGAAAGAGAAAGCAATCTGTAGAATCATAGAATGGTTTGGGTTGGAAGAGAACTTAAATATCACCTAGCTCCGATCCCCTTGCTGTGGGCAGGGAACCTTCTGCTAGACCAGGTAACCCTGTCCAGCCTGACCTTGAAAAGCAGTTGATTAGAGTATAGCGCTTATAATGCCAAGGTTGCAGGTTCATTCCCTGTAGGGATCATTCTCCTAAAAGCTGGACCAAATGGTGAGTCCCTTCCAACTCAGAATATTCCATGATCCTGACAGATTCCTGCCCAACCTCCAGGGATGGTGAGTCCACAAACTCCGGAAAACTTGTTCCAGTGCCTCACCACTGTCACAGTAAAGAGGTGCTTCCTAATATTTAATCTAAACCTATTCTTCTTCAGCTTGAAGCCATTCACCTGTGTTCTATCACTTTATGCCTTGTGAAATGCTCCCTCTTGAGCTGTCCCATAAGCCTCCTTTTGGTACTACAATTAAGTACCAAATTAGTATCAATTGAAGCCTTGTCCCTCTTTCTTCTCTAGTTATTCCTAAATTCTGCCAAAATGCCACTGAGATCTACATTTGTGCATTTTCAAGCTGGGCTATATGTGTAAATTAATATATTTGTTCCTAAAGTTTATCAAAAACAACTATCTATAAAATTGAGGCGGGCCCAAATATAAGTGGACGAAAATCCAGAGAATAGAATAGCATTTCTTCTTCATGTGAGTGGTGGCAAGTAATTTTAAACAAATTTTAAACACTTTATTATAGTGCAAAGTGAGAGAATCTTGTTTTAGACATTGTTGCTTGAACTGTCTCTAGCACAGAGAAATCAATGGAATTAAAGTCTTAGAGCTCATTTAACTTTTAGTGAACCTAAAGAAGTATTTATTGGCAAAGTATTTGCCTCACTATGGAAAACACTTTGCCCTACATGGCTGGATGATGAGTGTTCTTCTCCAAAAAGGAAAAGGACAAGATGACATGTTTACTCACCAGCTTCAGTTCTTTTCTCGAGTAGTCAAGTTTTCAAGAATTGTGTAAGTATTCTCATTAGTAATACTAAGAATATTTAAATTGAAAATGTAAAAAACCTGAAAAGAATTTATATTTCATGTGAGAGGAGAAAGTTGCCTATGATACGAAAATAGATGCAATTAAACAAGAGCAAAGCTGTATACAAAGTGACACACTACACTTAAAAGAGGTCTATAACTACTAATTACTACATTTGCTTGATCTTTTTGGGACAATTATAAACAGTGGAACTCACAAGACAGTTTTGTTTATGCTTAGCTATAATGTGACTCTTACATAAATGTATGAATAATACACAAATATAGTAAAGAAAAAAGCATAAAGCAGCATTTCCTAGTCTATCATTTACACATTCTCTGTTTTGAGTCATTTCTTCTGTTTGGCCCTCTTTCATATGTCTTCTTTGACAGTAAGCATACAGAAAGAGGCATTTAAAGCACTGATCTATGGAATTTCTATTTATATATGAAACTCCACAGTGCTTGAAAAAGGAAAAAAAAATCACTTATTTCCATTGATAGTTCAAAGAATTTCAGCTGATTTGTCCAGAAGTTGCATTTCTGCATGTTGAAATGTAGAATAACTGTAAAAATAAAAAATAACAAATGCTAACACCTAATCTTCATAAAGAAGAAACAAGTTTATGTTGCTTAAATGATCACTTGAATAAGCATAAAGTACTCACCTTTCCAGTGAAGTTCTGCCCTTTGTGTCTCAAAAATATGTTCACTACAGAACAAAAAATTGTCCCACAAAGACATTTGATTCTTGATGAAAAAGTATAAAAGGATATTTTTATGCTTACACGTAATAACTGTAAATTTAACTAAAATTTTGCACAAATGAAAGCGTTTAAGGTTATGGGTTAACACCATGTGACTTCCCAGGATAATGAGTTCAGCAAATGCTTGATGAGGAAATGAAGACTTAGGTATATGAGCACATAACTTTAACTCTGTTTTCTTGGAACTGGCAGAAGCCACTGGAAATTATCTGTAAGTGCTCCTGGTGTATTCATTATGTTCTTCATGTGTCCTTCTAATGTAACTATGTTTTTCCACAGTGAGGAACACGCTGTGGTGCAATATGTAGTCCCAGATTGGAAGCCACCTGTGCTTTCATTTGGCCAGCAGTTGCAAAGCATTCTTGTAGGTGATGCCTCTAATCCTCATTCTGCCCGGCCAATCTGCGTGTCCAGCCTAACACAGAGATTAGCATCTGCTTGTACTTGTTGTTAATGCCTTGGCAGTGTATGCTCTCAAAATAGTGTACAGCATTTTTACACACCCACCTTTCTCCCATCATGCATAAAGAGGAGTAGTACAAGCACACAGCTTTGCAGCAATCCCTTGTGGATATGTGGGTGTGCCTGCTTTTTCATGTTTTTATAAGGAATACTCTTTGCGTGAAGAATCTCTGTTAGATTGTGGTGTGATATTTTGCAGGCAGTTTTGCTTCAGAAGGCACATGGAATAACAAAAGAGAAAAGCTCTTGGAGTTATATAGGGTCATCTGAAATATATGACTTTCCTCTTCAATTTTTAGAATAATTAAAAAGTACAGACAGTTTAAATTACCTAGCATAATTCTTAGTGCAACTAAAGACAATGTTTCATTTCATAAATAGAGGTGTCTGAAAATTAAGTAGTGGAAGATATATTCAGGGAGCCACATGTTTATATTAATTATTATTGATTTTTCAGCTGAGTCAGCAGAATTTGAAAAAAAGATGGATGCCTTTATTCATCATAGTGTCTCTTCTCCTTCTTCTGACGTCTTCCTTCTTTCATCCCAAACTGAGAGCTTTGTATCCATAACTGGAAGCTGTGATGTACATAAAAGTAGTTCAACAATTCTTCGTTTCTTTGTGTTTTAGCTGTGTACCCATCCTAGTACTTCTGAACTCCCCAGACACATTCCCAGGCTGGCATTCCCTGTGTGTTCTCACTGATGGTTGTCAGGAGAAAAAAACGATATACAGCCCAGTACATGTAGAGAAAAACAGTGGAGGAACTCAGGACAGCTCAACTCCATTTGTCTTTGCTTCTAACAAGCACAAGCAGTAAGGTGGAATGAGTGAAAAAAAAAAGAGTGGGAGAAAGGAAGAGATAACAAGTCCAGACATGAGGGGTAGAAACATTTCAAACCCTGGGCTTTTGTGGATTAAATTATATCTGTGGAGGAAAATGCTTGAGGAGAAGGGCACCTTGGATGGTGGTAAATTTCACCTGTAACTGTAAAATGGGACAAACATGTTGTTTAAGTCACTTTTCGTGGAAGATTTGAGACAGTATACCTTGTGACTATTTTGTGCACAGGAATTGGTTTGTGACGCTTGTATCTGCCTGAAAAAGGGATTTTGTATTTGTTGTTACAACTTTTGGTTTTATTTTTTGAAGAAGTAAATGTTCTGCAACATAACTGTCAAACAGAGGCATACAGATGTGGCCTCTGTAATGATCAACTACAGATATGGCTTCTGTAATGATCAATTACAGCTTGAGAACTGAAAAAAAAAATTAGAACCTAAAAACCACTAAGAAAAGCACAGGCAATGTTTTTTGTTAGGTTTGTTTCTTGTGGGCATTTTTATTATCTTTCTTGATGAGGAGTTGGTGAGCAGTAAGTTGTACCTGTACTCATTTTTCTGAAAGTACATGAATAGGAAGAGTTGGTTATTATCTCTTTTAATCCAAGAACTGGAGATTTTAAAATTACAGCAACAGATGTTGAATTAAAAGGGAAAAAAAAGTCCATATTTCTTCAAAATGTGCATAATTAAGCCACAGGAAGGTGCAGATTCCAAAATCTGAAATCATGGATGAGATAGGCTTATACTTTCACTTGTATATGAAAATAGGCTTATATACTTGCACTTTTACTGTCTCTTAAGTGACTACTTTGACTGGGGTGGGGTGGCACTGATAGGTATTTTCATTTAAGTCAATGTGAATTCTGTATCTGAAAAAGAAAATTGTAATTTCTACTGAGAGGGGAAAATTAAAACAGAAACCCTACAGGGAGGCATTTCCTCTCCTGATGGAACAATTTTAAATTAGGATAATCATAATAATAAAATATTTCCTATAGAAGTAGTGGTCTCGCCCGACTGAGCCTTATATGAATATTCTGAAATTATTACCTTAGATTTCGCATAGCATCTGTTTTTGAAAACAGTCTGTAATCACAAAGCATAAAACTGATTTAATGGAGACATTACTTACAAAAGTTGACTATATCTTTGTTTGTTAAAAAAATTGTGGCCAGGTATTTATAAATACACAAATAAATTTAAAAACTCAAATACCACCCAAATAAACACAAAAAAGTTTGCTTGTATATCCATAGGATTTGTGGAATTTTGTTTCTATGAATAAGTGAAGAAAGAATGTTTGTATTTCATAATTTTTTGGGGAAAAAACCCCAAAACTCTTAAAAACTCTTATCAGAAAAACTCAAAGGCATGACTGCCAATTTAAGTTTCTAACAAATTACTCTGCCAGTCCCATGTGAGCTTTGTAATTGAAGATTCTGTTGCACAAATATTTAATGGAGGTGCCTCTGTTTTAGTTGTTTGGATTATTTGCTTGTTTTGAAATCAAAAGGTGTTAATTTTTATTTTGCATTTTTTTGTTTCTTCTCTTCATTTGAGGATCCCAGTTGAAAATATCTCCTCCAAATGGATTTGCGTATTGCCTTTTGTTACTCCAAATATGAAGTAGGTTTCACTCTTAAATTTTTGTATTACTGTCAAAAATAATTAAATTTATCAAGAAACCTACCTGAAAAGATTTGGTTTGCAAGTGCTACACAGTATTAACCTGAAGAAAACAGTAGTCTTAAAGTCTAAATAAACCAAGTGTTAGTGAAGCTTATGCATTCTTGACAGAAATAGGAGGAGGAGGGGAAAGATAAAAGATATTTTGCTACTCTCCAGAATAATCTCAGCTGAATGTCTTGATGTTCCAAATCTCTCTCCTATCCTGCCTGTGCATTCCACTCGGGAAATCTTTAGTATCTAAACACCTAGATTAGGAGTTGCACAGTGGTTGCAGCTCTGCTTGTAAACCTCTGATGTTTGAGCCCACTTAAAATGCTGTTTCAGTGCTGTCTCTTGATTTGCAATTTTATTCCCTGCTATTAAAGAAGATAGTATGTGTTTTTTATTGTTTCCAGAATACATAAAGGAGTTGAGCTTAAACACTGAATTCCTTCAGTTGTTCTGGCTTCCAGAGACCCCCACATAAATGTAGAGAAAATGTCTCTTCCCACACCTCTGCCAGAGTAAAAGAGGAACAGTGAAAGAATATTATGGAAGTAAAATTTAGAAGAACAGTTAAAGCTGATATTTTTAATGTGTGTAAGTGAAGAGAGACATACCACTGGCATTTTATCTGATCTCTCTGTAGACTTCTCCTTGAAGTTGAAAATAGTTGATAATGTTCACTAAATAGTTAAAGTTCATTAAACAGGAATTCCTCTTCTGGAGCAAAAATGTGGGGGTTTTCTGTGCCTTTGTATAGCGAATTATTCAAATTTCTTTATAACCTTCAATGGTCTGGTGTAAAATACAAAAACTGCCTTTTTTTGTTACATCTCTACAAGCTGTTGAGTTACAAAGTTAATCTCAATGACAGCTAATGGCTGGTAATAATGGTTTTGTATGCCTGCTTATTGCCTTCGGTAACATTTGTGTAGTGACATTACCAGGAATGTGATTATTTTTCATCTAAGGAAAGAATAGCAAATGTCAGGATATGAAAGAAGAAAGACACTATTTTCCTTCTACCTTTGCAAAGCTAATTGGAATAAATGGTAATAAGCAGACATTTTTACGTTAGCTCAGAAGAGATGACAATATGAAGTATGAGCTGCAAGTTAATATAACATTTGCCCAGAAAAGAGAAATAACACACTTTGTTTTATGGTACTGAAATACAGGCCTCATGTCTGATTTGAGGTAGGAGGTTGAAGACTGCTTATTTTTCCACCATGTTAATGCCACTGAGAGCCTGGCAGGATGTCACATCAGTATTAACTAGCTCTAAGGACTTCTTTAAGTATCAATTGTATCTGAGTACTGCTTACAAATAATTTTTGTTGTAACTTACAGAAAGAGAGAACTCCCTGCAGACTGTATGCTGCAATTATCAGTGTCTCTTAACGTGGTGTCCTTCTCTCTATACTTGCCTGGTTATTATACCTACAATGCACATATTTTTACTCTGACAAACAAATTCATATGGTGACCAAGTGTAATTTTTTTCAACTTTTGTATACCTAAAATGAAGTCTTTTTTATATTTTGGAAATGCATGTTAATTTTTTTTTAATTAGAGCTGTTTTAATAGCTTTAAAAGTTGTTTAGCCTTATAGAAAAGATATATGGGAAGATTTGCAGCATGTTCTCTTGTTTAAAAGATGCTTTGCTGACAAGTTTGGCTGTCACATAACACAAGCTCCTCTTTTACAACATGCCTCTTGCTGTTAAGTGGATTGTTTGGCTGTTGTAAACCTCTTTTGTCAAGTGGGTGTTCTATTTATGAGCCAGGCTCTACTCTAATTTCCATCCAGGTTCTGAAAGGCAAGACCAAACTATTTACATACATCTCTGTTTCATTATCCCATGTGGTTTGGGTTTTGCTAGTTTGGGATTGTTTTGGTTCGTATTTTAAAACTGGTATTATTTTCCCAAATTTTTTTTCTTTTTAAAAAAGTAAAATGAGGATCATATTATGTACAAACACTGCATTCATGGTCAGCATCTGGAAAAATGCCCTTTTCCATTATATGCTAGGCAAGCCATCGGGAAAAAAAGTGAAAATAACTGTATCAGTCTCCATTTTCTTGGGAATGTGCAGCTGGATACAAAACTTTGCTTTCTTTAAAGGAAAGAGAAATGAGGAATAAAATAAACTGGCTATGACATTCTTTTCAAGAGGCAGACCTGTGGATCCTTATTTCAGTGCAGACAACTTCACTCACCACAAGTGAATTTCAATAGCCTCCATGGGCTTACAAGTCCTTTGTGAATTTGTTACTTCTAAGAAATTTCAGATGAGGTTTTGGATGATGTCTGGGTCTGATTTGTTTGGTGATTCTCTTATGCTACCACATAGTCTATCATTTTTATTTGAAAAAAAACCCAATCCAATCCTCTTCTCAGGGAATATAATTTTGGTGCCATTTTAAAAATCTCAATGAAAGATTTGCAATATTGTTCTTTATCCATCCCTGGTGAAGACTTCCTCATGAATGCTTTTATTCAGCATAGGAAAATCAGGTAAATTAATTCAGTGATTCCTGATCAGTACAAAGACACTAATATTTGTCCTCTGAGTAGAATTATCATGTGTAGTCTACTTCTATCTGTCCTTTTTGTGAATGTGAACAGTTCTACCACTTGCCTTTATTATTTCCTGTACTTTTATCCCCCCTCTCTCTTTAGCAGTAAGAACAAGCTCTGTGTTCCTCTAGGGAAATGTATGTTAAGGACTTGTGGCCTTTGGCTTAAATTAGCTTCTATGAGGTATAAAGGTTACTACCAGTTAATGGGGGGATAATTTGGCTGTGCTGAGCTGGCTTTGACTTTCACACCTGGCTTCATGAGTGAATTATAAACAATTTCTGCAGCAAACATTCATGCTTGAGAAAAAAAAAATTGAAATATTTAATGTGTTTAGAGTGGCTCAGTACTTTTGAGGTGAAGGGAAAAATGTTTCAAAAGAGTGCTTTTCAACAGCTGGAAAAGCAACTACACATAAAACTGACTTCCCAGTTTAAGCCCCAAAAGGGAAGGTGCTGAATCACGCAGACTTTACTCATGTATCCATTTTTCCTTTGAGATTACTTTCTCTGCAAAACAGACCAGGATTTTTTTCAGTTGTTTTTTGAAGTATTATACTGCTGTGTAAAAAATACACCTTGGTATTACCTTTGGCATGAAATGCATTCAGCTCATCTTGGTTTTTTGTAATACTCATTATGATCAACAAAGTGGTCTTTATCTATGAACTTGATGTAATCTGAAAACACCTAAAGCCAGGATTCTGCTTATTTGCACGTGTAAGGGATCATCTTTTAGTAGCTGAAGCCTGGCGCTTTAATTTTTGCAGGTCCATGTCAGATTCCACCCTCTATGACTTGTGCCTTTAAAAAAGAGCAGGTCAAAGGAAAAGTTTGACTTGTCTGCTAAATACTTTGAAGATTGCAGCCAGGAGTGTATTTTCCTCCTCTCTTATTTCTCTCATCAGTCTGAAGGGAGAGGCAGCATCCTCCAAGCTAATATTTATCTGTGAAATAGCGGGAAAAACCTAAGGTTTTCCTCAGCTTATTCCTAGAATACTTTCTATTTCTTGATGGCTAAGCACATGTAAAGCACACATCTGGACTATCAAAAAAGAGTTTTGGGTATCCAACACAAATGTGGAGAAGGTAGCACAACTGTCTGATTATTGCTCATTAAACATTATGTGCTCTTGGGATTAGTCCAAGTCTTTCTGCTGTGAACCCCCTTTTCAGGAATAAAAAGTTAGCCCCAGCTGAGTAATAATTCTGTTGGCTCTTGGTAAGGCAGATTGCCTCTGGACACAAATTTGTGTGATCTTTGCTCATTACTAGTTTCACCTGGATGTCAGTAGGGGAGAGTGGGAAGGTGTAATGATTTTTTTCTCAGAGGGTTCAAAATTACTTTTAGAACAACTGTCCTTTTCAAATTTGTTGCAATGGTTGCTCTTGAAAGATCATCTTTTATTCCCGGTTAACATTTACCGAGTTTGAAATAGTTTTATCAATGTTTAGAATGGGAAGGTAGATCAGTGTTGTATAGCAAATGTTCTAATATAGAAACTCATATAAAGGCAATTGAAGGGAGTGGAGCTGCAAGAAGGAACTTCCATATCTCACAGAACAAAGACTGGAGAGATAAAATTCAATACTTCTGAGTAAATCAAGGACTGTATTGTTGTGGCATGAAAAAGAAAAAAAAGATAAGGAGATTTAGGTGATATTTGGAAATTGAACATTTGTCTAGGATAATGTGTTGTAAACAGCTATCTTGCATTACCTAATGAATGTTGTCACTGAGACTCATTCAGCATTCCTTCTTACAGACTGACTTATTCCAACTTGCTTTCAAGAGGCACAGCTTGACTAAACCATACAAAAGTAAGAAACAGAGAACTAAGAAGTACAAAGTCCTCCTAATAGTACAGCCAAACTCCTTCACCTTATCCATGTCCATTTTTTCTTTCCAAAAGTAATCTCATTTACAGAACTGTTTGGCCTGACTAAATAAGGCAAACTAGATCTTCAGAACCACTTTTTACTAGATGTTTCACTTCAAAAATAGATTTTTGTGCAGCATTGTAATTCTGACTGCACTACTGATTTGGAATTTGTTTGAGTTGTACCAGCCCATGCAAACTACCAGTTTTTTTAACTTTCTCAGAGCTCTTTCTAGTGTTGGCTATTTTTGCAACGGTTTGCAGATGTTCAGTTCAGACCTCCTCTAGAGAATTGTTCACTTAGTACTCTGGAACTGATGCAAGGGAAACTTAGATCATTTTAAATCATCCCAAGTTTGTACACATAATCTGTAATAAAAAGAGGAAAGGGAAGTCAGTTGGCAAAATGAAAAGTGGTTTGTTTTCTAATCTATAGTTTTAGGAGTGCATAGAGTCTGGTTTTCATAAATATTTTTATTAGTATATTTAAAAATAAAGGAGCATACTCGTTTGGGTGGGTTTTTTTTTTTTTTTTGGTGGGGGGTGAAGGGGAAGATACATCTGTTGTGTAACCAATTAACCTGGCCATTTGCAAACCTTGTGGAATACTTCTGGGAAGGCATTAACATGAGAAATAGTTGCAAATATATTGTCACGGCACTTTTAAGAGAGTTTTCTACATATCCTGGGATTCAGGATTTTAGCGCAAAATCAGTTTAACAAGTCTTTTCTTCATTGTAGAATATCTTGAGATGAAGGGCTAATACTGCATCTGAAATCTGGAGTTTTTAGCAAGAACTCCACTTTTTAACCAAGAATGTGGATATGGAATGTTTGGTTGGTATGACAGAATCACATAATGGCTGAAGTTTGAAGGGATCTCTAGAAATTAACTCCTGCAATGCCCCTGTCACCTAGAGCTGGATGGTCAGGAACATGTTGAGATAATTTTTTTAATATCTCCAGGGCAAGTGACTCTAACTCTTCTTTGGGCTGTCTGTTCCAGTTCCCAGTCACCCTCACAGGCCTCCTTACTTTCAGGAAGATCCTCCCATGTTTCAATTTGTGCCTATTATATTTTGACCTGTAACTGGACACCAAAAAAGAGCCTGGCTCAATCCTCTTTCCTTCAGGTGTTCATACACACTGCTAAGATTTCCCATAAATCTTCTTCAAGCTGAATAGTCCCAGCTCCCTTTTGTATTGGAGAACCCAGATGTAGACGTGGGACTTCAGGTGTGGTCTTACCAGTGCTGAGTATAAATAAACCGCTTTCATTTATTTATTTAAGATCCCTTAGCACTAAGTATTTGACTGTTTAAGAATACAGATCCTTAAAGAGCCTGGTGATTTGCTGAAAAATAAATAAAACAATGCCAGAAAAAATGGTCAGTTTTCACAGCATAGCAAGGTCACCCCTTCAGTTTTTCAGGGACTCTGCCACTGTGCAGGTGCAGGCAGCTTTTTAGATTTACCAGTGATCTCAAAAAGAAGTAGTTATTATGTAAGAAGGTATGTTGGCTTATAAGGTTTGTTTCAGATGGGAGCAGATATTAAGAACTGTATTAAAACACTGTATTAAACTGAAAGACAGGGCAATAAAATGACAAATGAAGTTGTATATGGGTTTAAATGTAAAGCAAACCAAAGAAGACTATCATTCAGGGTGCAGCAGAACAGTGTAGTTCCTCATTGCAATCTGCTGTGAATACTAAAATTTTGTGTAGATGGTCAGATAACTGGATATTCTCATGGAAAAAGAAGTCCAGTATCTGGGTATCTGAAAAAGATGGTTTTTTTTAATTTCATTTTTGTACAAGGAGGTTCTTTCAATACAAACTGTTGAAATCAGTGACAGTATTATCAGAAAAAGCCATGCTTTTCACTCTTCTAGGGGCATGCAATGTTGGATACAGTGCAGGAGGTCAATGGATGTGTGACTTTATGGAGTACCATTGCCCTTAAGACTTTGTTGACCTTGTATATTGGGTAAGCCAAAGTAACAGTGTTATCTGTTCATTCCTTTCATCTGGGCTATTGGGTAAAATTAATATCTCACAGTATTTGGACATCAGCTTTAAGCTGATGTCTCCATAGAAGATAGTTTAAACTAAGCAGGAGTTTTACAGAGGAAGTTTATCCACAGCTGAGGATAAACTTCAGCAGTGGAAAAATTGGCTTCATTGCTGTACTTGGGCAATACCACACTGCCTGCTGCTGAAGCTCTATAGTCACAGCTCAAGGGACTCCTGCAAACTACATATGAACTTTTGTGAGTTGGTCACTGGAATGTTTGGGACCAGCAGAGTAAAAACATGAAGTAAAATGCCTAGAGTTCAGAGTGGCAATAGAACTGCAACAGTAATTTTAATGTCCTGGCATCAGCTCTTTGCATCAGGAGTAAGTTTCTTCTGTGATTACTTTGCTACGAATTGTTATGACATTAATAATCTTAAATGTGAATGTAAAGAAAAAAAAACCAGGATCTGGGGAATGTGTGGGGTTTTTCTTGGGAGTTTAGGTTTTTGGTTTTGTTTTTGTTTTTTGGGGGATTTTTTGTGTGAAACTTTATAATCAACTGTACATCAAACTAGAAGCTGGTAAATTTGTTCTGTTACTAAATGATAAAACAAACTGATTTACTTCCAGAAAGCAGTGCTAAGTCCCTATGGTTGCTTTCCCCACCTTTTTATTAATCTTGCTGGATGTTTAAAAGTAGAAAAATAACATTTTTTTCTACTTGGCTAATAGTTGCTTGTAGCAGACTTAAAGCCTATTGAAGCTCTAAAATGGTTCCCAACATCTACTGTGAGATTTTAGTCTGAGGCTTATTTGCTAATTTCACTTGGTCAAAACCTCTTTCAATGCTTTTCAGCACATATGAAAACATGATCTGTCAGTGTGCTCCATGTGCATTCATAGTTTAGATTGTGCATGTCAAGGCTGATATGGGTTTATGTCAGCCCTAGCAGAATTTCTGAACTTGCTTACATGACTTGAAGTATATTCATACAAGCAGCTGATACTTGAACTGAAGGTGTCTAAAATAACTAAGACTGTAAATTGTTAGTCTGGATCACTGTTCTGCCCGGGTTACCAACCACCCTGAGTGTAAATATACCACTGGAGTTGCCCTAAGGATATTAGATCACAAATCTGAATTTCCTATGTCATGTTTAGAGGCCAAGAAACCTTTTTTTGCTTTTCAGGTTGAAGTCTATTAAGGAAATATGTTTAGCCGTGCAGGTTGTGATAGGAAGTGTAAGTGTATGGCACACGTAAAGGCATGCCAGTACTCATTTTATAAGGAGAAAACCAATTTCCAAGTTCCAGTGGAACTTGAAACATAGTTGTTGGCACTTGAAGATTAAAGACCTGTGAAAACTCAGATTTTTCACAATGAAACCAGGATGCTTTGCGCATCCTGCTGCTCTGCCAAAGGTGTATGCTTTTAGACCAACCCTCTGGAAACAGAGTAAGCTGCACACTTCTTTGAACTCCTTCCTATTTCTGAATTGCACAGATAAATTCTCTTAAATTAGACATTTGTTTACATGATTTAAAATGTCAGTATCTAGGGATGTCAGCTTTCAAACATGTTCAGATGCCTTCTTGAAAACAGACAATATTCAGGCATTTCCTTCATGTTGACTAATCCTCTGGATTTCAAAGGGTTTTTTTCCCCCTGGAGCTGTTCAAGGTGCTAAACCTCACCCTCTGACCATTTTGGCCTACCTGTTGTTAATCTACCAATTTTAAATACTCATTTTACCTATCAACAGGGGAGTGACTTAGGAAAGATATAGAGAAATAGGATTTCAAAGTCAAAAACACCAAACAAACAGTCTTTTCTCAGCCATTGCTTGAGCTATCTCTGCATAAAATGTTCACATTTTATACAGAGATTGAGTTAAAACCTACTTATTTTGACTATGTCTAATTGGTCTTTCTGTAAAAGGTGAACAAATTAGTCCTATTTGGCACAAACCTCTGATTTATTGTGTGGGATTTTGCAGCAATTTTAGTTCCTAAAGTACTAGCGGAAGAGCAAATGTAAAGCTTTCCCTAGGTTACGGAGTGCTGCAAGTGGTGACAAATGTAGACTTCCATGAAAGGAAATAAAAATTTCAACTCCCTGTGAAAAAGGAAAGGTGGATGGTCGCTGTTCAAGGTGGAACCTGCATTCAGCTGATGTCCTTTCCCTCAAGACTCCCCAGGAGAAAAAGAAGTTCATTCTGTGAAAGGAAGTATAGCAAAGGTAGGTGAAAGACTTTGAACTGATCACCTTCTGCCTGAATTGAGTGAGGCATGGGAAAAGATATTGAAAAAATAGCATACACCTTTTGTAAAGCAAACCACTCTGTTCAAAATGCACAGTTAGAAAAAACACTCAATACGACCATATGGTGATAATCAGTGGAATGGTAACATTGAAAAAGGCATGAGAAAAACATCAAAGAGAAAGTAGCACTGCTTTAAAAATTTTCTCTGTTGTAAAAAAAAAGGTAAAAGGTCTTAGTTCTGCATCTGGTGTCTCTCCACGTGTCTTTTTTTTTTTTTTTTTTTTAATGCTCCAAATATAGAAAAGGGGCATCTAAACCAGTTCAGCTATTTATCAGCAAGGCACAGTTAATAATCCTGGGGAAAAAAACCCACCTACCATGTTTTTTGACATTTCATTACAGTAAATATATAGTATTCTAGATACAGGTTATGTGTTTGGTAGAGTTCACTTTTTGTCTTTATTTTAAATATTTAGTTTCTTTACCTTGTCATCACCCTTATTTGTTTCTTGTATTACTAAAGTTAAATGGGATTTCCCAAACATCACTGTTATCTGCCTTCTACTTTAGATACTGTTTCCATAGTAAATTTATTTTCAGATGGCATATATTGGATGGAGATATTTGCATTTATAGAATCTGAAACAAAACTTTCCCTGCCCCCAAACACACTCAGTTTGACATTGAAATTGGCCATAACTCACTAATACGCAGATTCTTATGAGGCCTTAGGGTGACTAAAAGTAAACAAGAAACCTGATAAATTTAAAAAGTCATTCAGAGTCCACAAAGAGTCAGAAACACTGGAAGCAAACACGGACATGTTCCTCAGTGGTAATGGATTCCTGTGAGTTGAGTGCAGGGAGAATATGTCACCTCCTTTGTCTGAGAATTCTTCAGATATTTTAGTGAAGAAGAACTGGAATCTACTTGAAATTTCAGGATAATAACAGTAATAGTACTGATATAGAGTCTTTACTGTCTGAGATATTTTGAATCACAAGATTTAAAAAGTATGTGGAGTGTTGGGTAACAGATTTTTTTTTCTCTTCTTTTTTCTAAGCAAAAAAAAGTTGATTTACAAGTGTTTGTATATAGGCTGAATGGGCACAGGTCTGGAATGAAGGCAAACTTTTTATGCAATACAGGAATTAACAGCTTGTCACACACTGACAATAAGTTTACTTCATTGAACTGCTCTACTTGTAGGACAGCATAAGTAGATTTATTCCATATATTGTGTCTTCAGGCAAAAAGATCATTCCTGCATCACACAGATGAACAATTGTTTGAAAGATTTAATGTGAAGAAACAACTTAATCATAATTCTGAGGATATAAAATAATTTTCAGAGATGTAAGCAGATCACGCAAGATTTTGTCACTGGATTTACAACCAAAAAGTATTTCTGCAAAGGTTCTTAGTTGAACTTGAACATTATAGACATTAACTATGTAGAAACCAACATCTTGTTCACTGGTAGTCCAATGAGTTATTGATCCTAAATTCCATACACAGACTGATTTTTCTAGGTGTTACCAGTTTATTTCACAAACTATCTGTGTACCTATGGCCTTTATAGAATATTTCATTTAAAGCTTTAATGACAGAATTATAGTGAATGTTTAAAACACTTCTGGAATTTTAATAGCAGTGTATACATACAGTTAAGCGCTGGACTGGATCCATCTTGTCAATACCTGCTTAAAATAATTTCAACATGCTGGTGGCCCTCTGAGGATTTGTTACACACAAAAATTAAAATTACTTTGTGTAACCTTCAGAAATAGGGAGGTGTGGCTTTTTTGGTTTAAAAACTGTTTTCCCAAACTCCGGAAAAATATCAAGGGTATAAGTACCCGTCAGACTATTTATCCCGTTATGATGGTCAGAGTTGTTCATTTTTAGCATTTTCTTCTTTGCTTGAGAGAAAAAAGTGAGTACGACCTGAGCGTAATATTTCAGGAAGTCCTTCCCATTGTGTCCACTTGCTTTTGGTTACTCTCCCTTAATAAAATGCTATAGAATCTTTAGAAGCATTTAACAAGCTTCCCTCTGACTTTATACATCATGGTGCTCCGCAGTCCTATTAAATAGTTAACAAGTCTTACAAAAATTGCATGCAGGTGGATTACGGTGAAAGGTCTTTAAAGTACAGCGTATTTTATGTTGTGGTCTGTTGCACACACTTTCTTCATGATGACTTCCACCAACTCTCATGTCCAAGAAGAAGGTACAAGAAGTTTGTGTGTGTCTTTTCTTGTCTAATTTTTTGATCTTTATTAAAGATAAGACAATATGAGAATCCTCAGACATAAACAGTCTTTGAATCATTTTCTATTCATTCAGCTTTTTAAATCCTTTACAGAGAACACACAACAATCTACAATAAACTGTTACATATGCTTCTCACTGAGGAAAAGAAATCTAACCTGTAAAACAAATCCTTATTTTTTTAAATACACAGATCGCCTTCTGAATAGAAATGCTAAGGTGTTTACCTCTCTGCACTGTCAAAAAAAATGAATTCATTATTCAGGAAAAATTACAAAGCAAAAGCAACAAGTGTTTATTTCAGATTGTGACACTAGTACTGTCAAATCCTTCCAGCTGATGGTCTGTTTTATTTCTGTAGAGTGCTAACCTGCTATTAGTATGTGAGAAATGTTTCCTTCTGGTTTTCCGAATATGCTGATCCTTTCCAGTAGATGGTCACCACATTGTGTTTGTAAAACGTGTACTGGATAGATTTTCATTTTGTTTACAGCAGCAGGACAGCTATTCTGATGCGGAATAAAGAGGGTGTGAATTTTAAAACTGTCTTTAATTACACCAGGGCTCCAGACAGGCTGAAGCATGGGACTCCCTGCTCCAACCCACCGAGCAGGCTCGTGCTACTAATTATCTTGGCTTTCTGGAGTGCTTTCTTCTGCCCTTGCCATCCCAGGTGAATAGCCATTTGAAAATCCAGTCAGGATTAATTAACATGGTTATTGCTATTCTTGTGCAATTCCAACAGGTTAATAAAGCAGAATTTATCCTTATAAAACCCACACTGGTGACTCCCCAACAAAACTGTGTGTGTGTGTGTCAAGTAATCTTTCCCCATTTTCTTCCAAAAATCCCCTTCAAATCATAGTTTTCACATATGTTTACGGGAGCGTATGGACTTACTTGATTTGAAAAACTACTTAAGTAGGGTTGTAAGTAAAAAAAATTAAAAATAAAGAATCTAAACTGAGGACTTTATTATGATTATTGATTTTTATTTCCATGTAACTCACCAGATTGTTATGTTTCATATGTATTTGAATATTTTGGAAACTTTACAGACATCAACTTGATGTGTAAAATTCACAAATGAGATAAGTATTTTTTATATTGGATGGAGTGCACAAAAAATCCCTGGCAGAACAAGTGTCTTGGCAGTGAACTCTTCACTGTATTGTTAAAGATTTCATCTTTGGATAAATAATGATTTTGGAATTTATTGTCAAAAAAAAAAAAAAAGAGTCTATTTGAAATACAGTCATGTAGGAAGTTCAAGGAGACTAGATTCACCTATCTTAAAATTCATTTTTAGGACGAAATGTTCTCAGTTCCATGGAGGTTAATTCCTCCTTGGAAGAACAAATTGTGACAAGCTACTGCTTGTCCTTTTGTACAGCTCTGGTGCAGGAGACTCTTTTTAGCTGAGTTATTGCAGGTGGGCCTGGAAACCTGCTGAAATGTAGGAATAGTACAAATCTCTGGAAATTTGAGATGGGAGTTTGGAAGAGGGGAAGATGTTGATGACTGTTACAAAATCTCCAATGGAAAGGCTTCAGGGTTTGCAGTGGGGCTCTAGTGCCTTTCTTCCTTTTTTTTCACAGAATTAGAGTGCACCATGCATCCCCTTCCTCACACGCATACAGACATGCGTGACCTACCCTAAACACATTTCCTGTTTGGGAAAGTCCCTTTGTGTGTCAAGTAAACGGGCTGTGGCTTAGCCTTGAACATTCTCTTCAGCATTAAAATCACACATTTTTGTGCACTGTAGGAGACAGTGTCAATAAAGAAGAGTCCTAACTGGATCTTACAAGTACATAAAGGATCTTAGGTGACCATGAAACATTCAAAAGATTAGGGAGAGGCTGAAAGTTCCCTGTCTCTAGTGTATCAGCTAGCATCTATTCCCACTAATAGTATGAGGAAAAATAATCTCTCTTTCTAACACTTTTTCATCTTTGGATAAATAAGTACAAATTTTCAGTCTTTTTACTTAGAGGTAATGGGAAGTTCTTTCTGACCTTGCAGCTGCTTAGGTAGTTTCACACTGCAAATTCATGCTTCAGGGTGATCCTTTTGTTCATTAGCTCATCTGCTGCATTTCCATCGCTGTAGATGGTGCTACCTCCCACCAGGATAGTCTAGTCGGGATACTTTTGGGCCACCATCAGAATAGGGAGTTGCCAAAATAAATGTTTTCTATAAAGATTTCACACTCATGTCTAATGAAATAGACATTTTTCTAACTGTTGCTTTAGAGCTTAGATTTTCTTCGAGGTTTGTAATGAAAATATTTCATGACCTGTTGACATATTCATATGGTGATTTTCAAAAGAGATATTTCATTTACAAAATGGTCTTGGCAACAAGCTGGAATATCTGGGAAGTTGAACAAGACTGTTGACAGGCAAAATTAGGACTGAATCATAACTGATACTAGGTTTGCAGCTGAGCCATTTTTAAAAGTGACCAATAGGGCTTACACTAGTGTTTTTGAGAGTTCAAGAGTGAGACAGGTAATCGGTGCGTACTCACAGTGGTGATTGTGGTTCTGGAGATAGTTACATGAACAGCAGGTTTTGACAGAATTGGCTAGCCCTTAACTCCTGTGGAAGCACACACTACAAGAATGGCACAAAGAAAATGCTTAGCTTTTAAGAAGTTACTCCGAGTGAGAAAACTTGTTTTTTGCCAGTAAAGCAAAATAAAAACTTTGGGTTCCTTCATTTTTTTGTTTATGTTTTTCTTTGTACCCTACATTTGTTTTCTTATCACAATGGAGCAATTCCAGCTTTTTTCTTATGGTCCAGATTCCCAAGTTCATCAGGAATTGCTGAATCATTTCTGCTGGTTCTAAAGTTTGCAAATACCCTAGTAATTCTTCATATTATGCAAGAAATTAGCACAATTGTATATGGTTTATTTTATGGTTTTGTTTAGGCTTAATTCTGTTAGAGGAGCATGGTTTTTTCTGATGCAAAGTACCTTAAAAATTCTGAAACTTTAGTAGTGCTTGCAGTCATTGAATTTCATGTAAATGCAGCCATTACACTTCAGACGCACTACAAGAAGTTTAACAATGTTCTTTACAGTAGCAGAAACAATACTTTAGCCTTTTAACAGTATCACTTATGGGGGAAAAAAAATGCATATTCCATGCAAGTAGCTGCAACATGAAACTTGGGGATCAATTCATGGACATGATACCAGTCACTGCAGGGATTACGGTTTTATATTAACATATTTCACAGAAGTGTGATTAACTTAGAGTCTGCACTATGATGTAAACTGGAAAAAAAGATTACTTTTGGATGACAGTTCAGGATAAAAATGTTGACCCAATACAATATATTTTTGTTTATATTAAAATTTAATATAGCTTCTAAAGATTTTACTGAGTCAGTGAAAAATAGAGAGAATAGAGAGTCATAATTTTGGCAAATAGGGAATTTAAAAATTGTCTAATGTAACGGAGCAATTGCTAGGCCTAAAATCCAAGTATTTCCTTCAGATAATATAATGACAATTTGATACCATGGTCAGGGTAATGAGGACTATGACTTTCCTTGATAGAATGGATAGTGTTGATAGAAATCAATTGCAATTTTGTGTGTGAAATTCACATGCATACACATTCGCAGAAGTTATATGATACCTGTGTATTTTTATTTTCTCATGAAGTTTTAAATTTAAAAAATAAACAAGTAAATAAATAAAATAATAAAAAATAACATAAATCTACAAAAATAAACTTTACTAACTGAAAACATAGTACTGTGCTGTTAATAAAATAAAATGGATTTTGCCTCACTACATGTAATACTAATAAAAAAAATCAACAAAACAAATATTAGGGCTTGCATATAATGAACACTAAGAGGAAAAAATATTTCAAGTGTAGCGAGTGTAATAGAAGTGTATAGAAGAAATTCCAGTCACATTTTGCACCATCCATATTTTTTAAAAAACAGGCTATGTTTTTGTAAGGTCTGGACCACCTCTAAATTTTTTTGGCAGTTAGAGAAACTAATATTTAATGTAGAACCGTGACTTTGCACAGATGTACAGCTTCACTGCTTAACATTTATTGCTGCATTTTACGGCTCTAGCACTTGCCCATATCTCCTGAATCACAGGCTGTGATGCAAAATTAGATTTTGTAATTAGATTTTCTAATACAGAGGCATACTATATGAATTGCTGAAAACAATCCCAAAATCCAAACAGCCAGCACACTACCCCATAAAAAAAAAAAAAAAAAAAAAATGGTGAAATGAATTTAAAGAAAACCTCAGCCATAACAGTCAGCTTTTCCTTCAAACACTGAGCACTAGTGGTAACATAACAATGGAAACTCCTGATTATTGGGAGTTTTTTGATAGTCCTAGGTTGAGCTATCAAGGTGAAATATAACTTTTAAGAACTAAAATATTTTTACAAATTTAGTTCTGTTTCTTACAGTCTGAGTACATTCACAATGATATATTGATTCATGGCTGACAAGCTTAAAAGTGTTAATTTTTCAACACATAAAGGAAGATTTTTCCTAAAAATTAATGCCACATAAAAAGTTGAGTGTACTTTTGGTTTTGCAAGATTTTAAATTTTGCTGAGAGGTAAAATTTAATAACTTTACAAAACATAGTAACAAATCTGTCAAAATGCTTTGTATGTAAGTTTAAATATTCCATTATTACTGTATTTTTCTTTTTGCAAATATAAATGTGAGGGGGAAATTTAATTTCTATTCTTCTAAACATGTGGTTAGGGGAAAGGTCAGTCTGGAGAATTTTTCTGAACTGATTCTTGTTTTTTTTCAACTTCGAATTTAACAAAGTTTTACAACTTCAAATTTTTCAGTATGACACTATTTTAAAACAATATGTACTTTTAACTCTAGTTATTACACAGGGATGAGATTGGCAGACTTTGCAGAATGGCTTGCATTACCTTTGAAGAACGGAGTCTCTTCCAGCTGTTGAACATAGACTCATGGATTGATTTGCTTGGAAGGGACCTTTAAGATCATCTAGTTCCAATCTCCTGCCTTGAGCAGGGACACCTTACACTAAACCAGGTTACTCAGAGCTCCATCCCGCCTGATGTTGAGCACTGCCAGGGATGGAGCATCCACAGCTTCTCTGAGCAGCCAATTCCATTGTCTCATCACCCTCACACTAAAGAATTTCTTCCTAATATCTAATCTAAACCCTTCCTCTTTGAGTATGAAGCCGTTCCCCCTTCTTCTTCTCCATGAAATATACATGTCCTTGTAAAAAGTGTCTTCTTGTCTTCTTGTAGGCTCTCTTCATGTTCAGGAAGAGCACAATGAGGTCTCCCCAGATGCTTCTCTTCTCCAGGCTAAACAGCCACAACTCTTTTAAAGAGATATAATAGTGATATTGTCAAGATCATTTAGTATCATTTATTTGACTTCATTTTAGCACTGTTTTAGCATTGGACAAGTAGAATGCACTTCTAAAAATAATTCAAAATGACAGTACTTATGACCTGCTTTTGCTGAACTTGGTAATATAAACCCAGAAGTAAAGATGATCTTTTAATGAACAATTTTTTTGACTGTTCTTACACTGTGATGCTGAAGATTATGACTTGTCCAAAGCAACAAAGCATCATCCTAAATAAAGGATGTAGTACAGAAACCAACCTCCCAAACTATGGTCTGAATCTTTTTATTGTTTAGTTTAAGTATAATAATATTTCTTGCACTCACAACTGTAATTTTTGACCAAGAATACTATGCTTTAGCCATTCCAATACACTACGAAATAACTTCAAAGAGATATCTGATCTTCAATTAGTTCAATATTCATGTTAATTTAAGCTAATAATTCTATGTTCTTTCTTTGCTAAATTTTCACTGTAATAAGCTGCAGTCTATCATTCTGACAGAAGAATTTAATGCACCAGTCAGAGAAATACAAGTGTGTCAAGAAAGTTCTTTTTCTGTTTTTGAAAAATTTGCATTAAAAAAAAAGTTATTCAAATTCAGCCACACAGGATGCAATTATCTTAATTCTTTTTAATATGCTTGTAATTTTCCTAGAAGAAGATCAATCTCTTTGTTGTAGTTTGCCTGCCACGTAATGAATCAAAGACAGAAAATATTGTCATCACATAAATGATAAGCTGATGAAAGTTTGAGATAATTAAAATATTTACATCTTTCTAAGTCAGTGACCAGACAGAAATTCCTTTACTGACTCTTGTATTTGGTGAAATAAGCCCAGACAAAATGACACAGCCATCCTAAACATTTTTTGAACTCTCCAGGAAGAATGATGTGATAGTGATATCACCATGAATATTTTTGTTGATATGAAAATTAAAAACAGTGAGTATTGAATAAATCGATCTTCTCTTAAAAAACTCACTATATAGGTGTTACCTGGTTTAAAAGACAATTGTCCTGTCAATGTGAAGAGTTTTCTTTTACAGTTTATTTTTAAGTTTCAGTCATTCTGTGAAGAAAAGATAGGTTACTGTATTCATCAAAAAATAGTTCACCAAAGACA